>NC_138779.1:20509942-21052442 GCF_965119305.1 Pelophylax lessonae | reverse complement strand
TATTACTTAATATACATACATACATATATATATATATATATATATATATATATATATATATATATACCTAAAACTAGTACAACTCTTTCTACTACTACTATTTTTATTTAAACTAAAAAGTATAAAAAACATATTAACAAAAATATTAAAAAAATAAACTAAAAGTATAAAAAAACATGTTAACAAAAATATTAAAAATATTATAAAATACAAACCCAATTCCAAAAAAGTTGGGACACTGTACAAATTGTAAAAAAGGAATGGACTAATTTACAAATCTCATAAACTTATATTTTATTCACAATATAATATAGATAACGTATCAAATGTTGACAGTGATGCTCCATTCACACCTGGGCGCTTTTGAGTGTTTTTCAGCTCCAAAAACGCTAAAAAAAAACGTTCCAAAACGCCCAACAAGTAAAACCCCATCCATTTAAATGGCCCCTGTTCACATCTGAGCATTTTGCAAAATGCCTGTAGCTGAAAAAAGTACATGAGCATCTTTTTGGGCTGATTACCAGCGTTTTTGATAGATGTCAATGCCTGCCTCCAAAAACGCCTGAAAAAAATGCCTGAAAATCGCGGTAAAAATCACGGTAAAAAACGCAGTAAAACATTACGCTCAAGTGCGAATGCAGCCTGAGACATTTTGAAATGTCATGCCAAATATTGGCTTATTTTGGATTTCATGAAATCTACACATTCCAAAAAAGTTGGGACAGGTAGCAATAAGAGGCCAGAAAAGTTAAATGTACATATAAGGAACAGCTGGAGCACCAATTTGCAACTTATTAGGTCAATTGGCAACATGATTGGGTATAAAAAGAGCTTCTCAGAGTGGCAGTGTCTCTCAGAAGTCAAGATGGGCAGAGGATCACCAATTCCCCCAATGCTGCAGCGAAAAATAGTGGAGCAATATCAGAAAGGAGTTTCTCAGAGAAAAATTGCAAAGAGTTTGAAGTTATCATCATCTACAGTGCATAATATCATCCAAAGATTCAGAGAATCTGGAACAATCTCTGTGCGTAAGGGTCAAGGTCGGAAAACCATACTGGATGGCGGTGATCTTCGGGCCCTTAGACGGCGCTGCATCACATACAGGAATGTTACTGTAATGGAAATCACAACATGGGCTCAGGAATACTTCCAGAAAACATTGTCGGTGAACACAATCCACCGTGCCATTCGCCGTTGCCGGCTAAAACTCTATAGGCCAAAAAAGAAGCCAAATCTAAACATGATCCAGAAGCGCAGGCGTTTTCTCTGGGCCAAGGCTCATTTAAAATGGTCTGTGGCAAAGTGGAAAACTGTTCTGTGATCAGACGAATCAAAATTTGAAGTTCTTTTTGGAAAACTGGGACGCCATGTCATCCGGACTAAAGAGGACAAGGACAACCCAAGTTGTTCTCAGCGCTCAGTTCAGAAGCCTGCATCTCTGATGGTATGGGGTGGCATGAGTGCGTGTGGCATGGGCAGCTTACACATCTGGAAAGGCACCATCAATGCTGAAAGGTATATCCAAGTTCTAGAACAACATATGCTCTCATCCAGACGTCGTCTCTTTCAGGGAAGACCTTGTATTTTCCAACATGACAATGCCAGACCACATACTGCATCAATTACAACATCATGGCTGCGTAGAAGAAGGATCCGGGTACTGAAATGGCCAGCCTGCAATCCAGATCTTTCACCCATAGAAAACATTTGGCGCATCATAAAGAGGAAGATGCGACAAAGAAGACCTAAGACAGTTGAGCAACTAGAAGCCTGTATTAGACAAGAATGGGACAACATTCCTATTCCTAAACTTCACCAACTTGTCTCCTCAGTCCCCAGACGTTTGCAGACTGTTATAAGAAAAGAAGAGGGGAGGCCACACAGTGGTAAACATGGCCTTGTCCCAACTTTTTTGAGATGTGTTGATGCCATGAAATTTAAAATCAACTTATTTTTCCCTTAAAATGATACATTTTCTCAGTTTAAACATTTGATATGTCATCTATGTTGTATTCTGAGTAAAATATTGAAATATGAAACTTCCACATCATTGCATTCTGTTTTTATTCACAATTTGTACAGTGTCCCAACTTTTTTGGAATTGGGTTTGCAGTAAAATTATCATCATATTACCATAGCCAGTCATTACCAAAAAAAGTCACTCTTAATTTCAGTGGTGCCTTTAGATTGGCATCATGCACTAATCCCAAGAAAAAAAAAAACCAAAATAAAAAAAAATATATATATATATATATATATATATATACAGTGCCTTGCGAAAGTATTCAGCCCCCTTGAACTTTTCAACCTTTTGCCACATTTCAGGCTTCAAACATAAAGATATAAAACTGTAATTTTTTGTGAAGAATCAACAACAAGTGGGACACAATCATGAAGTGGAACGAAATTTATTGGATATTTCAAACTTTTTTAACAAATAAAAAACTGAAAAATTGGGCGTGCAAAATTATTCACCCCCCTTAAGTTAATACTTTGTAGCGCCAGCGCCACCTTTTGCTGCGATTACAGCTGTAAGTCGCTTGGGGTATGTCTCTATCGGTTGCCCATTCCTCCTTGCAAAACAGCTCGAGCTCAGTGAGGTTGGATGGAGAGCGTTTGTGAACAGCAATTTTCAGTTCTTTCCACAGATTCTCGATTGGATTCAGGTCTGGACTTTGACTTGGCCATTCTAACACCTGGATATGTTTATTTGTGAACCATTCCATTGTAGATTTTGCTTTATGTTTTGGATCATTGTCTTGTTGGAAGACAAATCTCCATCCCAGTCTCAGGTCTTTTGCAGACTCCATCAGGTTTTCTTCCAGAATGGTCCTGTATTTGGCTCCATCCATCTTTCCATCAATTTTAACCATCTTCCCTGTCCCTGCTGAAGAAAAGCAGGCCCAAACCATGATGCTGCCACCACCATGTTTGACAGTGGGGATGGTGTGTTCAGGGTGATGGGCTGTGTTGCTTTTACACCAAACATAATGTTTTGCATTGTTGCCAAAAAGTTTGATTTTGGTTTCATCTGACCAGAGCACCTTCTTCCACATGTTTGGTGTCTCCCAGGTGGCTTGTGGCAAACTTTAAACGACACTTTTTATGGATATCTTTAAGAAATGGCTTTCTTCTTGCCACTCTTCCATAAAGGGCAGATTTGTGCAGTATACGACTGATTGTTGTCCTATGGACAGAGTCTCCCACCTCAGCTGTAGATCTCTGCAGTTCATCCAGAGTGATCATGGGCCTCTTGGCTGCATCTCTGATCAGTCTTCTCCTTGTATGAGCTGAAAGTTTAGAGGGACGGCCAGGTCTTCGTAGATTTGCAGTGGTCTAAAACTCCTTCCATTTCAATATTATCGCTTGCACAGTGCTCCTTGGGATGTTTAAAGCTAAGGAAATCTTTTTGTATCCAACTCGGGCTTTAAACTTCTCCACAACAGTATCTCGGACCTGCCTGGTGTGTTCCTTGTTCTTCATGATGCTCTCTGCGCTTTAAACGGACCTCTGAGACTATCACAGTGCAAGTGCATTTATATGGAGACTTGATTACACACAGGTGGATTCTATTTATCATCATTAGTCATTTAGGTCAACATTGGATCATTCAGAGATCCTCACTGAACTTCTGGAGAGAGTTTGCTGCACTGAAAGTAAAGGGGCTGAATAATTTTGCACGCCCAATTTTTCAGTTTTTTATTTGTTAACAAAGTTTGAAATATCCAATAAATTTCGTTCCACTTCATGATTGTGTCCCACTTGTTGTTGATTCTTTACAAAAAATTACAGTTTTATATCTTTATGTTTGAAGCCTGAAATGTGGCAAAAGGTTGAAAAGTTCAAGTACTTTCGCAAGGCACTGTGTGTATATATATATATATATTTATACACACACTCAGTGTATACAGATAAGACGTAGGTTGTAAGCTCCTTGTGGGCAGGTAAACAATGATGTAAATACCTGCAATAAATAAATAAATAAATAGACAAATATGTAACTAGATAATTAAATACAAAATAAATATATAAAAAAAAAATATATATATAGATATATATATATATATATCTATATATATATACACAGTATCTCACAAAAATGAGTACACCCCTCACATTTTTGTAAATATTTTATTCTATCTTTTCATGTGACAACACTGAAGAAATTACACTTTGCTACAATGTAAAGTAGTGAGTGTACAGCTTGTATAACAGTGTAAATTTGCTGTCCCCTCAAAATAACTTAACACACAGCCATTAATGTCTAAACCGCTGGCAACAAAAGTGAGTACACCCCTAAATGACAATGAACAAATTGGGCCCAAAGTGTCAATATTTTGTGTGGACACCACTTTTTTTCCAGCACTGCCTTAACCCTCTTGGGCATGGAGTTCACCAGAGCTTCACAGGTTGCCACTAAATAGATACATTAATAAATAAACATATATGTAAATATATACATAAATAAATAAATAAATGTATAAATGTTAAATGATTATATAAATGAAAAAATACACAAATAAATAAGGCAACGGTCATGTGTTATAAATATTATGGAAATCATTTACTAATATGTGTCAATTAGCTCGCAATTTGTCATTGCAGAATATTTAAACCACAGGAGTGCAAGTATCCCATCAGTGCGCACGGTTAAGTTAGAGGGTGAAGCAGGGTGTGGGATTCAGCCTGGTAAAATATTCATATAAATTGAAAACACAGTATATACAGTATCTCACAAAATTGAGTACACCCCTCACATTTTTGGAAATATTTTATTATATCTTTTCATGTGACAACACTGAAGAAATGACACTTTTCTACAATGTAAAGTAGTGAGTGTACAGCTTGTATAACAGTGTAAATTTGCTGTCCCCTCAAAATAACTCAACACACAGCCATTAATGTCTAAACCGCTGGCAACAAAAGTTAGTACACCCCTAAGTGAAAATGTCCAAATTGGGCCCAAAGTGTCAATATTTTGTGTGGCCACCATTTTTTTCCAGCAACCCTCTTGAGCATGGAGTTCACCAGAGCCTCACAGGTTGCCACTGGAGTCCTCCTCTACTCCTCCATGACGACATCATGGAGCTGGTGGATGTTAGAGACCTTGCGCTTCTCCACCTTCTGTTTGAGGATGCCCCACAGATGTTCAATAGGGTTTAGGTCTGAAGACATGCTTGGCCAGTCCATCACTTTTACCAACAGCTTCTTTAGCAAGGCAAAAGTGTAAGGAGTGTACTCACTTTTGTGAAATACTGTATATACATACACTATATTATCAAAAGTATTGGGACGCCTGCCTTTACACACACATAAACTTTAATGGCATCCCAGTCTTAGTCCGTAGGGTTCAATATTGAGTTGGCCCACCCTTTGCAGCTATAACAGCTTCAACTCTTCTGGGAAGGCCGTCCACAAGGTTTAGGAGTGTGTCTATGGGAATGTTTGACCATTCTTCCAAAAGCGCATTTGTGAGGTCAGGCACTGATGTTGGACCAGAAGGCCTGGCTCACAGTCTCAACTCTAAATCACCCCAAAGGTATTCTATCGGGTTGAGGTCAGGACTCTGTGCAGGCCAGTCAAGTTCCTTCACCCCAAACTCGCTCATTCATGTCTTTATGGGCCTTGCATTGAGTTGGTTGGGCCAACTCAATATTGAACCCTACGGACTAATACTGGGATGCCATTAAAATTCATGTGCATGTAAAGGAAGGTGTATATTATATATTTATAATTTATTGTATATTTATTTGTATATTTAAAGTATTATAAAAATTATACATTTAAATAAATTACCTTAATACAATTAGCACAACTCTTTCTATTAATTATTTTTTATTTAACAAAAATTAGCAAAAATCTTATCGCAACTTTACCATAGCTAGTCATTACTAAAAAGTCACTATCAACTTCAGTGGTGCATTTAGATTGGCATCATGCACAGTGTTTTCAGCCAAGATTCACATATTTTTGCATCATGCAAATTGCATGTGATAAAAAACCAAAAAAAAAATTATATATATATATATATATATATATATATATATATGAAAATTGTGTAAATCATGGGCTAAAATGATTCAACAGACCAATCTAAAGACACCTCTGAAGTCCAGAGTGACTTTTTAGCAATGACTAGCTATGGTAAAGCTGTGATAATATTTTTGTTTAAATAAAAAATAATTAGTTGTGTTAAGGAATAATTAAATATTTAAAATTGGGGGAAAAAAATAAACATATATTGAAATAATTAAATATATTATTCCTAATAAAAATTATACCACCACCAACAATAAAATAAATAAACAAATACAAAAAATATTATAATAATTAATAAAATAAAAATAGACTCCGTAGTCTTCCTCAACTTTTTTTTTTTTTAATTATTATTACATAAATTACCTGTAAATGGCAATGACCTTTATTTGTCCAATTTAGCTACTTTTAAGTTGTTGTCTTTTTTTTTTTTTTTTTTTTTTTTGCCTCTTTTTTTTAAGGGATAACAGGCTATGGCAAGAATTTTTGTAATTTGAAGATGGCCATAACACAATGATCAATTCCTGAGTATAATGAGTAAAAAAGTAACATAAATAAAAAGGTAAGTGAACACCTAAAGCCAATGAATTGAGTTCACCTGAAACGAATAGGAGATTACAAGTTTTAATAAATGTTAGTTTTGCTTTTTTTTTTTTTCCTACTTGTTTTTTTTATGTACTTTTTTAATAATTATATATATATATATATATATTATTTTTTTAAATCAATAACACAAATATATAAAGAAATAGATACATTAATAAATACAAATCTATGTAAATATATACATAAATAAATAAATGTATAAATGTTAAATGATTATATAAATTAATAAATACACAAATAAATAAGGCAACGGTTGTGTGTTATAAATATTATGGAAATCATTTATTAATATGTGTCGTCAATTAGCTCGCAATTGGACATTGCAAAACATTTAAATATATATATATATATATATATATATATTAAAAAAATCAATAACACAAATATATAAAGAAATAGATTCATTAATAAATAAACATATATTTAAATATATACATAAATAAATAAATGTTAAATGATTATATAAATTAATAAATACACAAATAAATAAGGCAACGGTCATGTGTTATAAATATTATGGAAATCAATTACTAATATGTGTCAATTAGCTCGCAATTGGACATTGCATAACATTTAAATATACATATATATATATATATATATATATATATATATATATATATATATATATATATATATATATATTAAAAAGCACATGGCAGTGGTGCTGATTTTTACTATGGAGTCATGATGATCAATCATTAAACTGTAGTATATATTGTTATTTTTTTTTTTCCAGTACTAGTGAGGAAAGAAGCAGTTAAATCGACTTGCTTTCAGTGAGTGCCCTAAAGCAGTAGCTTTTCTGGTCAAGAGTCAGCGCAGAATGTTGTGCTATCAGGGACCCCGACTCCATTCTGTGACACATACCATTATTACAGCTCCAGGGATTCATTTCTTTGCTGGGCCACCCGCTGACCTAGCTTGGAAATCCAACATACACATGGAAACAGAGCAACAAAATGGAGAAATGAAAAAGCAGGGACCTTTCTGATCAGGAAGACTTTAAAATAGCGCCGGCTTTTTTCAGTGACAATGCAATCACATTATCTGCTACTGGTTTTTTTTTTTTTTTTCTTCCTTGTGACTCATTTGAAAATGATGAATTTTTCATGCTGCCATTTTTTTTAGCCACCCTAGTTAAAGATGTAACCTGGAAAGTCATTGCGGTATTGGTGTAGTTAAAACAAAATACATCCATTGAAAAATGAAACATATTTATATATTACATAATGATAAAAAAAGATACAAATGCATGAATATTAACCAGGTAATTAACATATCAATAAAAAGAGATGTTGAGAATACTTTGAGTTTGCTGTGACTGGATGGACCATGTCAGGAACCTGACGAGTTTCTAGACTATCAACAGGTGGCACTAAAGAGCCTGGATCTATATGTGATAATATCAGTGCCCACCAGCAGGTGTCTCCCAGCAGAATTTAGCAATTTGCGTAGCAATCTGATGCTGGCTTCTCAGAACCTGTAATACTACTTCTTTTCCAGGTCATTTTTTATTCTTCAGTGCTGTCATACTTTGACTGACATAAAACACCAAACTTAAAAAAAGTCATAATATTTTTTCCTGACGCATTATGTCTGTACACACTGGGTTGTGACTCCGCCCCCACAACCTGATAGGATTGGTTAGAAAAATTTTTGAAGGAGAGACCCCACAGCATTCTCTTTATTTTCCTCACTTGACAGGATGGATGGATACACGTAGGCCCCTTACCACACTTCGCCCCAGCCAGGTTAAGCCTCTCCTGGGTGGAAGCCTTATCTTGTACAGTCTCTAATGGAAGTAACCCCAATCTAGTGGTCTTGGGAGAATTTGGAATGCCTGTATTGCATAGAAGCCTTAAATAGGCCTACATTTCTGCAGTGGTCATTGGGTAGGATTTCCTCTCTTCTGCATGGTGTTTTCTCTATCCTTTTGGGCATTGTAGTCCCACAGATCGATGGGACCTGTTCAAAGATGGCAGCCGCTCGTTTCCTACCGCTTTCACCCATGCACAACCAGAAGTGATGTCAGCAGGCACCCAGTTCACCCTTATCTAAGATGGCAATACTGCACATGCGTGATGACGTCACTTCTGCCGTGACGGCAGGGGCGGCTTTAAAAGCTGCAGCTTCTTTCCCAGATGTGGCTGGCATTTCCACAAGGAGATCTAAGTCCCTGCTACTCTCAGGATCACTTCTATTGCTGCCTAAGGTACTTGTCTTGCTATTACTTTTTCTTATTGTGGGTAGAATACTCTGTACTCTCTTGTGGACCTTGTAAATACGCTCTTCTTATTGGTGCTATAGGTGTTCTTTCTTTTCTATCGCTGCTCATGGAGGCCACTGCTCAAGCAAACCATCCTCAGACTATAAGGTAAGGGGTCCTCTTGATGGGTAAGTAAAGAAGATTAGAAAAAGAGAGCACAGCCACTAACACTATGGAGTCTGGGCAGCCCTTCCAGGTCAAGATAATCTAATCCAAGGCGCAAAGAGCACTCAAATCATGCATCTACATGATTAATCTATTAAGGGGCCGGTCCAGGTCCTCTTCTCATCACCGCCACTCATGTCACAGAGGGTCCTCTTCATCCCATCACCATGGCTGTCATCCCTCCTGTCTTGCAGCAAATATCTGCTGGGTTTGCGGAGCACCAGACCTCCCAGACAAACTAGCCTGCCGCACATGCTTCAGCGAGGCAACAAGAGAAAAAGAGTAAGATGCCAGAGAGGTAACAGACCTCATCAGGGAATCGGTGCAAGAAACAATTCTAGAAGCATCAGATCCTGAACTCAAAACATTTTCTCCGCAACTTCTCACCCTTAGCCGATTCCTCACCCGACAGCGAAGACTTGGATCTTTCAGTAGGATTTGACTTCACATTAGTTGAACCATTCGCCAGGTCGGTCAAAGACGCGATTGGCTGGGAGGAGACAAAAGAAACACCACTTAAAATCAGAAAATACTTCTCAAACCTAAAGAAAGAACCGGAGACCTTTCTGTTCATTGATGAATTAGAGGACCCCATCATGGATGAGTGGCAGAAGTCAGACAAAAAGACTAGCCTCAATAATAGGTTAGCAAAATGATACCCGCTTAAAGAACCCAGTGTGAATCCATTAATTTATGCACCGGTCGTTGATTAGCCAGGCAGCTACCTCTGCCCATAGAAGACGCAGTGATCTTCAGGGATGTACTCGACTGTAAGATTGACCTTGACCTAAAGAGAACATACTCAGCAGCAGGCGGCACCTGCAGACCAGCCATCGCCTCAACAGTGGTCGGTAGAGCGATTTCAGGATGGACCTCCTGCATTGGAAAGTCACTGCGGGAAGGGGCGGATTCAAGCTGGCAGAAGTGTCAGTAGACATCATTAGGTCATCTGCTTGGGCCATGTTGGCTTCAGTAATATCCAGAAGGGCCTTGTGGCTAAAGCCCTGGATGGCAGATGCAGCGTCCAAAACTAACTGGTGTAAAATACCATTAATCTATTTGGGTCAAAACTAGATTGCGCCATATCAAAAGTGACAGGTGGAAAATCGGGCTGATTCCCTCTGACTGAAGAGAAAAACCTCAAAGAGTTCCATCTTTCAAATGCAACCTTCCAGAAAGATACAGTGATGCAAAATCTTATAGACCTGGAAGAGAGTTCAAGAGGAACTGGAGAAATACCCAGTCTTCCTTTCTCAGGCTGCAAAAGTCAAAACCCTCCTCAGCAACAGATCAGCAGAAGTCCTTTTGAGGGTGCACTGGTCCAACCTGTGAAGGTGAGAGCCAGACTCAAGCTATTCGTACAGGTTTGGGTGGATCATAAAACAGACCCCTGGACAATTTCCACCATTCAATTCAGTATCAAGTGGAAATTCAAAAGCAGACTTCCAAAAGACCATTTCCAACCAACCAGAATACCAACAATAATGGAAAAAAGGAGATTGCTACTAAAATATGTGTTGGATCTACTTCAAGAACAAGCAATCATAGAAGTCCCGGAGAACCAGAAAGGCACAGGATTGTATTCTCCACTATTCCGGGTAAGAAAAAAAATGACCTTCGACCAGTCCTGGATTTGAAGAATCTTAACAAAAAGGTTCAGATCGAATCCTTCAAAATGGAGAGTCTTCAGTCAATCCTACTTGTAATAAATTTAGGAGACTGGATGCTGTCCATAGATTTATCAGCCGCCTATCTACACGTTCTGATACATCCCATCTTTCAGAAATGTCTCCGTTTTGCGGCAGACAACCGCGTCTCAAAGCTTGCCATTAGGAATCTCCACTGCTCAAAGAATCTTTACAAAGATCTTATTACCAGTTATCGTCTTACTAATGGAGAAAGGATTAAGAATCCACCACTACTTAGAAGACATCCTCCTTGTGGGCAACAGTTAGGAAAGTCTTATACGACATCTGAAGATACTGATCACCACACTTCAGCAATTTGGTTGGGTAATAAATTTGGGGAAAAGCAATCTTCAGCCTTCCCAGAAGGCTGGGTGCAGAACTGGACACGGAGGCGAATATAATAGAACTCCCCCAGGAGAAGGTAGACTGTATAATTCAAAAAATGAAGCGACTGCTAACAGCAAATTCTCTACCAGCCAGAGTTTGCATGAGCGTACCGGGTTTTATAACTTCCACTTTTCCTATGGTCCAGTGGGCAAAACACGAGGATACTGCAAAATATCTTTCTAATGCAGTGGGATGGAGCATCGATGCTTCAGCAAAATTATATTCACAGGATGGTGAAGCAATCCATATGGTGGTGGACACATGTTTACAACCTTAAGAGACACCGGTGTATAGTTCCTCCACATCCGAAAATAATAACATCGGATTCTAATCTAAAAGGATGGGGAGCTCATTATCAAGACCAAGCAGCCCAAGGACATTGGAAATTCCAATCACAAGGAGTGTTTTCAAATATACTGGAACTCAGAGCAGTCTTTCGGGCACTTCTAGCATTTGCTCCTTACCTAAGAGGAAAGAACATTCTGTTACGCATGTACAACAAGGTAGCGGTAGCTTACTTCCAGAAACAAGGGGGAACCAGTAGTCGTACACTTCTAAAGGAAGTTTGTCCTATCCTGGATTGGGCTCAAATACATCTAACAGATCTGATAGCCATATATGTCCCAGGAGCACAGAACATTTTAGCTGACAGCCTAAGCATTGACTTTGTGTCAAAAATTGAATGGTCCCTGAGTCAGCAAGCCTTCTCCCCTCTGACCAAGACTTGGGGAACTCCAGAGATTGACCTGGCAGCAACACCTGCGAATGCCAAGTGTCAGAGATACGTAGCAAGAGCCTTTTACCCCTCAGCCGAGGGAGTAGACTGCCTTCACCACCCTTCGGATTTCCAGCTGGGCTACATCTTTCCCCCAACACCTCTGATAGCAAGGTTTCTATCCAGCCTGAGGAGATTGGCATCAACATTGATAGCAGTAATACCCTTTTGGCTGAGGAGACCATGGTTCACAACCCTTCTGCAACTGAGCATAGAGAGCCCATTGCTTCTACCAGTTACGCCGCACCTTCTCTCTCAAGACCAATTCCTACACCCAGCTCCAGAGAGACTGCACTTGATGGCATGGAAGTTGAAAGGAATAGACTCCTAGAACAAGGCTGTTCTTGGTAGGTTATATCCACCTTGCTTCAAGCCAGGAAAAACACTACTAGCAGCATATATGGAAAAATATGGGAAAAATAAATCTCTTTTGCTCAGGAAAAGAAGTGGAATCCATTGTCTCCAGAAATATCGCAAATCCTGGATTTTCTCCAATCAGGTTTAGAGAAAGGCTTAAGCTCAAACTCACTGAAAGTTCAAGTTTCTGACTTATCTGCCAAAACAGGCATAAAATGGGCTTTGCACCCCCTCGTCACTCAATTCATGAGGGCGAGCCCAAAAATCAGACCTCCAAGAAAACCAACATTTCCCATCTGGGACCTGACGATAGTTCTGGGGGCACTTTCTCGTCTACCCTTTCACCTGGCTGACTCAGTTTCCTTTTTGGGACTTGACATTGAAGATAACCTTTCTCATCACAATACATTGGCAAAAAGAGTTTCTGAGATGCAAGCATTACTACTAAAGGAACCCTGCTTGGTCTTTTACCTAGATAGGGTAATCTTAAGACCTTCAAACCGTTTTATTCCCAAAGTAGCGACTGCCTTTCACCTAAATCAAGACATAAGCCTACCAACCTTTCTCAACAATCAGGGCGAACCACATCCTTTGGACATAACAACTACTATCAATAATTATCTTTCAGCCACAAGTTCCTTCTGGAAGACAGACAACCTCTTGATTATCCCTCATGATCCCAAGAAAAGTCCAAAGGATCAACATGCACAATAGCATCATGGATCGTTAAGACCATAAAAAAGGCATACTCAGACCAACAACTTCCGATACCTGATGATCTCACGGCTCATTCTACTAGGGCAGTGGCAACCTCCTGGGCAGCATATTGTAGAGTGTCTCCTGAAACTACATGCAAAGCAGCAACCTGGTCATCAAGAAACACGTTTATATCACACTATAAACGTATAAAGTAGATTTTGCTCAATTAACAACTGCGGAATTCGATAGATCGGTTGTTTGAGCCAATTCTGCGGTTCCATGTTAATAAATTATATTTGCTAGTACCCACCTGACTGGCGAGTTATTTTCCAGTGTGTGCTACCATGATGCGTTGGGAAAACGGAAAAATGTATACACATCTTCATGGCAGCACGTAGATTCCATCCTTTCCTAGGTGATATATACAGAGAATGCTGTGGGGTCTCCTTCAAAAATGTATAGCTAACCAATCCTATCAGGTTGTGGGGGTGGAGTCATAACCCAGTGTGTGCTGCCATGAAGGTGCGTCAGGAAAGGAAAATTACGGAAAGGTGAGTATACAATTTTCCATTTTTTACAGTACCCCTGTTAGATAACAAGCAAAAAGGTCCTTCAGACCCCTTACCAGTTTACATCTAAGGTTCTCCACCCACTTACTCTCTACCTTCCACTACATGGAGATTTCCTATTAAATGGACCAATGGGGGTACACGGATATAAAGGGTGGTATTCTCTGTCCCCGACCATTCATTATCATTTTATATACTATATCTAATAGGGCAACAATACACATACCTAAAGGTCAGAGAAAGAGGAGGCTGATAGCCTACATATGGGTTCCCAGGCCTGAAAAAAATTATACAGATACAGACTCTGCAGTTTTTCTCATCTGAACACTGAAAGCGAAAAAAGTGGTTAGAATGAACCAGACCCTCCCATTCAGAATCAGTTTGAAAAGAACGTGGTGAAGCAAACAGCTATTTCTTCAGAGAAAAGGCAGGAATCTGCTACAAAGTTTGCTAAAATCCCTTCAATGTACAAAGATCACACAGAGGGGATTGTTTGTTTCTCAACATAAGTGGAGTTACTTGTTAGTTTTCATCACAGAGTTTGCTACAAAATTCAACAATGTCATCAATTAAATGTTAATTCATAATCATGATAATAAATATTGCCTCGCTTAGAAGGAAATATGTTTATATAACTGATAATGTATTAGATTTGTAGCACCCTCTAGTGTGAGTGCAGGAAAAATTATGTTTTGGCTCATGTCTAACTTGTGAGTCTTAATTGAGTCATGGGTTACTTCCGGTCAGGCTGGATGATACAGGCAGGTCTCTGGTGCCTCCCCCTGGTTCTGGAAGTTTGGAGAAATTTCTAGAAGCTGGATGGCGGAGTCCAGGAGGGTTGATCTGCATACTTAGGGGAGCTTAGCCAATCTCCAGGCAGTGGTTCTGGCATTGTCGCTGGGCTAACCCTTAAATGGATGGGTTATGCTGGCAGGAGAGTCGGGTGGAAGATGCAGAGAGTGTCTGTGGCCCTTGAGGGGAACCCCTTGCCGGGGGGGGGGTTCTCTGCCTCCGGCTGGAGCTTGGGCTGGATGGGGAGGATCCTGACAGCCATGCAGTTTGCAAGGAATCTTACCTAAGAGGCCGCGGGAGCTAGGAGGACAGTGTGAGTACATAAGCATGGTCAGGGACATACAAAGGAAAGACTGCCACACATGGCAGGCCTTTCTGGAAGACAGCTTTGTGCTTAATCTTTAATTTACCTTGCCCTGGGATATCTTCAGAACACCTGGGTGGATGGTGAGGTGGCAGCTAAGTGGGCTGGTGAAGTGGCAGTCGGGTGGGCTGGTGAAGAAGCAGCTGGTATTTTCTGCAGTTGGTAGAGCTGGGACCAGTGTCTAAAGGGGAGTTGGAAGTACTCTGGAATGCAGCCTTTAACACTTTGTGCTACTTTTCTAAGAGGCTGACAGTCCTCAAGGGGCTTTTGCATCTTTAATATTCAGAGACTGTCAGTGTTCAAAAGGAGGACAGTTCTGGAGCGTGCACATAAGGAGGAAGTTGTCCCTGTTTTGTTGCATGCTCAGCTGGGCATCCCAAATTTCCTATTCCCCATCCAAGTTATTACCCCTAATAACCAAAGACTATTGGTTACTATTCCTTGTTTCTGTAGAAAGTGTGGTAAAATGCTTGTTGCCTGGCTGTGCAGGAGGTACCAGTCATCTGCAACCCATGCGGGTGTAGTGCAACAGATCTAATAAAGCAAAACTGTATTTTTTCCAATCTATGGGTTCCATCACAAAAGTAACTGCTTTGGTCTGCAAAAAAATCAACTTAATACTTAATCCTAAACGTAAAAATAGAAGGTACTTCCCTCAAAGTCAGCAAGTTTTTGGACGAAACAGTAGGTTGCCATTAGTTCACATACCTTTACTAGACACATACACTATATTGTCAAAAGTATTGGGACGCCTGCCTTTACACCCACATGAACTTTAACGGCATCCTAGTCTTAGTCTGTAGGGTTCAATATTGAGTTGGCCCACCCTTTGCAGCTGTAACAGCTTCAACTCTTCTGGGAAGGCTGTCCACAAGGTTTACGAGAATGTCTATGGGAATGTTTGACTATTCTTCCAGAATTAATTTGTGAGGTCAGGCACTGATGTTGGACTAGAAGGCCTGGCTAGCAGTCTCCGCTCTATTCATCGCAAGGATTTTCTATCGAGTTGTGTAGGCCATCAAGTTCCTCTACCCCAAACTCGCTCATCCATGTCTTTATGGGCCTTGCCTTGTGCACTGGTCCAAATCATTTGGTGGATGGGGGAATTATGGTGTGGAAGTTGTTTTTCAGGGGTTGGGCATGGACCCTTAGTTCCAGTGAAGGGAACTCTTAAGGCGTCAGCATACCAAGACATTTTGGACAATTTCATTCTCCCAACTTTGTGGGAAGAGTTTGGGGATGGCCCCTTTCTGTTCCAACATCACTGCGCACCAGTGCACAAAGCAAGGTCCATAAAGACATGGATGAGGGAGTTTGGGGTTGAGGAACTTGACTGGCCTGTACAGAGTCCTCACCTCAACCCAATAGAACACCTTTGGGATGAATTAGAGTGGAGACTGCGAGCCAGGCCTTCCCATCCAATATCAGTGCCCGACCTCACAAATGCGCTTCTGGAAGAATGGTCAAAAATCCCCATAGACACACTCCTAAACCTTGTGGGCAGCCTTCCCTGAAGAGTCAAATCTGTTCTAGCTGCAAAGGGTGGGCCAACTCAATATTGAACCCTACTGACTAAGACTGGGATGCCATTAAAGTTCATGTGCGTGTAAAGGCAGGTGTCCCAATACTTTTGACAATATAGTGTATTTCCAGATTTTAGTTATGTCTTTCATTCAAATGACCAGATACATAAATTCCTCAACGAAGAACTCTCCAAAATAGCTGGAACGTTTTGCACTTTGGGAAACATATATCATTTGTAATCCACCATAGTCTCAATGTACACACATTTAGATGATGAGCGCCAAACTGGGTGCATGCATGGCTAGTGAAATACTAGAAAGTATAGATCAGGGGTCTTCAAACTATGGCCCTCTAGTTGTTCAGGAACTACAATTCCCATCATGCCTAGTCATGTCTGAGAATGTCAGAGTTTTACAATGCCTTATGGGATGTGTAGTTCTGCAACAGCTGGAGGGCCGTAGTTTGAGGATCCTTGGTGTACAGTAGATCTAAAGATCCTATAGCAGACATGTTCTTCATTCCTTTTTAGGGATACTAATTATGATAGTGAGAACACTTTGCCACCCATGTCCACTTGGATGGGTATTGAACCTGTGCTTAAATAAAAGTAGGGTTTAGTCAAGTGTCATTGGCTGAATTCTATATTTCCAACATACTGAAAATTAAAACATTGAAAAATACGACAACCATCCAAGTCTACTTGAAATCCATTCCATTGAGGTCATGCTCTTCTGCCAAGCACAGAAAAAAGGCTGACTGGCTTTCATAGCGATATGGAATGGATATGAATGTTTGGCTGTCCTCCAAACTGAAGTGAACTGTGAATGCTCTGATAGAGCGAATGTGAATTCAGGCTCAGACACTGTAGACAGGAGCCATCGCCCTTTCTAGATTGTGGTCACGATAAACAGGTCAAGAAGCCAGTAAAGGTTTGACGGTAACCGGAGAAGATCATGATGGCCAAACGGCCTGCCCGGTGGTTTTCCTACATTCTGAGCTTGTATAAACGGAATGACACACAACATAAGAGTACAGCAAGAGATATGTGAATATTGAGAGTGTCACGAAAAATGCTTCAACTGGAGACTCAAATATTATAATTCCAAAAAAATATGAAAACGGAAATTTAATTCAGAAATTAAATCTTATGGTAACAGTGAAAGAATTTGTGAAAGCTTATCGAAGATCAGCTCTGTGGAATATGTTTTTTGAAAGACATTAAGGAGAACTTAGGATAAATGAGGTGCCCTATGGGTGATGGCTATAGTCTTTATCAAGTAGAAATAGCAGGTTGCTTTCTTGACTACGTATAGATATCACAGCATCCAATGCGTTGCGTATAAGGAGAGGCAAATGGAATGTGAGTGCACTACTGTGTCTAAAAGAATGTTCTTTACTAGTGGTCCCCAACCTTTTTGGCGTCGGGAACCATCTGCGTGGAAGAAAACTATGGCAAAGCCAGGGGGGGGGGGGATGCGGTCGGTTTTCATGGGCAATTTGTCAGGGTAATGGCTGGTGTTGGCGCTTCTATTGGGTTTGGTTTCCAAGACCTTATTAGTAGGTTTTAGCCTTCATCCCTTGAAGATTTGTGGAGGGTAATTTTGGTACCTCAGGCCAATGGTTTGGGACTTTATGGGCTAGTATAAAATAGATTGATTTGGAAAGTAGTGTTTTTTATTCAAAGAAAATAATACATGGATACAATAATCACATGAAGTGTGGGTTATAGACCCATTAGTGATTGGTGAAGATAAGAAAGAAGAGGTGACAAAGAAGAGGTTTTGGCGCTTCAATCTTCATGACACAATGGTTGGTATGGTGTCAGGACGATTGAAGCACATTATTTCTATTATTATATTATACAGTAACATTAAATAGTTCAACTCACCATAATGGAGACTCAGTGGGAGCCCTGAGCGTGTCACTTGCCACCGTTGCTTGCCACCAGATGCAGCTTGTCACCTGCCACATCACCTGCCACCGGATGCGGATTGTCACTTGCCATGTCACTTGCCACGTCACCTGCCTTCAGATGCAGATTGTCATTTGCCACGTCATCTGCCATCACATTCGGGTTGTCACTTCCCACGTCAACTGCCACCAGATGCAGATTGTCACTTGCCACATCACCTGCCACCATATGCAGCTTGCCACTTATCATGTCACCTGCCACCAGATGCGGATTGTCACTTGTCACACCACCTGCCACGTCACCTGCCACCAAATGCAGCTTGTCACTTGTCATGTCACCTGCCACCAGATGTGGATTGCCACCTGCCACGTCGCCTGCCACAAGATGCAGATTGTCACTTGCCACGTCGCCTGCTACAAGATGCAGATTGTCACTTGCCACGTCGCCTGCCACAAGATGCAGATTGTCACTTGCCACGTCGCCTGCCACCAGATGCGGATCGTTACTTGCCACATCGCCTGCCACAAGATGCGGATTGTCATTTGCCGCATCACTTGCCAAGTCGCCTGCAACCAGATGCAGATTGTCACTTGCCAGCGGCTGTGTCTCAGAGTGAGGGCGGGCAGTGAGAGATGATGTAATTTCTCTGCTGCTCGTGGCCACACTAATGGCCCAGCTGCAGAGAGGCCAATATGACATTTTTATCATTTTTTTCACACAAATGGAGTTTTGTTTTGGTGATTTTTAATCATCACTGGGTTTTTTTTTTTCCTAAACAAATGAAAAAACACAGATTTTTTTTTAAAAGTTTTTCTTAGTTTCTGTTAAAAAAATTTTGCAAATAAGTAATTTTTTCTTCTTCACTGATAGGTTGCACTGATGGGCACTGATGAGGAGGCACTGATGGGCACCGATGAGATGGCACTGATAGGCTGCACTGATAGGTTGCACTGATGGGCACTGATGAG
This sequence comes from Pelophylax lessonae, assembly GCF_965119305.1. NCBI lineage: Eukaryota > Metazoa > Chordata > Amphibia > Anura > Ranidae > Pelophylax > Pelophylax lessonae. The sequence goes on along the minus strand of NC_138779.1, from coordinate 21,033,331 downwards.
GTGGCACTGATGAAATTGCACTGATAGGGGGCACTGATGGGCGGCACTGATGAGGGGGCACTGATAGGCACTGATGGGCTGCACTGATAGACTGCACTGATAGGCACTGATGAGGTGGCACTGATGAGATTGTACTGATAGGTGGCACTGATGGGTGGCACTGATGAGAAGACACTGATAGGTGGCACTGATGGGCACTAATGAGACAGCACTGATAGCCTGCACTGATGGGCACTGATGAGATTGCACTGATAGGTGGCACTGATGGGCACTGATGAGGAGGCACTGATAAGCAGCACTGATGGGCACTAATAGGCGGCACTGATAGGCGGCACTGATAGGCTGCACTGATTGGCACTGACATGCAGCACTAATAGGGCTGAACTTTTAATCAGTGCCATAATTATTTGTGTGAGCGATATCCTGACACCCTTGCCGGTTAACGGCTCTCCTTTCCTCCCACAGACAAACCATGTGAGGAAAAGTCTGCCAATAACCGACAAATCTGTTTACATGTTATCAGCTGTGATTGGACACAGCTAATCACATGGTAAAGAGCCACTGTGATTGGCCATTTTCCCTCATCTGTGATCAGCTGTGCCGAAAGAAGGCAGTGGTCACAGAGCATGCACGATGCGCGCAGGGGGTGGGGTTCTGGAAAGACATCTATTGACGCCCTCTCAGAACTGGACGACCACGCTGTAGCCGTCATTCAGGTATAATGCGGTCGACAAGTGAATATATTGTGGCATTAGGGCGATTATACTTATGTGGTATATACTTTTTTCAGTAAGTTGCGCCAGTCAAAACGGTATTTTAGAGCATGGCAGCCCACTTTTATTAAACAAAACAGAAAGTTCACGGAAACACCAGTTACTGGCGCAGGGGGATCTTCCATATAAATGTGAATAGTCAACTGAAAGTTTCAAGCTACCTGGCTCCTTTGTCAGCAACTGCGCTAGGGGGCAGTGTGGTGCACAAATTAAAATACAACAGCATTTTGCATACGATTGGATGACGGGAATCAGCAGAGCTTTAACACATTTACCAAACTCTCGGGAAAAATTAGCAGAACTGCATTTGCAGCGTGCACAAGGAATACTAGTGGAAAAAAAGCACTTGTGGGTTTAACTAATCTTTTTTTGTACAATTTTCCTTTAAGGGGGCATGGCAGAGGGTGTATCCTATGCCCACGTACCTTTCCTAATAGGTGTCCCTCATACCCATCTCAGAAAGTTGGGAGGTTTGGGATTCCCCCATCAACACTGACTGTGGAACCAGAGCAAAACCCAAACCATATAGGGAAATATCACTATGCCAATTTATGACTTTAATGGCATTGAAATGAAACAGACCACTTTAAATAAAAACAGTAACTTTATTTGCTCTAGTTTTAGGGATTTGGCATAATGGAGGTCATTTTTGGTTTAACAGATCTCCTATACTCCGACCGAGTATATCCATTATAAGTCTCCCAACTCTCAAGTAAATCAGTGATCAGAGCTCTTGGTTACACAATCATCAGCCAAGACTTGATGAAGTGAGCAACAGGTCAGGTGAACCTGATTACATTATCATTTGCAGATGAAATTGTATACAGAAACATAATTAACTTGAGCTAATTAACTAGCCATCTGGACAGAAACAATAGGTGAATGGAAATCCACATCTAGACAATGTTATAATCAACATGCTAATTAACTCAGCACTGCAACAAGGCTAAAACAAAGTACATTATACATTATTCTAAGTATAAGCACAGAACACCTTATGAAACAGACAATAGAAGGAGACCCCAGTAGGAGATTGTCTGTCTCCTACATTGAAGTACATGGACTCTGTATGGAAAAAGCAGATAGAAATAGCAGCGCCTATCTAAGTGTAGATTATAAGCATAAAAAGTAAATTGGTATGTAGAAAGTGACATCCTGCATGCCCCTATGGAGATCAAAACGGCATCCTCCAAGAGACACATTTCCGGCAGTGCCAGTGGCTTCCAGTGCTTTGGGTCCGTGGGTGGAGAGGGGAGCCGAGGTTGCCACGAAGATGACAGGTTAGTGCAGGGCGAGAAGACGTTGGGGTACGCGTTTGGAGCATGTGTGCTCCTTCTTCAGGCCTCCTGAGCAGCCATCCTCCTCCAGGCTATAAGACAGCTGCAGGGGTGGGGTTGGCAGCGAGGGAGGATCCAGGGGTTGCAACAAAGGTGACAGGTCAGTGCAGGGTGAGTAGACGTCGGGGCACGTGTTTGGAGCATGCTTGCTCCTTTTTCAAGCCTCCTGAGCGGCCATCCTCCTCCAGGCTATAAGATAGCTGCAGGGGGTGGGGGATCGGTGGCAGAGAGAGGAGCCAGGGGTTGCCACGAAGATGACAGGTCAGTACAGGGCGAGTAGACGTCGGAGCACGCGTTCGGAGCATGCATGCTCCTTCTGCAGGCCTCCTGAGTGGCTTTCCTCCTCCAGGAAATAAGACAGCGGTGTGGGGTGGGGCCGGTAGTGGAGAGACGAGCCAGGGATTGCCACAAAGATGACAGGTCAGTTCAGGGCGAGTAGATATCGGGGCACGCGTTCGGAGCATGCATGCTCCTTCTTCAGGCACCTGAGCGGCTGTCCTCCTCCAGACTATAAGACAGCGGCGGAGGGCAGGGCCAGCGGACAACAAGTGACAGCTCGCTGGCCTTTCCCACCGCTCGCACATTCCCCAGCCCAAATATGTGGTTTCATCACATATGGTGGTGACTGTGGAACCAAAAATCTAGTTATCTTTAGCTTGCCATTAACATTGAAAACATGTTAATGCAATATGCAGTATGCAATAACATTGAAACATGGATGAAGCAGGGAGGATTCAACTAGGACTGAACAAATAGCACTAAACAGGAGGAGATGACAGAGGGAGGAACCAAAATGAAAGTAAACAAGCTGCAGTGGCTTAAAAACACCACTAGATGTCAGCATACTACAGAAAAAAAAAAATAAAGGCTCATACAGTACAAAAAAAGACATAAAACGTACATAAAAGTGAGGCAGAACAGGTACCCACATCAGGGGGAGGGGGGGGGGGGGCACAGTTTGGCATCTTGGCCCTGGGCATTGGATGACCTTGTACTGGCACTGGTGACATTGATTCTGTTTTAAAGCTTGTTAAATCTGCAAAAAGCCATTCAATAATGCTTTTCCCCTCACAGCTTCTCTACACATTCTAGTTATTAGCATATCCAAAATGTCTAGATTTAGGTCCTTATTTATAAAAATGTTGCATGCCACCGGTGTCTCTCCAGGACGTCAAAGTGAATTGATAAAGTGATAACACAGCGCCCTCCCGCATTGCCGAAAACCACAATTGTTCCTGCAATCCCCCTCCTGTCCGAACCGGCTTCTTATCTTCCACTGACAATGCTAATAGGATATGCATAGTCTTATTAGCATAGCAGATAATGGCACCCTAGAGGCAACGGAATCGTAAAACTTTAAGTAGAAATCAAAACAGAAGGAGGGGAGCAGGAGGAAAACATTGTCACCAGCCCGGGGCTACGCTTTCCAGCGGCATCTGGGTGTACTCATATTTCTTGCGCTAGTCAACATGCAAATGTTAATAGGCTGTGCTCCCATGAATGCTATCAGTGTCATGTTTTATGTGAGACATTAATTGAGATAATGTGCCCCTTCTGTGGGGATGGCAGGGTCGTATGTCATGTCCTACCACAACAATGAGATGCCAACATCTGTACGCGTCTAGTGCTCGCTTTCTGCAGAGCTGCGACAAGCCTTTCGTCTTTGAGGTCTAGCGGCGATGAATGTTAGAGGTCTGCTTGCCTAAAGAGGATTTTCAGTCCTCCTCCCCAAAAATAATAAAAATCAGCAGTGGCAAATACTGTATAAATACGGTAGCTGCAGACTTTTATTAAAAGGACACTTCCCTGTCCTGGGATCCAGTGCTGTCTACTCTTCACCCGGGCTGGTTCTTCGCCGGTCTTTGGGTCCCTGGCATCGGCATGTTTTCTAAGGGAATTGACTCCTTGCGGCTTCATGGCCAAGACGCCTGCGCTATGTGAATGGTCCCGCAGCCTTCTGGGACCCGTGATCTGTCCCAGAAGACTGCAGGTAATGATCTTTTTTAGCTGTTTGTAAGGGTGGCATTCTGACCATCAATGTAAGAGTCAGGGCCGGGACAAAGGGGGGAGCCGGAGAGGTGGCTGCCGTGGGCACTGTGGTACCATGTGGGGTGGGAGGGGGGGGTGCCGCAAGGAGATTGGAGGAGAGGCGATTTGTGTGAGCAGGGGGAATTTGGGGGCGGCAAGGGGTAAGTATTGTTCTAGGAAGGGAAATTTGGAGAGGGGGTTGTGCTAAGAGTGGAGATTTAGGAAGACATGTGTCAGGAGGGGAGTTGGGGGAAGGAGATTTGTACTAGGAGGGAGAATTGGGGGGGATTTTTGCTGGTAGAGGGGGATTTGGAGTGGGGGGTGTGTACTAGGAGGGGACATTTTAAGGGTAGAGTATTTGTGCCAGGTGGGGTGATCTTTTGGGGGGCAAGGGGCATTTGATTTGGGGGGATTTGGAGGATGGGGGGGGCAAAGATTTGTGCTAGAAGGGAGGATTCCAGCAGGGGTGGATTTTTACTGGGAGTAGGGGGAATTTATGCTTAGGGGAAAGCATGCGGATTAGTGCTCAGTTTTATAATGGGGGGGGGGACTTTTGCTGACACACAATGCTCATACATCTTGAAAGGGGGGGGCACAGTTTGGCATGTTTGCTGCCCTGGGCTCTAGATGCCCTTGTTCTGGCACTGGTAAGAGGCATTCTTCCCACTGACCACTGCCAGTGGGAGGAATAGTGCCCCGTCTTTGGTGTCAGTGGAAGGAATAGTTCCTGATGATTGGTATGAGTGGGAAGAATAGAGCCCCATCATTGGTTTACGTGGGAGGAATAGTTTCCCATTGTAGTTGTCAGGGGGAGGAATAGTCCCTCATTATTGGTGCCACTGGGAGGAATAATGCCCCATCATTGGAGTCAGTGGGAGGAATAGTGCCCCATCATTGGTGTCAGTTGGTGGAATAATGCCCTCATGGTTGGTATCAATGGGAAGAATAGTGCCCCATTATTGGTATCAGTGGGAGGAATAGTGCTCCATCATTGGTGTCAGTGGGAAGATTAGTGCCTGATCGTTGGTGTCAGTGGGAGGAATAGTTTCCCATCATTGGTGTCAGTGGGAGGAATAATCCCTCATTATTGGTGTCAATGGAATGAATAGTGTTAGTGATCTAAGCGATACAAGTGGACGTGGGAGCGGGTACCTGTCAAAATCAGGTACCTAGCCCCCTAAATATGTCCGAAAGTGGTAACGAGAGGCAGGGGCAGACTGGCAACTTTCAGCTCAGGGGGCAAGTACAAACCAGAGGCCCATGATGCAGCAACTCGGCCCCCCTTCCACTCTCCCTCTTCCCCGTCTCCTCCTGACCCCCATTCCAGACTGAAGCCCTGAGCCAGGTACTCCCTGCTCACCAACTGAATCCTGGTTCCCAACTTGGCCAGCAGGGAGCGGTTGGAGGGAGTTGGGACAGCTCAGTTGGGGCTGGCCAGGGTAGGAGAGTCTCCAGTGGGGCATGGAACCAGCCTCTGCTTGTCTTCAACCCGCACTCAGTAGGTCAGTGGCGGTTGAAGGTCTAATAGACCTGTGATGTCTCCAGAAAGAGGACCTGTCACTTGCCCATGCTATCACATAGGGGGCTTGTTAGCCTCTTGTATTTACAATAAAGTTAAATGAAGAAAATAAAAATTGTTAAACAAGTAAAAAAAAAAGATTTTAAAAAATATTCAAAAGTACCCGTGTACACATCCCAATGCAAACTCCACACATTATCATTGCGACTGTTGGAGTGAAAGCAGTGACATCATTCATGGTCAGCTCTAAACTGAAAACCTGTAAAAAGCTTTTAAAAGTGTCACCTATAAAGAATTTTGGGTACATTAGATTTTTCACATCTGTCACATCTGCATGCAATTTTAACCACTTCAGCCCTGGAAGGTTTTCCCCCTTAATGACCAGGCCTGCAATTTGGCACTGCATTACTTTAACTGACAATTGCGCGGTCGTGAGACGCTGTACCCAAATAAAAGATGTCCTTTTTTTTTTTACAAATAGAGCTTTTTTTTTTTTCTGATCACCTATGCGATTTTTATTTATTGCGTTACGAACAAAAAAAGAGCGAGAATTCTGAAAAAATAAAAAAAAACAATATTTTTCACTTTCTGCTATATAACATTCCCCAAAAAAAGAATTTTAAACTCAAATTTTTTCATGCTTTTAGGCCAATTTGTTTTCTGCTACATATTTTTGTTAAAAAAAAAAAAAAATCCCAATAAGCGTATTTTGATTGGTTTGCGCAAAATTTATCACTTCTACAAACTAGGGGAAAGATTTGTGTCATTTTTATTTATTTAATTTATTTTACTAGTAATGGCGGCAATCAGCGATCTTTAGCTTTTGGGGGGACCATTGACATTACTACAGTAATCAGTGCTAAAAATATGCACTGTTACTGTAATAATGACATTGACAGGTGTGACAGGAAGTCAGGTAAATCTGTGGGTGTTGTCACAGACGGGAGATACATTTCTGCCTTGTTTAGACAATTCACCAATTACTATAGGGTGTCGGCTGCAGAGGTAGCCAGAAAGGTGTAAGGACGTTGGAAAGCTTCAGCTATTCAGAATGAGGCAATTAAGGCCTCTATAAGTTATCCAGAGGATGACTACTGATTGCTGCATTCTGAGGCTTTTTGCGTTAAGGAGAGCAGTGAGCTGAGAAAGACTTCTGAAGGTGAGGTGGTGTTGACTTTTTCTGTGTGAAAAGAAAAACAAATAGACTATTGGTTTTCTGCTGTATGACCAGCAGTGTCTGCCCAGCAGTAGGTTGTGACAGACTCCATAGGTAGGTTCCTGCGTTGTGAAGGTAGACGCCCCAAGTGGCCAGGGTTTATTTTATGTCTGTTTGATTTATGCTGTTTGGATGCTTGCACTTGTTTCCAGCAAATTGGAAGAATAAACCATAGACCGTTGTTTTCAACCACTCCTCCGCTGTCTCTCTGTGTAGCGAACCCACCCAGGGGTCACCCACACCCGCTACCGAGCTAACCCCTTAGACAAACTACAGGCATTTTCCTAGGATGTAAGGTTTTTCCCACCACTAGATCACTTTTCACTAAGGTGACCAGGCTACCTGAATCCAACAATACCACAACATCTTTACCATCTAAGCACATTCTATATAAAGGTTTCTCATTCCCCTTTACTGCAGTGCATGTGGTTGCAAAAAGGGACTGTCGTCTCTCTGTCAGAAAGTCACACTGCATGGGTTCATCACCCGCTGGGCAAACCGCTGCTACATGTCCCTCTTCCCGGCAACGGTAACAAATAAACCTTCTGGTCCTCTCCTGTGGGATGGGTCTTCCAGGCCGCTCTCGCCAAACATTAGCAGTATTCCCAATAATACCTCTAGTTGCTCTTTGGTCCCTCTCTCCACCCCCATCCCTTGATGCAGTCTTACCTATAGGTGGGGAGGGTCTGGTCTTGGGGTGAAAAGTCTGTGCGTCTCTGGGTAAAGAGGTCAAATTCTCTGTTGTTAGGTACCTTTCGACCAGGTCTACTAGTTTGTCTGCGGTTTCCGGACCACCATGGCTCACCCATTTCTGCAGGGTGTTAGGAAGAGACCTAAGAAATTTGTCCATGACTACTCGCTCCAAAATTTTTGGTCCGGACAGAATTTCTGGCTGCAACAATTTCCTAGCCAAATGGATGAGGTCATACATCTGCGACCGAGGTGGCTTCCTCAGCTTCCTCAGCTGATAACTCCAATTGTGGACCCGCTGAGCACGGACATCCAAGGTTACCACAAAACGTGCCAATATTTCCTCTTTTGATCGATCAGATATGCCTTTTGGGCTTCTCCAGATAATAGGGGGGGCCACTAGTCCAGCCCACTGTTCTTTAGGCCAACTCTCTTTCTCCGCTGTTCTTTCAAATGTGGTCAGAAACATCTCAGGGTCATCATCTGCAGTCATCTTTGGCAATAAGTGGCTTACCCAAAAAGTCGGTATGTTACTGGCCTGACTCCCAGCCTCGGTCTGCTGTCTCTGAAGCTGTTTCACGATGGCCTCCATTTGCTGCTGGTGTCTCTGTTCCAAGCCTTCAATGCTCTCTTGGTGAGCCTGATGTTGAGCTGCAAGGCTCCGCTGAAAACATGCATTTGTCTGCTGTTGATTTGCATTTGCTATAACCAGTTGTCTCAGTATCTCCTCCATTTTGGTTTTACTTTAACTGCCCGCGGCACTCCACCATGTGTAAGGGGTTGGCTCGGTAGCGGGTGTGGGTGACCCCTGGGTGGGTTCACTACACAGAGTGACAGCCGAGGAGTGGTTGAAAACAACGGTCTATGGTTTATTCTTTCAATTTGCTGGAAACAAGTGCAAGCATCCAAACAGCATAAATCAAACAAAACATAAAATAAACCCTGGCCACTTGGGGCGTCTACCTTCACAACGCAGGAACCTATCTATGGAGTCTGTCACAACCAACTGCTGGGCAGACACTGCTGGTCATACAGCAGAAAACCAATAGTCTATTCGTTTTTCTTTTCACACAGAAAAAGTCCACACCACCTCACCTTCAGAAGTCTTTCTCAGCTCACTGCTCTCCTTAACGCAAAAAGCCTCAGGATGCAGCAATCAGTAGTCATCCTCTGGATAACTTATAGAGGCCTTAATTGCCTCATTCTGAATAGCTGAAGCTTTCCAAAGTCCTTACACCTTTCTGGCTACCTCTGCAGCCGACACCCTATAGTAATTGGTGAATTGTCTAAACAAGGCAGAAATGTATCTCCCGTCTGTGACAACACCCACAGATTTACCTGACTTCCTGTCACACCTGCCAATGTCATTATTACAGTAACAGTGCATATTTTTAGCACTGATTACTGTAGTAATGTCAATGGTCCCCCCAAAAGCTAAAGATCGCTGATTGCCGCCATTACTAGTAAAATAAATAAAATAAATAAAAATGACATAAATCTTTCCCCTAGTTTGTAGAAGTGATACATTTTGCGCAAACCAATCAAAACACGCTTATTGGGATTTTTTTTTTTTTTTTTTACCAAAAATATAAAATAAGCCCTGGCCACTTGGGGCATCTACCTTCACAACACAGGAACCTACCTATGGTGTCTGTCACAACCTACTGCTGGGCAGACACTGCTGGTCATACAGCAGAAAACCAATAGTCTATTTGTTTTCTTTTCAAACAGAAAAAGTCAACACCACCTCACCTTCAGAAGTCTCTCAGCTCACTGCTCTCCTTAACGCAAAAAGCCTCAGGATGCAGCAATCAGTAGTCATCCTCTGGATAACTTACAGAGACCTTAAAGAGGTTGTAAACCCATTCAACATTTTTTATTTTTTTTGCAACCTGTAAGAGAAAGACATAATGAGCTAGTATGCATCGCATACTAGCTCATTATGCAATACTTACCTTAGAACGAGCCAGAGCCGCGGTGACGTCACTCCCGCGCATGCGCGCGGGAGCCGACAGTCACGGCACGGGGCTCTGAAGAAACGCCACCAGCGGCCGTTCCTTCAGAGCGCATGCGCCAGTGACGTCACTGGCTGCATGTAAGGTAAATATCTCCTAAACGGTACATGTTTAGGAGATATTCACAGTACCTATAGGTAAGCCTTATTATAGGCTTACCTATAGGTAAAAGTGTCAGAGAAGGGGTTTACTTCCTCTTTAATTGCCTCATTCTGAATAGCTGAAGCTTTCCAACGTCCTAAACCTTTCTGGCTACCTCCGCAGCTGACACCTGATAGTAATTGGTGAATTGTCTAAACAAGGCAGAAATGTATCCCCCGTCTGTGACAACACCCACAGATTTACCTGACTTCCTGTCACACAGGGAAGGGGTTAACCCAGGGGTGATCAAAGGGTTAAGTGTGAGCCTAGAGGGTGTTTTCTAACTGTGAGGGGGATGGGATTGTGGAATCAACACTGGGACCTGTGTTCCTAAGTAGGAGGATCACAGGAGCTCTGTGTTCATTCCAGAGAGAACAATGGTCTGTTGTGTTTAAAACAGCAGACCGCCGTTCTCTCTGCACGTGGAGCGATCGCGGGTGCCCTGGGGCAATTCCCCGCTGCCTAAAGAGGGTGCACGCAGCCGAGCCAGCCTGAAGCAGTATATATGCGGCGGGCGGTCGGCAAGTGGTTAAGGCTTGACATGTTTGATATCTATTTACTCGGCGCAACCTCATCTTTTATATTGCACCAAAAATTTAGTATAAACTTGGGTTTTATTCCACTAAAATACATTTTAGTGTATTATTACTGAAAATACGTATTTGATTTATAGCTACGCAAATACCGTGCACCACAAAATATTGCGTCTACTGCTATTTTATCCTCCAGTGTCTTTGCTTTAAGAAAATGCGTAAGTGTTTGGGGGTTTAACCACTTCAGCTCCGGAAGATTTACCCCCTTCATGACCAGGCCATCACATCTAACAATTGGGAAGCTGCAATATAATAAATGTTTCCTGTTGGGGTTAATACCACTTTAACCACGTGACCTCTGGAAGGTTTACTCCCCTTAATGACCAGGCCATTTTTTGCGATACAGCACTGCGTTATTTTAACTGACAATTGCGCAGTCATGCGACACTGTACCCAAATAAAATGTATGTCTTTTTTTTTCCCTACAAATAAAGCTTTCTTTTGGCCGCATTTTATTACATCTGCTTTTTTTTTTTCTTTTTTTTGTACTATAAGCAAAAAAAGACCAACAATTTTGTAAAAAAGTAAAAAAAAAGCAAAAAGAAAAACCCCAATATTTTTTACTTTCTTGAAGTAAATCATGAGCATACCGCAGGGCAAGCACGGGAGAAAACCCGTCAGGCCAAGAAGGGGGAAAAGATACTGAAAATTCACCCCGGCCAATCAGTCTCCCATGAGTGCACCGCAGAATCTCACGAAAAGAGGAGGGGGGCAGAAGGATTTTAATGGTGCCATAAAATTGGGGATACAACAATTAATAAACACATATAATGATTCTGTTTTTTTCTATAAAATATAAATTTTATTCCAAAAAATTAATCAATAAAAAATCTTGACTGTCATAAGTATCATACATGGTACATTCATCACGTACAAGATGTGCATCTAAAGCACCAATGACAGTGTAAATATATTAGAATGGGCTACTGACTAGTAAACATAATCCAAAGAGTGTTATCAGACCAAGAATCCTTGCTAATAGGTAAGGATATGGTCCGTGCCGCTTATATACGGCGGCAGGTTCCCACGAATCGCCGTACCCGTACGGCGGCTCGCGCCCCAGCGATCCTGGGGACGAGCGTGCGCGCCCACTCACTAGCGGGGATTCCGATGTACGGGGCTGGCAGCCGCGATCGCTCCCAGTGAAAAGAGGACACCGTCCTGCTGTTGTAAACACAGCAGCCCGTTGTTCTCTCAGAGCTCCCGTGTTCCTCCTATTTAGGATCACAGGCCTCTATATTGATTCCATAAGCCCATCCCCCTCACAGTGAGAAAACACCCCCTGCGCTCACATTCAACCCTTTGATTGCCCCTGGGTTAACCCCTTCCCTGCCAGTGTCATTATTACAGTGACAGTGCATATTTTTTAGCACTGATTACTGTAGTAATGTCACTGGTCCCCCCTCAAAAGTGTCAAAAATGTCAGTTAGGGGTCCGATCTGTCCGCCGCAATGTCGCAGTCCCGCTAAAAATCGCAGATCGCTGCCATTACTAGTAAAAAAAAATAGAAAAAAAAAATGACATAAATCTTTCCCCTAGTTTGTAGACGCGATAACTTTTGCACAAACCAATCAAAATACTCTTATTGGGATTTTTTTTTTTACCAAAAATATGTAGCAGAATACAAATTAGCCTAAAATTATGAAAACTTTTAATTTTTACATTTTATTTTTATTGAGAATGTTATATAGCAGAAAGTGAAAAATATTGTTTTTTTATTCAGAATTGTTGCTCTTTTTTTGTTTATCGTGCATAAAATAAAAATCGCGATGATGAGGTGATCAAATACCACCAAAAGAAAGCTCTATTTGTGGGAGAAAAAGGACATCAATTTTATTTGGGTACAGCGTTACACCACCGCGCAATCGTTCGTTAAAATAATGCAGTGCCGAATCGCAAAAAATGTCCTGGTCATTAAGGGGAAAAATCTTCCGGTCGAGAAGTGGTTAATATGGGCATATTTAGGCCCCTTTCATACTTGTACAACCTGAAAGTTGCGCAACTTTGACGCAACTTGAAGCAATGCCTGTGTAATCTTGAGGTCTATGGACCTCAAGTCGCATCAAAGTTGGACCAAAGTAGTACAGGGACTACAGAAATGAGAGATACTCATTGGAAATCAGAGGGTATGACTTGTCATGCAACTTTTCAGTCCTAGGTCGCAGGACAAGTCCCACAAGCATAAAGGGGGCCTTAGGGAATAACCGTGAAACAATTCGATTTCAGGAGGCAGATTCAAACATTAGAAAAGGAAAGGGTTCCTTTAATCCAGTGCAAATGTCCACTGGAGTTTTCAAAAAAAAAAAACTTGGCATCAGAGAGATTAAGTTCTTTTGATGTGGTGCTTTTTGCAATTTATTCAACATGCCACCATTCTTATACCAATCCATACTCATGATGCTCCAGATGGTAGTTGGCCATAATTCAAATGCAGAATGCTTTATTCCTTATGTAGCGATTTGCTGCCCTCTTCTGTCAGCTGCTAGTATCACATTGTAGTGTATATTGTATGTCACTTCCTGACTCAGGGGCTGTTGGTTAAAAAACCTGTAAGGAGGAAGTGGAGAGAGAGAAGGTCTCAGCCCCATGTCTTGTCTATGCTACTAATACCATATCAGAAGAGACCATAGGCATGCGTAAGGGGTGTGCCTGGGCATATCCTAATCACCCCATGCGGTGCAGATTCCCCCTGCTGACATTTCATCAAAGCCCCACAAAAAAATAGTAAAAAATTATAAAAAAAATAAAATTGCAAAAAATAATGCAAAATAAAATATTAAAACACTACAGGCACCGTCCACAGCCATACTGACACCAATCTGTGCCCTACTAACACATTCACTGCTCTACTGACACTGTCTTAAAACATTTTTTTTAATGTTTATTAATAAAAGTGTGTGTGTGTGTGTATGTATATATATATATATATATATTATATATACAGTATACATACCAAAAGAGAGAGCAGCTCTCACGGGTCTTGAATGGCGAACGCACGATAACGGTTTTATTTTGACGTTTCAACAAGGCACAAGCTCGTCTTCCTCAGGCTTGTGCTTCTCTCTCTTTTGGTTTATATGCACTACAGTCTTTGCTGTGCAACCAACCTTTTGTTTTATTCCTGATTTGTGTGCGGTGGCAACCATTGGATATCATATATATATATATATATATATATATATACTGTATATTTATACACACACCCGTGTGTTTGAGCTTTGGGGTGCACACCCTAAAGGCCCGTACACACGTACCGATCGTCGGCATACAAACGTCGGTGGACGAAGGATCTGCCGATTGTACGCGTGTTAGTATGGTGCCTCCGACAGATGTCTGCGCACAATCCGCGGACAAAAGTCTTTCTTGCAAACATGAAAATATTTGTATGCCGACACCAGAACGGACGATTGTTCGCCTGTCAGTACACAATTCGGCCGACAGACCGCAGATTTGCAAGACTGGGCATGCTCAGAAAATAGAAAACACAGGGAAAGTTAACCATTACATGACATCACTTCTGCAGTCGGCGGACAAAATTCTTGTGCTGTCCTTGTGCTGTCTTTGCACTTTTCAGCAGACACCGACATCCCGGGGAGAAAAGAGGAACATTTGTAAGCCGACCATCGGTACGTGTGTACGGGGCTTAATGCAGTAGGCTGCGCACACCTTTGGAAGAAACAATTATTGTCAGATATCTAGAACTGCATTCCAGGCTGGTTGGGTAATGGCTGGAGGGTCTTCTCGTCACTGCAGATCTTGTCTTCAGGTCTCTGACACATAGACAGGTGCTGTATCACCCTCAGGGGCCCCTGCAATGGGACTTTGATGCAACATTCATCTAGAGGTATCTCTGGAAATAACTATATATACCCTGGTATAAAGTTTTGTTTTTGGCACCTCTGTAATCAGTGGAGGTGCTTGTGATTGCTTTAGGCTGTTCTGGGCTTCACTGGTTGCAGGTTTGATTGTTTCCCGCTGCCTTCAGGAGGATTCTAGAATGTAGTGGGATAGAAAGGCAAATCAGAAACCTGAATATTTATGTTGCCAATCCTAGGGGAGGGTGCCCTGAAGGTGGTTGGGAGGAGTGCATAGGTTGTCTGGGGTCTGGAGCTACCCAGTCTTGTCCAGGAGGAGATGTTCCCAGCCTGAATGGCTGCTGTCTTTCTAGGCAGCCCAGCTGAAGCCCTATATGTGCTCAACAAAGTTCCCAGCTATGCTGAAGTTGGGGGGCCGGCCTTACCTGAAAATTGCTGGAACTAAGGGATTTCACTGAGGATCTAGTCTAGGGGAGTTCACGGGAGAAATGTCTTGCTGATTTTGGAAGGAGGCATCCAAGTATCTAGGAACATTATGAGTACAGACCTGAGTGTAGGATGCCAGTGACTGTGTGATGCTACTGTCCCTTGTGCATCAGTACCAGTGCTTTGTTTTTCAGGGGTTGAGCTTGGTCTCTTAGTTCCAGTGAAGGGAACTCTTAAGGCGTCAGCATACCAAGACATTTTGGACAATTTCATGCTCCCAACTTTGTGGGAAGAGTTTGGGGATGGTCCCTTCCTGTTCCAACATGACTGCGCACCAGTGCACAAAGTAAGGTCCATATAGACATGGATGAGTGAATTTGGGGTGGAGAAACTTGACTAGCCTGCACAGAGTCCTGACCTCAACCCTGCAGAAAGCATCTGGGATGAATTTGAGCGGAGACTGCGAGCCAGGCCCTCTTGTCCAAAATCAGTGCGACCACTGATGTCTGATTTTTCACAGCAGAAGCAAATCGGCGGGGTGCTGGGTGCTGAATATCCGCCAGCACCCGCCTATTTCAGGCAGAGACACAGAACGAAGCTCTGCCTATGTAAACAAGCTCCATTCTGAGAGGGAATAGGGAGGCAGAGCAGAGAATAAAATCCATCACTTCCCTGAGTAAAAGCACCACATATAGTACACAGTGGGCCAATTCAATATTGAACCCTATGGACTAAGACTCGGATGCCATTAAAGTTCATGTGCGTGTAAAGGCAGGCATCCCAATACTTTTGACAATATAGTGTATATACTGTATATATATATATATATGTAAATACACTGCTCAAAAAAAATTTAAGGAACACTTTTTAATCAGATTATAGCATCAAGTCAATTAAACTCCAAGGGTATTGATCTGGTCAGTTAAGTAGCAGAGGGGGTTTTTAATCAGTTTCAGCTGGTTTGGTGTTAATTAAATTAAGAACAGGCGCACTAGATGTGCATCAATAAGGCCACCTCCAAAACAGGAATGATTTTACAGGTGACGGCCACTGACAATTTTTTTCCCTACTCATCTTTTCTGACTGTTTTTCACTAGTTTTGCATTTGGCCAGGGTCAGAGTCACAACTGGTACCATGAGGCCATACATGGACCCTATAGAGGTTGCACAGGCAGTCCAACTCCTCCAGGATGGCACATCAATAAGTTCCATTGCCAGAAGATTTGCTGTGTCTCCCAGCACAGTCTCAGGAGCATGGAGGAAATTCCAGGAGACAGGCAGTTACTCTAGGAGAGCTGGACAGGGCTGTAGAAGGTCCTTAACCCATCAATAGGACCGGTATCTGCTCCTTTGTGCAAGGAGGAACAGGATGAGCACTGCCAGAGCCCTACAAAATGACCTCCAGCAGGACACTGGTGTGAATGTATCTGACCAAACAATCAGAAACAGACTTCATGAAGGTGGCCTGAGGGCCCAACGTCCTCTAGTGGGTCCTGTGCTCACTGCCCGGCACTGTGGAGCTCGATTGGCATTTGCCATTGAACACCAGAATTGGCAGATCCACCACTGGTGCTCTGTGCTTTTCACAGATGAGTGCAGGTTCACCCTGAGCACATGTGACAGACGTGAAAGGGTCTGGAGAAGCCGTGGAGAACGTTATGCTGCTTGTAACATTGTTCAGCATGACCGGTTTGGTGGTGGGTCAGTGATGGTCTGGGGAGGCAAATCCATGGAGGGAAGCACAGACCTCTACAGGCTAGGCAATGGCCACTATTATTAACCACTTGGCAACTGCTCACAGTAATCCTACTGTGGCAGTGCGGCTCCCCTGGGTCCAGCGACGTAGGTCTACGTCGCTGGAGTTCATGTGATTCCGGAGGCGCGCTCCTGCTGTGTTTAGACACAGTGGGAGTCGGGCCAGAGGAGGAGAGACGGCGATCGCCGCCTCCCTTCCCCGATCGTCGAGGAAAGTGTGAGAAGACCCGCCTGCTTTGTCTACGTGATCTTCTCAGTGACAGACAGGAGGAGATCAAAGCATTTTGCTGAACCTGCGATCTCCGTCTGTGTCCCCCCACACACGTCAGTAAGCATGAGGCATACATTTAACCCCTTGATCACCAACAGTGTTAGCCCCTTCCCTGCCAGTGTCATTATTACAGTAACAGTGCATATTTTTAGCACTGATTACTGCAGTAATGTCACTGGTCCCCCCAAAAGTGTAAAAAATGGCAGTCAGGGGTCCGATCTGTCCGCCGCACTGTTGCAGTCCCGCAAAAAATCGCAGATCGCCGCCATTACTAGTAATAAAAATAAAAATGACATAAATCTTTCCCGTAGTTAGTAAACGCTATAAATTTTGCGCAAACCAATCAAAATACGTTTATTGCGATTTTTTTTTTTTTTACCAAAAATATGTAGCAGAAAACAAATTGGCCTAAAATGTTAAAAAATTTAGATTTTTTAAAAAAATTTTGGGGAATGTTATATAGCAGAATGTGAAAAATATTGTTTTTAATTTTTTTTTTTATTGTCGCTCTTTGTTTGTTTATAGTGCAAAAAATAAAAATCGCACAGGTGATCAAATACCACCAAAAGAAAGCTCTATTTGTGGGAAAAAAAGGACGTAAATGTAATTTGGGTACAGCGTCCCATGACTGCGCAATTGTCCGTTAAAGTAACGGAGTGCCGAATCGCAAAATAGGGCCTGGTCAGGAATGGGGTAAAATCTTCCCGTCTTAAAGTGGTTAATATACAGAATTTATATATCGCCAGCAGTTTACGCAGCGCTTTACAATATAAAAGGGAGACAATACAGTTACAATACAATAAAATACAAGAGGATTGGGAGGGCCATGCTCAGAAGAGCTTACAATCAATTAGGGTGGGGCAGGTGTTACAAGAGTTTGTAACTGTAGGGAATGAGCTGATGGAAAAAGTAAAAGATTAGATGGAGGAGTGATAGGCTTCCCTGTAGAGATGAGTTTTCAGGAATCGCCTGAAGGCAGCTAGAGAAAGCGATAGCCTTAGAGCGTTCCAGAGGATGGGAGAGGCTCTGGAGAAATCCTGGAGACGAGCATGGGAGGAGTAGACAAGGGAGCTTGAGAGTAGGAGGTCTTGAGAGAAGCGGAGAGGACAGGTTGGGTGATATTTGGAGACAAGATTGGTGATGTAGCTCGGGGCAGAGTTGTGAAAGGCTTTGTATGTTGTGGTTAGTATTTTCAATTTAATTTGCTGGTCAATCGGGAGCCAGTGTAGGGATTGATGAAGAGGTGGCAGACACTGAGCGGTTGGTAAGGTGGATAAGCCTTGCAGCAGCATTCATGATAGACTGAAGATAGCCTATGGAGAGGTAAACCTATGAGAAGGGAGTTGCAATAGTCGAGGCAAGAGATAACAAGGGAGTGAATGAGTAGCTTGCTGGTTTCATTTGGAAAAAAGGGGCGAAATTTAGAGATGTTACGGAGGTGAAGTCTACAAGCTTTTGACAATGATTGGATTTGGGGCTGAAAGGACAGGTCAAAGTCTAGGATTACACCTAGTACCCTGGCAGGAGGGGAGGAATTGATGTTTGCATTACTGATTTTGATGGAAAAGTCATGGAGGGGGGCATTGGCGGGGGGCCGGGGAATATTACCAGCTCAGTTTTAAAGAGATTTAGTTTGAGGAACTGGTGCTACATACATACTAATATGTCATTAAGTAAGTTAGTAATGCGAGAGGAGAATGAAGGAGTGAGGTGAGGAGTAGATAAATAGATTTGAGAGTCATATAAATGGTATTGGAAGCCGTGGATGATTATCAAGTGACCAAGGGAGGCGGTGTAGATAGAGAAGAGAAGGGGTCCAAGAACAGAGCCTTGGGGAACCCCCACAGAAAGGGGCAATGGGGAGGAGGAGGTAGAGTTGTAGCTAACACTGAAGGAGTGCTGGGATAGATAGGAGGAGAATCAAGATAGAGTAGAATCTTGGAGGCCAAGGGAACAGAGGTTATTAAGAAGGAGCAGGTGGTCAACAGTATCAAAGGCCGCAGAGAGGTCAAGTAATAGGAGTATGGAGTAGTGGCCATTGGTTTTAGCAGTTAGTAAATCGTTGGTGAGTTTTAGTAAGGCAGTTTCTGTGGAGTGCTGCGAGCGAAAAAGCCAGACTGTAAGGGATCAAGAAGGTTATTTTCACGGAGGTAGGAGCTAAGACAGTTGTAGACTAAGCGTTCTAGAAGTCTAGAGGTGAATGGGACCAGTGAGATGAGTCTTAAGTTGTTCAGGTTGGTGGGGTCCAGTGAGGGCTTTTTAAGTATGGGAGTGATCTGCTCATGTTTTAAAGGGGAGGGGAAGGTGCCTCTAGAGGGGGAGAGATGGAAGATTTGAGTGAGGGAGCATAGGATAGAATAAGAGGGTGACCATAGTAGTTGTGAGAGAACAGGATCCAGAGGAGAATTGGTTAGGCGGGCATCTGAGAAAATGTTTTAACCTCTCTAGTAGTAGCCAGTTCAAAAGAGTGTTGACTGTGCTTTTAGGCAAGGTATGTTGAGTGGGGAAGATGTGCGCACAGTGGAGGTGTCCTTGCGTATTGCATCAATCTTGTCTTTGTCAGCTGCCTCCTCCTCTGTAGAGGGGCCATGGGGCCTCAGATAGTCAGATAGTTGACATGAGGGCCTAGAGAGAGCTAGAGACAAACAGAACCCAGAGATCCTGTAAAGCTGACTGAAAGGGGAGACACTGGAGGATCTGATTCTGCAAAACAGTGAGTACCGATCTGTGTCATAGGGCCTGACCTGAGGGGGGCCACCCCTGCAGCTAGAAGAGTCAGTGGACAGGTTTCAAATGCTAGTGAGTGTCCTGAAGAGAATACAGTTCACCAAGTCTATTGCTGGAGAGAAAGAGCAAGGAGACTTAACCTTTTCCATACATGTGGCAGTATGGATTAGGCAGTGCATATGCTTCCACAAGCAGCCTGGTGAGGCCAAGTGAGAGTTGTCCTTATCCATTGTGAATAGTTACAGTTGGAGTATCCCACTATTCCCTTCCCCCAATCCAAGTTCAAAAATAAAAATAAAAAAACAATACCCCTGGACTGTTTGAGTGAAGAGCCGTCGGGAGTAAGGTGGGATGTGTGAACTGTTCCCTAAGTGACTGTGTGCTAGTAATCAGAGGAGACCCAACCAGTCATCATACAGCAAACCCTATGGGGACAGTGCTACATTGAGTAGAGGGGGTGAAGGATGAAGCAGAGAGTTAAAGGTTGAGAAGAGCCAACGGTTCTTAGGTATCAGGATGAAATCCTTGGACCCATTGTCAGACCCTACTCAGGTGCATTGGGTCCTGGGTTCCACCCGATGCGTGACAATGTGACGAGAGTATGCAGCTAGTTCCTGGAGGATGAAGGAATTGATATCATTGAATTGCCCCCACACTTGCCTGACCTAAATCCAATAGAACACCTCTAGGACATTATGTTTCGGTCAATCGGACACCACCAGGTTGCACCTCAGTCTGTTCAGGAGCTTAGGGATGCCCTGGTCCAGACCTGGGAGAAACTACCCCAGGACACCAACCGCCGTCTCATTAGGAGCATGCCCCGACGTTGTAAGGCATGCATACAAGCATGTGGGGGCCATACAAACTATTGAGGACCATTTTGAGTTTGCTGCAAAGAATTTTTAGCAAAATGGACTCGCCTGCTGCATCATTTTTTCACTTTGATTTTCGGAGTGTCTTTGAATTCAACCCTCTGTAGGGTGATAATTTTCATTTTCATCAAACAATGTGGCATCCTTTCCTTCCTAACACATTACCCAGTCCATACCAGTATAGATCCTAACACATTACCCAGTCCATACCAGTATAGATCCCAACACCTTACCCAGTCCATACCAGTATAGATCCTAAAACCTTACCCAGTCCATATCAGTATACATCCTAACACATTACCCAGTCCATACCAGTATAGATCCCAACACCTTACCCAGTCCATACCAGTATAGATCCTAACACCTTACCCAGTCCATACCAGTATAGATCCTAACACCTTACCCAGTCCATACCAGTATAGATCCTAACACCTTACCCAGTCCATACCAGTATAGATCCTAACACCTTACCCAGTCCATACCAGTATAGATCCTAATATCTTACCCAGTCCATACCAGTATAGATTCTAACACATTACCCAGTCCATACCAGTATAGATCCTAACACATTACCCAGTCCATATCAGTATAGATCCTAACACATTACCCAGTCCATACCAGTATACATCCTAACACATTACCCAGTCCATATCAGTATAGATCCCAACACCTTACCCAGTCCATACCAGTATAGATCCTAACACCTTACCCAGTCCATACCAGTATAGATCCTAACACCTTACCCAGTCCATACCAGTATAGATCCTAATATCTTACCCAGTCCATACCAGTATAGATTCTAACACATTACCCAGTCCATACCAGTATAGATCCTAACACATTACCCAGTCCATATCAGTATAGATCCTAACACATTACCCAGTCCATACCAGTATAGATCCTAACACATGACCCAGTCCATATCAGTATAGATCCTAACACATTACCCAGTCCATACCAGTATAGATCCTAAAACCTTACTAAGTCCAAACCAGTATAGATCCTAACACCTTACCCAGTCCATACCAGTATAGATCCTAACACCTTACCCAGTCCATACCAGTATAGATCCTAACACCTTACTCAGTCCATACCAGTATAGATCCTAACACATTACCCAGTCCATACCAGTATAGATCCTAACACCTTACACAGTCCATACCAGTATAGATCCTAACACATGACCCAGTCCATATCAGTATAGATCCTAACACGTTACCCAGTCCATATCAGCATAGATCCTAACACATTACCCAGTCCATACCAGTATCGATCCTAACACATTACCCAGTCCATACCAGTATAGATCCTAACACCTTACCCAGTCCATACCAGTATAGATCCTAACACCTTACCCAGTCCATACCAGTATAGATCCTAACACCTTACCCAGTCCATACCAGTATAGATCCTAACACCTTACCCAGTCCATACCAGTATAGATCCTAATATCTTACCCAGTCCATACCAGTATAGATTCTAACACATTACCCAGTCCATACCAGTATAGATCCTAACACATTACCCAGTCCATATCAGTATAGATCCTAACACATTACCCAGTCCATACCAGTATACATCCTAACACATTACCCAGTCCATATCAGTATAGATCCCAACACCTTACCCAGTCCATACCAGTATAGATCCTAACACCTTACCCAGTCCATACCAGTATAGATCCTAACACCTTACCCAGTCCATACCAGTATAGATCCTAATATCTTACCCAGTCCATACCAGTATAGATTCTAACACATTACCCAGTCCATACCAGTATAGATCCTAACACATTACCCAGTCCATATCAGTATAGATCCTAACACATTACCCAGTCCATACCAGTATAGATCCTAACACATGACCCAGTCCATATCAGTATAGATCCTAACACATTACCCAGTCCATACCAGTATAGATCCTAAAACCTTACTAAGTCCAAACCAGTATAGATCCTAACACCTTACCCAGTCCATACCAGTATAGATCCTAACACCTTACCCAGTCCATACCAGTATAGATCCTAACACCTTACTCAGTCCATACCAGTATAGATCCTAACACATTACCCAGTCCATACCAGTATAGATCCTAACACCTTACACAGTCCATACCAGTATAGATCCTAACACATGACCCAGTCCATATCAGTATAGATCCTAACACGTTACCCAGTCCATATCAGCATAGATCCTAACACATTACCCAGTCCATACCAGTATCGATCCTAACACATTACCCAGTCATTACCAGTATAGATCCTAACACCTTACCCAGTCCATACCAGTATAGATCCTAACACATTACCCAGTCAATACCAGTATAGATCCTAACACCTTACCCAGTCCATACCAGTATAGATATCCAACATGAGCTTTTTCTGCATTGAGATCCAATGTGCTTTCAAAGTGTTCCTTTAATTTTTTTGAGCAGTGTGTGTATATATATATATATATATATATATATATATATATATATATATATCATAAAAATAAAAAAATATCTTTTTAAGTGAAGGTGTGTGAAAAGAATTTGCGGCAGTGAGCGCTGCATGGTAGCAATTACATCCCAAGATGTCTATCCTGGCAATCCCTGACATAACAAGGACCTTAATTTATGAAGGCCATTTCTGCGGGCTCTAACGAAGCAATCAAGAGATGGGCCCCGCAAGCTTTGATCTCGACGTGGTAATTTTTGCGAAAACACGGGCCGGCTCGGTCTGAGCGATAGATACCCCTAACTCCGGGACCTTAATCGCGCTTAATTTGTTTGGAATACAAATGTGCTTTTAATTAAACTAGATCGCAAGCCATATGTCGAAAAAGAGCGCTGTCAAAGAATATTAAACGCTCGCTTGTGTCGGGGCAGCGCTGTTTTATATCAGAGTGAGACAACAGGAGGTTAGAGTTAATTAGAAAGACAACTTAAACTGCGACGAGATGTAAGGGCTTTTTTTTTTTTTTAAGTGTACAGAAAGAAAAAAAAAAAAGAGGTAAAAGAAAAAAAAGGAACATTGAAATGTTTGCTGAGTTGTTTAGCCATATGTGGCTGTTACGTTTAAATGCCTTCCCGTTGTGTGGATTAAGCACGACGGCAATCTTTTCCAGGGCAGCGCGTTCACACAGCGCTTAAGACTATTGCGGCGGGAGGCATCCCACCACCGCACGGGCTATTGAATTTCACTCCGACGGAACACAAAGAGTGAGAAGTGATAAAAGGGTAAAAAAAAAAAAAAAGTGTGTGCACACAGAGGTGATGTTCCGGCACAGAGTATCTGCGGAAATCAATATTAAAAAGGGAACAATGCGTCGCCGTGTTTTGATGCGAATGTGTAGTGTTTAGAGTGTGAATGCCAACATGTGACCTGGGTACCCCCGCCGTGCTGCGTCGTTTTCTTAAGCACGGTTTAAATTTCAGGAGTTTGTTAAATATAAGGCGGATCTGGTATATTTAACTCTTTTCTGCTGTGTTTTCCTTTAGGCTGGATTCACGTTAAAGCGATAGTAAACTGCCGGCAATTTTTTTTTTTTTTAAACCTTCCCAATCCTTTTTGTGATTGGACATCAAATGATGTCCATCAGAACAAGCTGCTCGTGCACGCCTTGCTCTCGTTTAAGACACACCCAAAGAGTAAAGAGCCTATGACGTAGGTCATGTGATCAACTGTGTCCAATCACAGCTGATCACAGCGTTACTAAGACGTGCCAAATATCGGCATTCCTATTCACGTTGACAGGATGTGGGTAGAGGAGAGCCAATAAGTAGCTCTCCTGATGGGGGGGGGGTCTGCACTTATAATCAGTACAGTGGTTATCAATGCAACCCCATCAGCAATGCCCACAAGTGCTCTGCAGTGGTGCCAATCAGTGCCCATTAGCGATGCCAATCAGTGCCCATCAGTAATGCCAATCAGTGCCCATCAGTAATGCCTGTTAGTGCCTCCACATCAGTGCCATCTATCGGTGCCTATTAGTGCTGCCAATCAGTGCAGCCTATCAGTGCACATCAGTGCTGCCTATCAGTTCCCATAAAGGCTACACATTAGTGCCACCCATCAGTACCCATCAGTGCTACCTATCAGTGCCCATTGGCACTGCCAGCCATTGCCCATCAGTAATGCCAATCAGTGCCCATCAGTAATGCCTGTCAGTGCCTCCTTATCAGTGCTGCCTTTCAGGAACATCTATCAGTTCCA
Source organism: Pelophylax lessonae (assembly GCF_965119305.1). Taxonomy (NCBI): domain Eukaryota; kingdom Metazoa; phylum Chordata; class Amphibia; order Anura; family Ranidae; genus Pelophylax; species Pelophylax lessonae. Next base: position 21,008,958 of record NC_138779.1, on the reverse strand, counting down.
ATCAGTGCTGCATATCAGTGCCCGTAAAGGCTGTACATTAGTGCCACCTATTAGTGCCCATTAGTGCCCATTGTCGCTGCTAATAAGTTAAAAACACAAAGGTGACCAGCGCTATGGAATATCTTAAATATGGATAAAATATTAGAAGTATAAAAACAGGTGTAAGCTGCCACAAACCCACCCCTGAAAAACAGGGATGCAACATGAGTGAGGGAGAAGAAAGAGGTTTGTATGAGGCGCTACCTGTTAGAGCAGTGTTTCAAACAACGGGGGTAAAAATCCCCATGTGCACGAAAATAAATTAGTCTCAGTGGTCAGTGAAGTGCTATGTGAGACTGGTGATAGGGGTAAACAATAGGGGTAGGTGTGTTTAAAAATAGTGAAACCAATAGGTAACACTCTCACCCCATTCCCTCTTCTGGGCCAAGTATGTGGAGAGCCTCAGAGGGTTTTGTTGCCGGGGTTCCTTCAGGTTATAAGCAAAACACACTGGGAGCTGCCTCTCTCCGAAATACTTCGATCTGTGGTGCTTAAGCAGAGGAGACAAGGACCCCAATGGCGTAGTATACAGTAATATTATAAAGGCAAGCACAAGCAGAGACTTACAGTTGGCCGCTCCAGTAGACGTCTGATGACGAAACACGTAGGGCGGAGCTTCCGGTTTAGCGAGTGTGGAGCCGTGGAACGCGGAAGCCTCCCGGCGTCCCCGTTTTGTTTACAGCTGAAGTGATCGGTCCGACTGTAAGTCTCTGCTTGTGCTTGCCTTTATAATATTACTGTATACTACGCCATTGGGGTCACGCCATAGGGTGAGAGTGTTACCTATTGGTTTCACTATTTTTAAACACACCTACTCACCACTACCTCACCTTTAAAACCACTTAATCACGTTTTTAATAGCACTGGCAAGGTGTTTTTATACTGTGGTTTGATCATTGTCATTAAGGATTTTTCAACACCATTATGCACCACCGCTGTTAAATATATATGTGTTTTTAATGCACTGCCATCAGGCATTACATGTTTTATGACACTTTGTGCACTCTCTTTATTTCTGGTTTTATATGAGCAGTTATTCACACCATATATTTGCACTGAGCACTTTATTCATAAGGGGTACCCATTGTTTACCCCTATCACCAGTCTCACATAGCACTTCACTGACCACTGAGACTAATTTCTTTTCATGCACATACAATCTGTATGGGGATTTTTACCCCCGTTGTTTGCTGCCAATAAGTGCCTACCCCGCTCACCCCCCCCAGCACCACTCGCACAACCAACGTAGTACTACGTCGGTTCGCGCAGCCGAGTCAGCCTGCCGCAGTAAAACTGCGGCGGGCGGTCGGCAAAGTGGTTATTTAATGGCACACCACCCATCTGTAATCCAAACCATCTGAATACTGCACCATGTTTTTGCACGCAACAAACCCCATGGTGCCAAAGCGCCAGGTGGTTCGGTACAGCGCGTTTTTGAAAAAGAGCGAGGGACTTCTCCGCATTTCTCGCATGAAGGGCAGCCCATTAACCACTTGCCGACCAGCCACCATAGTTTTACTGCAGCAGGTTGGCTCTGTTACGCCTGTACGTCGCTTTGTGTAACAGATAGTGGAGACGTGCGTGCCGCCGTAGGCGCGCACACGCGTAGGTTGGCCAGAGGCGGAATCAATCAGCGTGTCCAGCGGACGTGATGTCTGCCGGCCAACCGCGATCGCTCCCCATGGAGACAGAACGGCGGTCTGCCTATGTAAACAAGGCAGACCACTGTTCTGTCAGAGATGAACACAGAGATCCTGTGTTCCTCCTATTTAGGAATACGGATCTCTGTGTTCATCCAGTGAGTGTTAACCCCTTCCCTGCCAGTGTCATTAGTACAGTAACAATGCATATTTTTAGCACTGATTACTGTAGTAATATCGCAGATCCCCTCAAAAGTGTCAATAGTGTCAGTTAGGGGTCCAATCTGTCCGCCGCAATGTCGTAGTCTCGCTAAAAATCTCAGATCGCCGCCATTACTAGTAAAAGTAAATAAATAAAAATTACATAAAATCGATCCTCTAGCTTAGTTTGTAGACGCGATAACTTTTGCGCAAACCAATCAATATACACTTAATTTAATTTTTTTTTACCAAAAATATGTAGTAGAATACATATTGGCCTAAAATGATAAAAAAAAATTTGGATTCTTTTTTTTATTTGGAATGTTTTATAGCAGAAAGTAAATATATATATATATATATATATATATATATATACATATATATATATATATATATATTTACAGAATTGCCGCTCTTATTTTGTTTAAAGCGCAAAAATTAAAAACAGCAGAGGTGATCAAATACCACTAAAAGAAAGCTCTATTTGTGGGAAAAAAAGGGACATCAATTTTATTTGGGTACAGCTTTGCACGATCACGCAATTGTCTGTGCCATATCGCAAAAAATGGCCTGGTCATTAAGGGGGGTAAAACCTTCTGGTCCTTAAGTGGTTAAAATGAATGAGCTGCCCAACACACAGGAACATGCCTGTGCACAGTTGCACATGTAGGTGCGAATCAAGCCTTAGCCATTTGTGAATGTGCGCAAAATTGTACTAATTTTTTGCACCATGTGCATTGATCAGTCCATTGATTTTAATGGGCTGCCTACATTCCCCAAAAGTAGCTCATGCATCTTTCTGAGCGTTGAGCTTCGGTTGGCTTTTAAATAGCATGCATTCACAAAACACTAACGAGGATCTGTGGGAGATGTCCCCAAAAAAATGACCGGCAGAGGACAAAGGACTAGTCACCTGTAGGGGTGAGCTAACGTTCGGGCTGAACTCAGTTCTGCCCAAATCCACAGGGAAACTGTCACATTATAGCAGACTGCTGGCCCAATTAGCTGCCGCCATGGAATTCCCTGCCCCATGGCCGCACGTAACAAAGGGGCACATCATTGACCTAATATGGTTTTTTTAATGGCCTTTTAGTGGTACATGTCCTCCATGGTGGTGCCCGGCTTCTCTTGTCTTATGTTGGACAATAGCTTGCCAAATAGCCTTATAAATGGCCAGAATTTAATTATAAGATTTGCCCCGCACCCTTAGACTCCAGTGAGGTTTGGGAACTCCGAGCAAGGTGCCCAAAACCGAACCTAAGCGTATTCACTCATGACTGGATAGCAGGGATGAGCTTGGTTTCACTCCGAGCCTGAAAATTAGCTGTATTGCTGGGCCAATGAGCTACGGGGTGAGCTACGCGTGGGAAATTCCCCACCCAAATTCCCCACCCTGCTGCTGCGAAATTCCCCACCCGGCTGCTGTAGGTATACAAAGAGGCAGGGATTCTGATGACTGATATGGTCAATGGTCATTATTGGACAATGTATTTGACCAAGTTTGGCCATCTTAGATCAACAATGTCACCAGTATCAATGGTCTTATATGGTCAATGGCCATAATTGGTTAATGTCATTGACCAATTATGGCCCTGCGGTCATATTGGGTCACCAGTGGCACCATTATCATTGGTCTTATATGGTCAAAGGCCATAATTGGGCAATGTCATTGAACAAATAAGGCCATGTGGCCATATTAGGTAACCAATGTCACCAGCTTCCCCATCCCTTTGTAATGTGGGCAGTTTCCTGTGAGTTCTAGAGCCATAGCTCATACTTAGTGACCAACATTATCTGTGGTGCCCCTGCAGCTGATCTTTCCTCATTACTGACTTACCATGTCTTGTTCTGTGTCTCTGGGTAGAGACGGCCATCTTGGTAAAGGAGCAGGACTTTGCTTTCTCATGTCAGAGCTGCTCCTCAGGGCCGGACTGGGAATAAAATTCAGCCCTGGAAAAAATGTCATACCAGCCCCATAGCATTATTATACCGGCCCAACACCATAACGTCATTATTTTCTTGTTCATAAAAGGGAAAACCATGCATTTTAAAGCAAATTTGAAGAGTGTACTATCATAGATAAGATAGATATAAAAGCAGGGCTTTATATATAAAAGAGCAAATTATAGTTAAAAGTGGTAAAAGTGCGGACATGGTACAGGAGAGGTCAGGGGTTGTGCGGACATGGTACAAGAGAGGTCAGGGGCTGTGCGGACATTGTACAGGAGATGTCAGAGGCTGTGCGGACATGGTACAGGAGATGTCAGAGGCTGTGCGGACATGGTACAGGAGATGTCAGAGGCTGTGCGGACATGGTACAGGAGATGTCAGAGGATGTGAGGACATGGTACAGGAGATGTCAGAGGATGTGAGGACATGGTACAGGAGATGTCAGGGGCTGTGCGCACATGGTACAGGAGATGTCAGAGGCTGTGTGGACATGATACAGGAGATGTCAGGGGCTGTGCGGACATGGTACAGGAGATGTCAGAGGATGTGAGGACATGGTACAGGAGATGTCAGGGGCTGTGCGCACATGGTACAGGAGATGTCAGAGGCTGTGTGGACATGATACAGGAGATGTCAGGGGCTGTGCGGACATGGTACAGGAGATGTCAGAGGATGTGAGGACATGGTACAGGAGATGTCAGGGGCTGTGCGGACATGGTACAGGAGATGTCAGGGGCTGTGTGGACATGGTACAGGAGAGGTCAGAGGTTGCAGACATGATGAGGGGGGTGGGATGAGTGGCAGCAGGGGTGGTGGTGAGGGGGTGGCAGCGGTGGCGGTGATGAGGGGGGTGGCAGCGGTGGCGGTGATGAGGGGGGTGGCAGCGGTGGCAGTGGTGGTGGTGAGGGGGGTGGGATCAGTGGCAGAGGTGGTGGGGAGGATGGGATCGGTGGCAGTGGTGGTGGTGAGGGTGATGGGATCAGTGGCAGGGGTGGTGGGGGGGGGTGGGATCGGTGGCAGTGGTGGTGGTGAGGGGGATGGGATCTGTAGCAGGGGTGGTGGGGGGGGGGGTGATGGGATCAGTGGCAGGGGTGGTGGGGGGGGACAGTGGCAGGGGTGGTGGCATCAGTGGCAGGGGTGGTGGGGGGGGGGAATCAGTGGGGGTGGTGAGACCAGCAGGGGCCAGGGGGCAGCGGTGGCAGTGGTGGTGGTGAGGGGGATGGGATCAGTGGCAGGGGTGGTGGGGAGGATGGGATTAGTGGCAGTGGTGGTGGTGAGGGTGATGGGATCAGTGGCAGGGGTGGTTGGGGGGGATGGGATCGGTGGCAGTGGTGGTGGTGAGGGGGATGGGATCAGTAGCAGGGGTGGTGGTGGGCGGGGGGGTGATGGGATCAGTGGCAGGGGTGGTGGGGGGGGATGGGATCAGTGGCAGGGGTGGTGGGCGGGGGGGGGTGATGGGATCAGTGGCAGGGGTGGTGGGGGGGATGGGATCGGTGGCAGTGGTGGTGGTGAGGGGGATGGGATCAGTAGCAGGGGTGGTGGGGGGGGGTGATGGGATCAGTGGCAGGGGTGGTGGGTGGGGGGACAGTGGCAGGGGTGGTGGCATCAGTGGCAGGGGTGGTGGGGGGGGGGAATCAGTGGGGGTGGTGAGACCAGCAGGGGCCAGGGGGCAGTGGTGGTCTGGTGGAGGTCGGAGGGTGGGACCAATAATTGCACTGCTGGCTGCTGCCGATTTTTATTACTAACTTGGTCCGTGGATCATGCTGCTGGCGTCTGTGTGTGTACTGACACAGACAGTACTGGATGTGGGACTCTCGGCGCCGTGACGGTCCGTCTTGCTGAGCCTGGGTCACATGATCCACCGCCGGTGTTCTAAAATGTTCTCGCCGCGCAGCCGCTCCCGCCAGATGTGATGTCATGCCGATCATAGCGGCTGACGTCACGTTGGAAAGACTTCACCGGGGCGGGGCTGCAGCGGCCATCACAGAATAGATGCAGCAGAAGCAGGGAGATCCTTTTGCTGCAGGTCTTCAGGTACAGCTTTCCCTCCAGCAAGGAGAACAGTGGCACAGAAGAGACATCAAGTCTCAATCCAAATCTCCAGAGACTAGCAGTTAGAGACATTGGTGCCTTAGGTCTCACACTGCAGGTGCAAAGCTAAGGGGCTGTATGTACAAGTAATGCAGGAGGAATTCCAGAATTTCAGGAGGAATTCTAGGCAAAAGTTACACTTTTTAGACAACATTTCTAAATGTTCTCTATAATTGCTCCTTACTTTTTGATTCCAAGTTCACTTTATGTGTATTAAATTAATAAATCCTTAAATGTATTTTTTTTTAAATGCAATAAGTGTATCTGAATTTGACTTGACTTCAAGCTCTTGCAATCCCCTGTACAACAGAACTTAGGGTGAGAGCGGCAGGAGTTAATCAGGTGTATTGCATGCTAATGTGATAATAAAGAACATGCTGACAGAAGAAGAGAGCAGAGCGAGTAGTGAGGTAAGCTCATTAATCTGCTTCTTCTCCTTCCCTATCCAATCATAAGATTTTGGGGTGAGGAGATGACACCACTATTTTCCCTATGTGCAACAGGGAAAGTGATTACATGTACTTATATAGCGCTGTCAATTTACGCAGCCCTTTGCATATATGTTATGCATTAACACCAGTCCCTGCGCCCAAGGAACTTACAATCTAAGGTCCCTAACCCACATTCGTACATATTTTAGGGCCAGTTTAAACAGGAGTCAATTAACCTGCCAGCATGTCTTTGGAGTGTGGGAGGAAACCGGTATACCCGGAAAAAGCCCACACAGGCATATGTACAGGGGAGGACTGGGCCAGGGGATGGGGGGCAATTGCCCCCTGGGCCGCTCTGATGCTCCGAAAAAGGCTGCACCACTTCTGCCACAGACATGCCTAAAGGATCCCTGGTGAAGAGAAGTAAAAAGTCCCCACTGCTGACCTACTGAGTGCAGGATGAAGACAAGGATAGAGCCCAGGCCTCCACCCCAGCATGGATGGTGTAAACTGTGTCTGAGCAGAGGCCAGTTCCATGCCCCACTGGTGACTCTCCTCCCCTAGGCAGCCCTGACCGAGTTTTCCCAGCTCCCCCCAACTGCCCCCTGCTAACCAGGTAGAGAACCCGGATTTGGCCGGTGAGTAGAGAGTACCTGGAGCGGAGCTTCAGCTTGGAAAGGGGGTCAGGAGGAGGCCAGAAACAGGGAGAATGGGAGAGGGCTGAGTTGCTGCACCATGGGCATCTAGTTTGTACTTGCCCCCTGGACCGAAAGTTGCCAGTCAGCCCCTGCACACAGAGAACATACAACTTCAGGCAGGTAGTGCCATGGTTGGGATTCGAACTGATGACCCCAGTGCTGGCAGGCAGAAGTGCTAACTACACTGACCACACTGGTCATGTGCCCTAATTAGGCTAGTGAGGTTACCAGCATTCCCATCTTCTTTGTGTATCAGCTTTCAGAGAGCAGATTCCCCCACCTGTAGCTCATTGGCACCCAGCAATGACAGCTAACTTTTGGGTTGGATGGTAAACAGAAAAGACGCCTGCTCTCCCAAACAGCCACCATAGCCTGTGTATGAGGATCGGCTTTAGTCTACATTAGTGTGAGAAGATCAAAGCAGAAAAAATGCCTCACACCTAGACCAATCCTGGTAGTACATATACAGTATATGTGGCAGCCTCAGTAGGAGCTGCTCCGCAAATCACGCCCATTGACGCATTTCACCCGCCCATCGGGGCTTAGTCATAGACGGAGGAAAAATGGGAGTGCCCCACAAACGCTTACAATGGGAGTGCCCCACAAACTAAGGAAGGTAGGTATGGACCATAAGGTGAGTACCTGGATAGAGAACTGGCTCCAGGGGAGGTTGCAAAGGGTGGTGATTAATGGGGAGTACTCGGATTGGGCGGGTGTGGAAAGTGGGGTCCCCCAGCGTTTTGTCCTGGGGCCAATCCTGTTTAATTTATTCATAAATGATCTAGAGGAGGGGCTATCTAGTACAATCTCAGTATTTGCGGATGATACTAAACTAAGCATGCCAATATCTTCTATGCAGGAAGTGGAAATCTTACAAGCGGACCTGAACAAAATAATGGGGTGGGCAACTACATGGCAGATGAGATTTAATGTTGAAAAATGTAAAGTAATGGACCTGGGTGCCAGAAACCGGAAAGTCCTAAAGGAATTGGGCTTTACCAAGAAACTATAGACCTGTTAGTTTGAAGTATAACTAAAGGCAAAACTTTTTTTTACATTTTGGATAGAGTGGAGAAAGATTAGAACCCTTGCCAGTTACCATTAGGGAGATCCCCACCTCTTAATTTGTCCTGTGTATCATTATCATTGGAAGTGAAAGTAAAAGAAAATTCCAAATTTTCGGTTGTCCCCAGAAAAATAATAGGAGGGAAATGTTCCATTGAGGACACTAGTTCTGGTGACCTGGAGGTCCCCAAGGAATTTCCTTTATATGTAGGGATATGCTCTCACTTCCTGTTTGGCTATGGGACAGGAAGTGAAGGAAAATCTCTACAATGGGACACAGATGGTGAAAAAAAACCTTCCCTTACTCTATACAAAATGAAAAAAAGAAAAAGGTTGCCTGTAGTTCTACTTTAACTTTATAGTTGGGAAGATACTGGAGAGTTTAATAAAAGACCCAATAGATGAGTTCTTGCTGAACAAAAAATATTTTAAGCATCAGACAGCATGGATTCATGAAAGGCAGAAGTTGTCAGACAAATCTGATATCTTTTTATTAGGAGGTAAGTAAAACCTTGGACAGAGGGTTGGCTGTGGACGTGGTATACTTGGACAGAGGGGTGGCTGTGGACGTGGTATACTTGGACAGAGGGGTGGCTGTGGACGTGGTATACTTGGACAGAGGGGTGGCTGTGGACGTGGTATACTTGGACAGAGGGGTGGCTGTAAACGTAGTATACTTGGACAGAGGGCTGGCTGTGGACGTGGTATACTAGGACAGAGGGGTGGCTGTGGACGTGGTATACTTGGACAGAGGGGTGTCTGTGGACGTGGTATACTTGTAAAGAGGGGTGTCTATGGATGTGATATACTTGGACAGAGGGGTGGCTGTGGACGTAGTATATTGGACAGAGGGTTGGCTGTGGATGTGGTATACTTGGACAGAGGGGTGGCTGTGGACGTGGTATACTTGGACAGAGGGGTGGCTGTGGATGTGGTATACTTGGACAGAGGGGTGGCTGTGGACGTGGTATATTTGGACAGAGGGGTGTCTATGGACATGGTATACTTGGACAGAGGTTTGGCTGTGGACGTGGTATACTTGGACAGAGGTTTGGCTGTGGATGTGGTATACTTGGACAGAGGGGTGGCAGTGGACCTGGTATACTTGGGACAGAGGGGTGTCTATGGACATGGTATACTTGGGACAGAGGGGTGTCTATGGACATGGTATACTTGGACAGAGGGGTGGCTGGGGACGTGGTATACTTGGACAGAGGGGTGGCTGTGGATGTAGTATACTTGGACCCAGGGGTGGCTGTGGACGTGGTATACTTGGACAGAGGGGTGGCAGTGGACCTGGTATACTTGGGACAGAGGGGTGTCTATGGACATGGTATACTTGGGACAGAGGGGTGTCTATGGACGTGGTATACTTGGACAGAGGGGTGGCTGTGGACATGGTATACTTGGGACAGAGGGGTGTCTATGGACGTGGTATACTTGGACAGAGGGGTGGCTGTGGACATGGTATACTTGGATTTAGCAAAAGCGTTTGACACAGTTCCCCACACACGGCTAATGTGTAAGGTAAAGTCTGCAGGCTTGGGAAGATCAGTTTGTAAATGGATAGAAAATTGGCTAAAAGATAGAATTCAGAGAGTAGTGGTTAATGATTCTTACTCTGAATGGTGTAAGGTTATCAGTGGGGTACCCCAAGGTTCAGTGTTGGGACCCTTACTTTTTAATATCTTTATAAATGATATCGGGTCTGGGAATAAAAGTACCATTTCAGTCTTTGCAGATGACACCAAGCTTTGCAGTGCAATAACTTACTTACAGGATGTCTCCAACTTACAAGCCGACCTCAATGCATTGTTTCATTGGGCAACTATGTGGCAAATGAGGTTGTTGATAAATGTAATAAATTGATAAATGTATCGATTGTGATATGTATCTGTTGTTGATAAATGATTGAATGTATCTGTTCAAATGTTGATCAAATGTATCTGTTGTTGATAAATGAATGTTGATAAATGTAAAGTACTGTACGTCGCTTCGCGGGACTGCCAGTGGGGGCATGCGCACCCATTCACCACAGGGGAAGCTGATCTGCAGCTCCAGTGGCCGCGATTGCCACCGCGATCGCTCCCCGTGGAGACAGAACGGCGGTCTGCCGTTTTAAACACGGCAGACGCTGTCCTGTCAGCAATGAACACAGAGATCCTCTTATTTAGGAACACAGGTCTCTGTGTTCACTCTATAAGCCCATTCCCCCACAGTTAGAAAGCACCCCCTAGGGACACATTTAACCCTTTGATCTTCCCTGGTGTTAACCCCTTCCCTGCCAGTGTCATTATTACAGTGCATATTTTTTAGCACTGATTACTGTAGCAATGTCACTGCTCCCCCCAAAAGTGTCAGTTTGGTGTCCGATCTGTCCGCCGCAATGTTGCAGTCCCGCTAAAAATTGCTGATCTCTACCATTACTAGTAATAAAATAAATAAATATGATAAATATAAAATAAATATAAATAAAATGACATAAATCTTTCCCCTTGTTTGTAGACGCGATAACGTTTGCGCAAACCAATCAATATACACTTACTGGGATATTTTTTTTTACCAAAAATTTGTAGCAGAATACAAATTGGCCTAAAATGATGAAAAAATTAGATTTTTATTTTTTTTTTTTTTTTATTGGGAATGTTATATAGCAGAAAGTGCAAAATGTTTTTTTTTTTCTGAATTGTAGCTCTTTTTTTTTTTGTTTATAGTGCAAAAACATAAAAATCGCAATACCACCAAAAGAAAGCGCTATTTGTGGGGGAAAAGAAAAGGACATCAATTTTATTTGGGTACAGCGTTGCACGACCAGCGCAATTGTCAAATTAAAGTAAATTCATCATTTTTGAGGCACTTGTGCACTTTTTTATTTTGGCATAAAAAACATTTTTCTCTTTTTTAACACTCTATATATTGTTGGATTATATATACTTTTTTTTACACACAATGCACATATTAATTAAATTAATTAATTAATTCATTTTTATTGGGAATGTTATACAGCAGAAAGTTCAAAAAGTTTTTTTTTTTTTTTTTCTGAATTGTAGCTCTTTTTTGTTTATAGCGCAAAAACATAAAAATCGCAATACCACCAAAAGAAAGCGCTATTTGTGGGGGGAAAAAAAGGACATCAATTTTATTTGGGTACAACGTTGCGCGACCAGCGCAATTGTCAGTTAAAGTAAATTCATCATTTTTGAGGCACTTGTGCACTTTTTTATTTTGGCATTAAAAAAAATGTTTTTCTCTTTTTTTACACTCTATATATTATTGGATTATATATACTTTTTTTTTTTTTTACACACAATGCACATATTAATTAATTAAAGTCAAAAGGAGGAAAAATTAAACTGGGGCTAGACTCCCCAAAATAGGTCCAGGGGAAGGGGGGGGGGGGCTAGTATTAATTAATTACCGTATTTTTGTGACCATAAGGCGTACCGGATTATAAGGCGCAGTATCAGTTAACGGTAAATTTTCAAACTATTTTCATATATAAGGCGCACCGGATTATAAGGCGCCCTTTTTTTTTTTTGCAACGTTGATCCGCGCGGGGTTTACTGGCAGGTACTCGGTTTGAAAACATTTTTCACGGATCGGCGTAGCCTTTAAACGCAGCCTAAAAAGAATCAAACCACAAAAAAAAATACAGAGAAAAATCACAAATTTTTAAACAGCTTTATCTTACAGTTGGCTCTATTCATCTTCCATGAAACCTTCGAACTCTTCGTCCTCCGTATCGGAGTTCATCAATTGGGCGATGAGGATCCAGCAAACCCGAATCCGTATCGCCCGTATCTTCATCGTCAGAATCATCAGTTTCGATACTCTCAATGCCGTCACTGGTCAGTCCAGGAATGATGTCAGCCTTCGCGAACCCTCGGATGACAGTTCTGGCGGATACTTTATGCCAGGCATCCACTATCCACTGGCACACAGTGGCATAACTGACCCGAGTTCATGTATAAGGCGCACCGGATTATAAGTCGCACTGCCGGTTTTTGATCACATTTTAGGATTTTCAGTGCGCCTTATAGTCCGAAAAATACGGTAATTAATTATTTATCTATTCTTTTTACATAGTAGTTGTTATATAATTTGCTATAATCATATGTAATTGGCACACTAGCACTTTTCACATTTAGCCACCTTGGGAATAATACAAATTTGCGCTGATCACCTTATCTCTCAGTTAAAGTAACGCAGCGCCGAATCGCAAAAAATAACCTGGTCATTAAGGGGGGAAAAATCTTTCCGGTCCAAAAGCGGTTAAACACAATAGCGCTGTTGAGGTTGGCAGACGTTGGGCGATGTTTACTAGCTCAGTGGCGGTTGTAGTCCCAGTCTGATGTCGCGATCGTATTTCGTCTCCTTCAGTTCATACGAACATATACAGCCTCAGCGCCGGCGTTTATTGCTCATCCTGACTGTGCTGTCTTGCGGGCCCTAAACACTATTCTCCAAAGTACTTAAGTGATAATCTTGTCTGTGTGGATCAGATGGTAACAAATTGCCCTCTCGTTACCGCCGGGGCCATTATATTGTCAGTGGCGAGTCGTCCGCAGCTGAGAAATTCATTCCCCCCTCTAAGTACAGATGATGCATTGTGTAATTCCCGGTGACAGATCAGACAGCGAGTCATTGAATCGACTCGATGATTCGGTCTCCAAGGACGTTCGAGCATCCTTCTGTTGTTTTACAATGCCATCTCTTGTTTACAGACCATTACATCTGACATACGCCGGATTCACCCCTGTCCATCACCGCCGCTTGGCCTACGGAGATCCCAGCCTTGCTGTTTTGGGCTCTTAGAGCTGTTGGCTGTCACAGCGAAAACGAGACTTTAATGGAGAAATGCCGCTGCTAGCGAGATCGAACGTGGATGAACATTTGTAAGGTGTTCGCTCACAGCAGACAATTGCTTCTGAATGTGTTATTTTATCATACAAAGGAATTAAATTCTACATAGAAATTATTTCAGGTTTTTTTCTTTTCCCTCACGGCAGTGCCGGGACAAGATCATCTGGAGCCCGGGGCGAACATGCCTAATGCCCCCCACCCCACCAAGATGTATGGGCATTATGTGTCAGCAAAAATCTCCCCACAAAAACTCTAAGCGCTAATCTGCATGCTAAGCATAAATTCCCCCTCCTCCCAGTACAAATCCACCCCCCCCCTGCTGAAATCCTACCTCCCTGAACAGCTCACAACAGCAGATCGCCGTTCTCTCTGCACGGGGAGCAATCGCGGGTGCCCGGCGGCAATCACGGCCGCCTGCCCTGTGAATCAGCTTCCCCGCTGGCTATTGGGGGCGTGCCCCAGGATCATTCCTGCAGATCGTGTTACATGTACGGTGATTCGTGCAGCCGAGCCAGCCTGCCGCTGTATATCTGCGGCGGGCGGTCGGCAAGTGGTTAAAAATTATCTTTCCGTATCATTCTTCAGAGTTGTAATCTTCTGTAAGATGCAATATGGCCACCTGGAGACATTCTGGTATATAGAATGCCCCCCTCCCAGAAATGTCATTTCCTGCTTGTGTGATTGGCTTACTGATTTTCCCAGAATTCTGCACTGAGAAACAAATTCAATTTTGAGCATCCCCTGCAACAAAAATGTCATTTTTCCCCAAAGGGAAGTCAGGTCTAAAGGGACGCAGACCCTGCCACTTTCCTCATTAGAACCCCGCAGGTGCAGCAGCTGATTGATAATTACAAAACTATTCCCATTTACATTTTCTCTGAACATGGACACAGACAAACAAACATCCATTTCTCCAGAATAACAAAAGGTAGGAATCTGCTACAAATTTAGTAAAAATCCCTGTAAAGAGATCACCCAGAGGGGAAAGTTTTTTTTCCTCAACAAAAGTGGAGTTACTCTTTAGGTGTGAGCTCCAGGCTCTGGAAATCATAGATACTCAGTAATCCTAAACTAACTTGTGTTTCATGTATTTTAGCAAGCAACTCATGGACTTCAACAATCCACAAAACAAACCTGTCCTTAGTCTGGTCACCCACATTGGCCTCATTTTTCATGGCCTGATTGGTGCACCTTCTTAGTTTCCTGCTCCCCCATATCCGCTATTGTGATGTTCAACTCCACCAGCAAGGATTGCCTTAATAGCCTGAGATGCAGCAGCTACACAATTTCCCTGTGCATGCTTTTAGTGGCTTACATTTACATACTAGGGCAAATTTAGACAGCAGACCATTAACCTACCAGCATGTCTTTGGAGTGTGGAAGAAAACCCACACAGGCACAGGGAGAACATGCACACTCCAGGAAGGTAGTGCCATGGTTGGGATTCCAATTTCTTCCTTTTTTGGTGCCAGCTGCAGAGGATATTCATTAATTCATTCATTCAACTAAGCAACCTGCGAGATTGAGGTATAGGCCTTGGTCCTAGACCTCCATCATAACGATTTCTACCTTTTTTATGATAGCTCCATGGAAAATTCATTGAACTCATCACCTAAGAAGATCAGACACAGGCTTCGGATTCTCAACCTCCATCATTATAACTTCTTCCTTTTTGGGTGCCAGGTCTGTAGGACATTCATTGAACTCATTATCCTAGAAGATCAAGGCACAGGTCTCGGGTTCTGGTCCTCCATCCTTAAAATTTCAACTCCAACCCTTAAGGAACAAGGGGCACAAACCTCCAGTGTTGGTAGTAACTGCGTTTAAGTAAACAGCGTTACTTAACGCAGTTACTTTTCAGGGTAACGAGTAATCTATTTGATTACCCGTCCTATCCCTGTAACGCCGCTGCCGCTACTTTCGGCCGTGTTACCGCAATTACATCTACCGCCACTAGATGGCAGTAGATGTAATTGTATTCCCCCTCTCCTCTACAGGGCCGCTTTAAGCAATAATTGGGGGCCCCCGGCCGCTTGAAGCAATGCAGCCCCGGCCCCCGCTGCGCTCCAATCGGATACACTGATGCACTTTCCTACGTCAGCCGCTATGAGCGGCATGACGTCACATCCGGCGGGAGCGGGCGGCTGTGCGGCGGTGGATTGTCGGACTCACTGCAAGCAAGATGGTAACAGCGCAGATGCCGATCCGATCCCTCCAACAACAAAGACAGACGCCAGCAGCAGCATTCACAGCCAGGTAAACTGTGTTCCAACCAGTTGTGCCAAATGTTATATTTCTGGGGGCAGCGTCAGTGAACATATACAAAAGTGGCTTGAATGGGAGGGTGGCATCAATTTCAGAGATCCATAGGGCCTTTGTTGGAAGAAAACGAAGGTCAAGTACACCAGGCTGCCTGGCTGGTGGTGGCGTGGCACACTGGTGGTGACGTGGCACACTGGTGGTGACGTGGCATACTGGTGGTGACGTGGCACACTGGTGAAATGGCCGCTCACCTCCAAATCACTCTTAATGAGTGTTTGTACCAATAGGTAACAGGTCTCCAATGTAGACGGAGACCTGCCACACCAGCCGTCAGCGAAAATGGCGACGAAAAAAGTCAGTTACTTTGCTGAGTAACTAATTACTTTTTCAATGTGGTAACTGAGTCAGTAACTCAATTACTTTTTGGGAGAAGTAATTTGTAACTGTAACTAATTACTTTTTTAAACTAAGATGAGCAACACTGCAAACCTCTGGTTCTGGATGTAGCTTATAACAAAATAGATCATGGGAAGATTACACACGCTAGGAGATTGAGGCACAGGCCTTGGGTCCTGGATATTAATTTTTTTATATTTTTCCTTTTTAGGCGCTAGCTTCTTAGGCTATTTATTAAACTCAACCCCCTAGGAGATTGAGGCACAGACCTCAATCCTGGACTTCGTCAGCTCCATAGGACATTCAATGAACTCATCACTGTAGAAAATCGGACACAGGCCTCAGGTTCTTGATCCCCATCATTATAATTGCTTCCTGTTTGGGTTCCAGGTCTGTAGGACATTCAATGAACTCTTCACCTTAGAAGATCTAGGTATAGGTTTCAGGTTTTTGTCCACCATCATTAAAATTTCAACTCCAACCCTGAAAGCATTTGTTACCCCAACATTTCACCATCCTTCTTTTTATTTATTACAGATACTTACATAGCGCTGTCAATTTATGCAGCACTTTACATCTATAGTGTACATTCACATCAGTCCCTACCCTCAAGGAGCTTACAATCTAAGGTACCTAACTCACACTTACACGTATACATAGTAGAACAAATTTAGAACAATTAACCTAGTAGCATATCTTTGGAGCCTGGGAGGAAACTCATGCAGGCACAGGGAGAGCATGCAAACTCCAGGCAGGTAGTACTGTGGTTGGGATTCAAACTGACGACCCCAGTGCTGCTAGGTAGAAGTGCTAACTACTTACTACCACTGCCTGACGAAGGAGCAGGGATGCTCCGAACGCGTGCAACCCCTATCTTCTTCCCACCAGGAAGTGACGTTGGTCAGACCGGAAGCAGGTAGGCGGAGCCCTGCTGCGAATACTCCACCGCCGCCGCTGAATCCTACGGCCAGGCTGCCGAACAACAGCTTCCCCACCCCACCGGCGCTAAACCACCCTCCTCTACGGCACTTCCCCAGGAGAAGAAGATGGATGAGCCCACTACACCCATCGTACCTGTCTAACCTTACCTCAGAGTAAGTTGCTACATTCATTATTGCTGAATAAATGTATGCTACACTAAGCTGGCGCCGCTCTTTCCTGCATTCTATTCCTTAGAGCCTCTCCTCGCTCCAGTTGGCAGCCGCCGAACGTGGCCCCCCTCCCATCACCTTTTGGATCCCCCTCTTCGCTGCTCCATATCCCCTTCTCCTTCTCATCCCCCTCCCTTGTACCACCCAGCTATAGTAGAGAGCGCCATGACATCACCCACATCCATGTAGGTAGAAGTGCTAGTAACTACTTAGCTACTGTGCTGCCCATCATTTTCTTCAAGGTTACAGGTGCTCTTTAAGAACAAAATCCCATTCCAAGTGGCATGTTCTTAGGCTCACACTTATTCTTCCCATCAGGATGTGTATATAATCACAGAATGCTTTGTTACTCAGAAATGGTAAAACATTTATTTCCGATGTACTAATAAAAGTATTCCAGCATGATCATTTGTTTGAGGATTATAATACAGGGCACTTTTTACTATTAATTGGTTCTGGTTTTTGCCGGTTTCCAATGTGGTGTCAACATGGTGCTTATTACAATGTTCAGAGCAAGAATCTATTAATTATTTTCCTAAGGCTAATCCCATCCCTATGCAAAGTTCTACACCTTGCTAGGCTTCTAAAACAGTTATTAAGTGCAGTGTTTCCTTCTACCTGAACCAGAAAATTAAATTTACTCTAAAGTCTAGTCTCAAGATATAAAATTAAGTAACAGTGATTAAGGGGGCAACAAAGAAGGCTGCCTGGGGAGATAAGTGGAGTTGAGGTAGGTGAGTTTCATGATTTTATTACATACACCTTTCTAACTCTTCCTGAAACTTGTCAAAGTCCCAGTTAGAGGCACTTTCAGACCTCCCTTAGTATATCCCCCTCCTTTTATGGTCCCGTTTCCATAGGATATTTGTTAATTCCTGGGGAACACCTGAGGAGAACAGGACACAGGCCTCAGCCCTGGACCTCCACCAGTATATCCTCTTGTTTTTTAGGTGAAAGCTCCATAATACATGCATTTATCTCCAACAATCTAGGAGATCAGGCACAGGCCTCAGGTCCTAGACCTCCATCATTATAATTTCTTCCTTTTTTGTTGCCAGCTACATAGAACATCTATTGAACTAAGCACCCTATAAGATTGAGGCATAGGCCTTGGTCCTAGACCTCCATCTTAATGGTTTCTCCCTTTTTTATGATAGCTCCATGGAAAATTCATTGAACTCATCACCTAAGAAGATCAGACACAGGCTTCGGATTCTCAACCTCCATAATTATAACTTCTTCCTTTTTAGGTGCCAGGTCTGTAGAACATTCATTGAACTCATTACCCTAGAATATCAAGGCCCAGGTCTCAGGTTCGGGTCCTCCATCATTAGAATTTGAACTCAAACCCTTAAGGAGCCAGGGGCACAGACAGTTCAGGTCCTCCATCATCTACATTTCAACTCCAACCCTTAAGAAACAAGGGGCACAGACCTCTGGTTCTGGATGTAGCTTGTAACAAAACAGATCATAGGAATTTTACACGCCAGGCCTTGGGTCCTGGATATTCATCTTTACATCTTTTTCCTTTTTAGGCGCAAGCCCCTTAGGATATTTATTAAACTCAACTCCCTAGAAGATTGAGGCACAGACCTCAGTCCTGGACCTACATCATTAGGACTTCTCCCTATTTTGGTGCCACCTCAATGGAACATACTGTACATTGAACTCATCAAGCTAAGAGATTGTGCACAAGCCTCAGGTCCTACATCTCCATCATTATAACTTCTTCCTTTTTTTGGTGGCAGGTCCATACGACATGCATTGATCTTTAACACTCTAGGACACAGGTGTCAAACACAAGGCCCCCGGGCCGTATGCGGCCCCCCAGGGCATTTCATGCGGCCCTCGTACCTCTCCTGCACCTGCGGCACCCCCCTTGTCTCTGCCCCCACCTTGTATCTGTAGTCGGCAGCAGAGAGGACAGAACTCCTTTGCCAGATCCTGCACTTCTCTGTGTAGCTGCAGAAAAGGCTCCTCTTTGCCCTCCCCCCTTCTCAGCAGTCCGCAGCAGAGAGGAGGGCAGAATTCCTCCTACAGATCCTTTACCTTTCTGTGCAGCTGCAACACCACCTTGCCTTTGCCTCCCCTGGTCCCAGCATTCAGCAGACTGAAAGCTGACTCCAGCCTTCCTCTGGTTCTCCTCCAGACCCTGCACTTCTTCCCAGATCCACCTGCATCTTCTTCCTGGCAGCAGCACAAGGTAAGGGGGTTCACTGTGATGTAAGGAAGAGTGGGTGACTCTTGACTTCTGATGGTGGGAGGTGCTCTTGACATCTCATGTAAGGGTGTAAGGGAGCGTGGGTTGCTCTGGACATCTAATCTTACAGATATAACCGGCCCTTTGAGGGCAACCATATTGCTGAAGTGGCCCGCAATGAAATTGAGTTTGACACCCCTGCTCTAGGAGATTGGACACAGGCCTCAGGTCCTAGATTTTCCAGCTACAAAGGACATTCATTTAACTAAGCACCCTACGAGATCGAGGCATAGGCCTTGGTCCTAGACCTCCATCATAATTACTTCTCTCTCTTTCATGACTGCTCCATAGAATATTTATTGAACTCATCACCCAAAAATACACAGGCTTCGGATTCTCAACCTCCACCATTATAACTTCAACCTTTTTTCTTGCTAGCGCCATAGAACATTCATTGAACTCTTCACCGTAGAAGATTGGGTACAGGCCTCAGGTTCTGGATCCCCATCATTATAAACTGCTTCCTTTTTGGGTGTCAGCTATTTAGGACATTCATTGAACTCCTCACCCTAGAAGATCAAGGCAAAGGTCTCGGGTTCTCCATCACAAAAATGTTAGCTCCAATCCTTAAGGAACCAGGGACCTAGACCTTAGGTCCTAGATCTTTTTTCCTTTTCTTGGAGTTAGTTCCCTAGGACATCTATTGGACTCACCACCATAGGAGATTAAGGAGATTAAGGCACATATCTTGGTCCTAGACCTCTGTCATTACAACTTCTCCCTATTTTGGTGCCAGCTCCAAGGAACTTTCATTGAACTCATCAACCTAGAAGATCATTCTCAGGCTTTGGGTTCTGGACCTCCATTATTATAACTTCTCTGTTTATTTGGTGCCAGTTTCATAGGATATTCATGTAACTCCAACAGCTGAGGAACCAGGGGCACAGACCTCTAGTCCTTGAAGTAGCTTAGAACAAAGCTGACAATGGGAAAATTTTAGAAAGGTGAGTGGTGTTTCCATACTTGATTCATTTTTTCTGGCTGCTTTCTCTGGTGCTCACTATATTAATTGAAAATACATATTTTTAACTATAAAAATAATAATTATAATACCTTAAATAAAATTGTTATTTAACCACTTTCCGACTGCCGCAAGTACATATACTGCGGCGGTCAGCCCCTCACAGGCATAGTGACGTATCGGTACATCACTAGCCTGTAAGGCTCTGGGGAGCGAGCGCGCGCCGCCGGACGAGCGCTCCCGCTCGGTCACGGACCCCCCCGCGCATGTGCCCGGCGGACCCAATGTCCGTTAGAATGGGAGAAAGGCAGGTGGCTAATGTAAACAAGCCGCCTGTCATTCTCCCCTGTGCAAGAATAGTGATCATACGGTTCTACTATGTAGGATCGTTGATCACTGTTCCAATACCTCAAGCCACAGCCAATCACAGTTAGAAACACGCCCCTAGAGACACACTTAACCCCTCCCTCTCCAAAAAAGTTAACCCCTTCACTGCCAGTGTCATTTTACAGTAACAGTGCATATGTATAGCACTGATTACTGTAGTAATGTCACTGGTAACCCCAAAAGTGTCAAAAATGTCAGTCAGGGGTCCGATCTGTCCACCGCAATGTCGCAGTACCGCAAAAAAATCACAGATCGCCGCCATTACGCGTTAAAAAAAACAACAAAAATTACAAAAATCTTTCCCTTAGTTAGTAAACGCAATAACTTTTGCGCAAACCAATCAAAATACACGTTTTGCGATTTTTTTTTTTTACCAAAAATATGTAGCATAAAACAAATTGGCCTAAAATGTTAAAAAATTTAGATTTTTACATTTTTTGGGGGGAATTTTATATAAAAAAATTTGAAAAATATTGTTATTTTTGCAAAATTGACGCTCTTTTTTTGTTTATAGCACATGATCAAAAAATCGCACAGGTGATCAAATACCAAATACCACCAAAAGAAATCTCTGTTTGTGGGAAAAAAAGGACGTCAAATTAGTTTAGGTACAGCGTCGCACGACCGCGCAATTGTCCGTTAAAGTCACGCAGTGCCGAATCGCAAAATAGGCCCTGGTCTGGAAGGGGGTAAAATCTTCCGGGGCTTAAGTGGTTAACAAATACCCATTTGACTTTGGCTTCATTAGCCAAGATTTTATCCATCACATTTAAAGAATACTCGGTTTTCCTAAAAGAGAACTCAGCACTGGCTGAAAACTTGTTGGTAGCTTGCGTCATCCTTGTGTCATCCAGCCAGGAAGTGTGATCACTGAGATGATGTCCCCAAACAGGAGGAGAAGAACAGTAAAGCTACATTTGTACAAAAATTCTCAGCACATTTAATGACTTGACGAATGTTGTTAAAAAGTACTTGTTCTTTTATTTTTTATTTTTTTTGTTTTTTTTTTTTTAATTGCCATTAATTAAATATATTGAACAATATTTTAGGCAATACATTTTAAAAGAATACAATGTTTATAATTCTTAACCCACAATACACTAAGTCCCCGTTCACATTAGGTCGCTCTGACTTAGGGGGCGACCTGTGAAGTCGCGTGCAGCGCGACTTCGGCGCAACTTGCATGGACTTCACATAATGGAAGTCAATGCAAGTCGCCTCCAGGTCGCCCCCAAGTAGTACAGGACCCTTTTTGTAAGTCGGAGCGACTTGTGTGGCTCCTATTAGAACGGCTCCTGTACTACACAGTGGGAGCGACGGTGCACGACTTGTCAGGCTGACCAAGTCTCCTGACAAGTCGTACCAGTGTGAGTGGACACTTAAACTTTACTTATCAAATATATCCTGTACAGTAAATCAAATATATCCTGTACAGTAATATAAACAGTAACAAATATATTTTAATTATAACCAGAAGATACCAACAATCTTAGTACTGCTTAGTTGCCGAAAGAGACTCCTCATGGATATTAAGTCAATGTGAGATGATCTCCATTGTGAGCTATCTGTTTTGATACTTTTTCACTCATAGGGTATGTTAGAGGGTAGGTATAGACCACCTTCTTTTAGTTCAACTCAGAGAGAGGTTGGCCTAGAATTATTTCTTTGAGAAGTAAGCACAACTTATGAATTCTCTCCAAATGTATCATACATCAACCTCTTTGGAGGCCATATGATTATTTTATTGTAAAGTTCTGAATGCTCTGTGGGTATCATCTCATCCGTGGTAGAGCTTGTATAAGAGGGACTCAAGTTACTCTCTTTCTTAATGCTCGTAGGAGTAATGTCCATAGAACCTTCTCTTGTTCTATCCAGTATAGGAGACTCCAAAAAGGAAAAATTCATAGGACGGTCTACTGGTTGTTCTACCAGGGACTGAAATGCTCCAGGAAAGCTCTTTCCTAATGCTGAGCTACTCAAAGTGACCACAGCTGATCGCTGTTGTCTTTGCATGCCATTGAGAAGGTGATTAGGTACACCTGATTGAGTTTACAAGTCATTTTTAGGAGGTTAGGAGGGGTGTGATTATTTTTCCAACTTCTGTTTTTGTTTTTTTTTTGTTTTTTCTGACATGTCAGAGTAAATAGGCTGGATAAAACAAAAACTATATCTATATTCATTTCAGGTTGCAAAACAACAAAATATGGTTGTTTTAACCTCCCTGGCGGTAATCCCGAGCGTGACTCGGGGTGGATTTTTTAGTCCAGGATCGGTATCCCCGAGTCACGCTCGGGGTAGATGTGCAGAGAGCGCAGCGGTGTCTCTTACCTTCTCCTGGCGATCCAGCGATGATCTCTCATTGCTGTGACCGCCAGCCGAGATCCCCGCCGCTCGTCCGTCGGTATGATGACTTCCTAGTTCCGTTCCCTGCAGCAGCAATGCTGCATGGGAGCGGAACTAGGGAGGGAAATTCAAAACGTTGCACAAAACACAAACACATAACACATTTTATATTATATATATATATATATATATATATATATATATATATATATATATGCATATATATATATATATATATATATATATATATATATATATACATATATATATATATATATATATATATATATATATATATATGTATATATGTGTATATATATATATATATATATATATATATATATATATATATGTATATATATATATATATGCACACACACACACATATATATATATATATACACGTATATATATATATATATATATATATATATATATATATATATATATATATATAAAATTATATTATTGATTAGATTATAATTCATGCGTTTGTGTTTCAAATTTATCACATCTGGGATGTCTACTAGAGTCTTGTTTTGGTCAGGTTTAAGTCAGTAATTACTAAGAATTGTAGGCCTATAATACATAACGCCAAATTTCCATGAAAAAAATTGTACCGCTTTTGGTATATAATTCCTGACATAATCATACCGCCAGGGAGGTTAAAGGGGGATGATTCTTTTTTTTTTTTTTTTTTCCCAAACCAGTTTTTATTGAATAAAAGATGCAAGAATTCATCACAATAGTAAATGGTGGTAAAATTAACGGGACAAAAATGAGAAAATAATTAATAAACCAAACTCTTGTACAGAGAGTCTAAACAGATAAAAGTAGCAATAAGATAAGAACTTCAGTTTCCTATAAGGTATTATATTCAAAATAAGATATTGGTTAAACCGTATTTGTTTTTAACTTTCGATTTTGGAATGAATGTAATTTCCCGATCGAAAAACCAAATAAACTGTTAGAAATTAGTTTTTTTAAGAAAAATTTTCCATCCTGCTTCTTTCGAATTTTCTTGTCACTAATGTCAGAAAATGAACGTTGATTTGACCCCACTAGCCATTAGAAAATGTAGCGAATGTTCTTAAAATTAAAATTTTCAATTTAAATTTTTCTAGTGTATGGTCAGCTTAGTGGGAGTGCGGAATTGGTAAGTACCATATCTGAAACGTTGTCACACGGCAGGGGCAAGCTAGTAGAAACATACAAAAATATGGAGTTGGGCTTCAATAAAGAGATGTAAAAATCTGTTTTCCTTAATAAAAGATAAAAGTAAAACCAAAACAACTAAGTCTTAAAAACATTTATACGATCAGTCCTTATCACCAAAGTCTTATGTTTTAATTGCATCCCAAACTAATAGGGATTAAAGCACAAATCTAGACATTGCCAAAAAAAACCTATTTGAAATACTTTCAGCCGATGTAAATAGCACACAAAAACGCCGTTCCCTGGAAAAAAAAAAAAAAAAGACAAAAAGAAAGTTGGCTTCCAGATTTTAATGGCAAATCATGAATCTTTTAAATTATAAATCAATAAATACTTAATTCAGTAATAGAATTCATCTAAATATTTAATCAGCTGGACACAGCAAGAGCCTCTCTTGATGGAAGTGGGCTGCGAGTTCCTTCCTTCTGTTAAATAACCCACCCTGCTAACTGAGAAGTAAAGATGTGCTGTTATTTATTAAAGTGGATATATAAAAAAAAACTGAATTAAAAGTTTTATTATTGTAACAGCTCTTTTAAATCTTTCTCTCTGTTGCCAACAGTAGGGAGGCTGCATTTTCAGAGGTACGCTGCAGTGCCGCCTGCTGGTAAAATATGGTATGGTGGCATTACAATTGATACTTTGAGACCACCAAAAAAAAATCTCAAAGGTTGTTCTCAATTTGCTTTATAAAGAACATGATAGCCCCCTTCTTTTTTGTTGTTGGCCACTGGGAGATCTAATGTTGCTGAAGTGGATGTATTGTAGCTGGGGGGGGGGGGGCTATTGTTGCAGGGAGGGGGGTCTATTGTTCCTAGGAGATCTATAGTTGCTGGGGGATATTTTGTTGCTAGGGAGACCTATTGTTGCTGGAGGGGGGGGGGGTTGTGTGGCTGGGGGGGGGGATTATTTTTTCCCTGGGGCAGTCTATTCTTGCTGGGAGGGATCTATTTTTACTGGTGGGTCTATTGTTGACTGGGGGGTCTATTGTTGCAGGGAGGGGGGTCTATTGTTCCTAGGAGATCTATAGTTGCTGGGGGATCTTTTGTTGCTAGGGAGACCTATTGTTGCTGAGGGGGGGGGGGGGTTCGTGTTGCTGGGAGGGATTTATTTTTTCCCTGGGGGCAGTCTATTCTTGCTGGGAGGGATCTATTTTTACTGGGGGAGTCTTTTATTGCTGGGAGGAGGTCTATTGTTGCTTGGAGGGATCTATTTTTGCTGGTGGATCTATTGTTGACGGGGGGGGTCTATTGTTGCAGGGAGAGGGGACTATTGTTCCTAGGAGATCTATAGTTGCTGGGGGATCTTTTGTTGCTAGGGAGACCTATTGTTGCTGAGGGGGGGGGGGTCTGTGTTGCTGGGAGGGATTTTTTTTTCCCTGGGGGCAGTATATTCTTGCTGGGAGGGATCTATATTTACTGGGGGAGTCTTTTATTGCTGGGAGGGAGTCTATTGTTGCTTGGAGGGATCTATTTTTGCTGGTGGGTCTATTGTTGCTTGGAGGGATCTATTTTTTTTCTGGGGGGGGTCTATTGTTGCTGCAGGGGATCTATTTTCCTGCCCTTTGTTTGCAAATTCCATACAAACTACCAAACACCAAAAAATATCTGACTCTATATTCTCAAAAAGGGGTGGTACTAGGAGGTGAGCGGGGTTCGTGTTGCTGGGAGGGATCTGTTTTTTCTGGGGGGGGGGGTCTATTCTTGCTGGGAGGGATCAATTTTTGCTGGGGGGAGTCTTTTATTGCTGGGAGGGGGTCTATTGTTGCTTGGAGGGATCTATTTTTGCTGGTGGGTCTATTTTTGCCGGGGGGGGGGTCTATTGTTGCTTGGAGGGATCTATTTTTGCTGGTGGGTGGTAGGAACTTGTGGGACGGTGCTCAGAGGCGGGTAGGGGGCGGAGACAAGGGGTGACTTGAAAGGGGGGAGTACCTGCACCTATTATTTGAGAAAAAAGCCTTGCATAAGACCCACCCCTAGCAAAAATAGATACCCCACCAATAACAAGAAAGCGATCGCAGTGATTATTCTCTTAAAACGTGCCACCTCCCTAATTAATGCATACAAAAATTCCCCTATGGTTGGGACTTTTATTTAAGACGATATATTGATGTTTGGGGTGTTGCACCAAATGACTCCTGAGAGAGAGACTCTGCAATGGGAGCAAATGTTTACCAGTAACTGGATTAACATAGTATTCCTGTTTGTAAAAAGGAAGAAAAAGAAGGAAAAAGGGGATAGCTTATATACATATCGTCTTAAATAAAAGGCATATACAGATACGTTGTTCAGACTTGATTGGAGGAGGTTCATTGTTTTTAATATTATACATGTAAAATCCATCATCAGTACAATCTATGTAAGTTTCTTTGGAATGTTGATTTTTTATTTTTTTTTTATTACTATCTATGTATGATTATGTATGTCTATTTATTTTTATGCTTGTATTTATAGAGGATTAACACACTCTGTACCCCTGAAGAAGAAGCTTTATAAGCTTTGAAACGCGTCGGATGACCTTGTCGTTAGTTCACATATATCTGTTTGTATATATGTATTGATACAATGCAATTTCTGTACATTCCATGAATATTGTTCTATAATGTGTTTTTTGCACATGTTTTTACCTTTGTGATACAATAAAAGATGTTTATTTTTAATATTAGAGTACTACTTCTATGTGCCTATAAAGTCCTGACCCTAGGGGAATTTTTGGTATCCACCAATAACATTCGACTTCCCCAGCAACAATAGAAACACCCCCCCCTCCCCCCCCCCCCCCCCCCCAAATCATGCAAAAATGTATCCCCTCCAGCCACGATAGATAGATAGATAGATAGATAGATAGATAGATAGATAGATAGATAGATAGATAGATAGATAGATAGATAGATAGATAGATAGATAGATAGATAGATAGATAGATAGATAGATAGATAGATAGATAGATAGATAGATAGATAGATAGATAGATAGATAGATAGACGGATGGATGGATGGATAGATGGATAGACAGACAGACAGACAGATGGATAGATAGACAGACAGACGGATAGATACTGTAGATAGATAGATAGATAGATAGATAGATAGATAGATAGATAGATAGATAGATAGATAGATAGATAGATAGATAGATAGATAGATAGATAGATAGATAGATAGATAGATAGATAGATAGATAGATAGATAGATAGATAGATAGATAGATAGATAGATAGATAGACAGAAAGATAGACAGATGGATGGATGGATGGATGGATGGATAGATAGATAGATAGATTGATAGATAGATGGGTAGATAGATAGATAGATAGATAGATAGATAGATAGATAGATAGATAGATAGATAGATAGATAGATAGATAGATAGATAGATAGATAGATAGATAGATAGATAGATAGATAGATAGATAGATAGATAGATAGATAGATAGATAGATAGATAATTTATTTATTTCTAGACCTCTGTGTTGGGGGACACAATTGGATAAACTACTCAAATACATCAAGATATACTAAGGCTGGGATTCAACGCCGAATTCTCTTCTCTCTTGTTAGAACCTGAGGATATATGTTGATGCACACCTGACCTTTCTTTTCCTCATTTGGGTCGGACACCTGGATACGAGGGGGCTGCCCCTCCCCTTTCTCCTATGGTGCTGATCATTAGCTCATATTCGTATACAATTGGTTATTACGGATGTCCTGGCATACCCAATATTCGGGATTAGGCAAATTTCTACTGCCTCTTTTATCAAAGTCACAGCTAACTTAATCTGTTGTTGTGAACCCTCTCCACCCAATACCCCTGAGGAAGCTACATAAGCAAAACGCGTTGGGACAGTCTTACCCTCCGACACACACATGGGCACACTGCTATCACAGTGTGTCAATGAGAGAGGTTAAGCTTGGGCTTGGAGGAAGGGTTACTCTACTGTTTTCATTTACTAAATAGTACTGGATGTATTGATTTATACATCAATCATGTATTGGATTGAATTTTAAGATTTTTTTTTTTTAATATATGTTTATTAAAGGTAATAGGTATAAAAACATATAAAAAGAAGCATACAGATATCAGTGTAACAAAAGAGATCAAATGGAAACGTAACAACAGTAATATCCATTAAGGATCAAGGTTCCAAATAGATAAATCAAGTAAGTTCTAAACCATTTATAACAACTTATTCAAGGAGTAGAAAAAGATAATGGTTACATAGTTACATACTTAGTCAGGTTGAAAAAAGACACAAGTCCATCTGGCTCAACGAATAAAAAAAATAAATATAAAAAAAAGAAAGTAATGAAAACCCAACCATACAATCCCATATACACAATCCTATACCCGCAGTTGATCCAGAGGAAGGTGAAAAAACCCCAGCAAAGCATGATCCAATTTGCTACAGCAGGGGGAAAAAATACCTTCCTGATCCCCCGAGAGGCAATCAGATATTCCCTGGATCAACTTTACCTATAAATATTAGTACCCACTTATATTAAGTACACCCAGGAAAGAATCCAGGTCTTTTTAAAGAAATCTAGTGAGCTGGCCAGAACCACCTCTGGAGGGAGTCTATTCCACATTTTCACAGCTCTTATGGTGAAGAAACCTTTCTGTATTTGGAGACGAAATCTGTTTTCCTCTAGATGTAAAGATTGCCCCCTTGTCCTCTGTCTTGACCTTAAAGTGAACAACTCAACACCAAGTTCACTATATGGACCCCTTATGTATTTATACATATTGATCATATCCCCCTTAATCTCCTCTTCTCAAGACAGAATAAACTCAGTTCCTCTTATCTTTTCTCATAGCTGAGCTCCTCCATGTCTCTGATCATGGATGGTGTATTAGAATAAAGAAATAAAGAAAAAAAAAGGGGAAGTAGGAAAGAACGGAAGGAGGAAATCAAAGGAAAGGGGAGGAATAAGAAGAGGGATAGATAGGAGAGAAAGGAAGTGAGTGTCAAAGATTGGCAACTATATTCCAGGAGTTCAAAATAAACAGTGTTGGGTATATGGGAAGGGAGGTACATCAGACAGCCAAAAAAGACATCAGCTAAGCTTAAGAGGACCTGAGGGTCTGTTTATACAAGGAGGAGTTCTAGAATTCCAACCAGTGGACCCATATTTTGTAATGTTTATCTATGTTTATCTATTTTACCTCTAGAGATGTAGGTCAGTTCCTCAAGGAGGGCAACTAAATCAACTTTTCATATCCATTGCCACAAGGAAGGAAGGAGTCTCTGTTTGACCCCACAGAGTAGGGATAAGGGCTTTAGCGGTATTGAGAAGGTGTGGTATAATAGATCGTCTACATGAGCCGACTGGTTCGAGCGTGCAGTGGAACATTGATCCCCGTAATTTGTTCTATGTGATGTAGAATGGAGTTCCAGAAGGGACAGATAAGGGGGCAACTCCACCAGATGTGGGCATGAGTGGGCGTGAGTCTGCAGTTTCTCCAGCATAGATGGAAGTGGGAGGGGAACATCGCGTGCAGCTTAGACGGCGTGTAATTCGCTTCCGCAGTTCTGGTGGATATGGAGGAGGTCCAAAGGAGTCTCTGTTTGACCCCACAGAGTAGGGATAAGCGCTTTAGTGGCATTGAGAAGGTGTGGGATCATAGATCATCTATATCAGTGGTCCTCAACCCTGGCCTACAGGGCCCACTAACAGGCCAGATTTTCAAGATAACTGAAATACATCCCAGGTGATATCATTTGCTGCTCAGTGATTGCAGTACTCTAGTCTGTATCTCCCCAAGGTAATACCTAAAATCTGGCCTGTTAGTGGGCCCTGTAGGCCAGGGTTGAGGACCACTGATCTATATGAGCCGACTAGTTCGAGCGTACAGTGGAACAGGATGGTCCAGGGGTTAGAGGAGATAGTAATCCTTGTAATTAGTTCTATGTGATGTAGAATGGAGTTCCAGAATGGACGGATAAGGGGGCAACTCCACCAGATGTGGGCATGAGTGGGCGTGAGTCCGCAGTTTCTCCAGCATAGAGGGGAGTGGGAGGAGAACATCGCGTGCAGCTTAGACGGAGTGTAATGCCATCTAGTTAAGAGCTTGTAATTTGTTTCCCGCAGTTCTGGTGGATATGGAGGAGGTCAGGGCCAAGCATAAAAATTACAGTCTTCTGAGCCTCTGTTGTGTTTCATCCAGGTCTTGTTCCCATTTGGATATGTAGTCCGGGTGACTGTAACATTGTAAGGAAAGAAGGGCTTTGTAGAATTGAGAGATTGCATGCAATAGGGGGCAATTCTGGTGAAAGAGAGATTCCACCGAGTTAAGATCCTTTAAGTTTCGTAGAGGGTGAGGTAGAGATTGTATGAATCTTGATAATTGGTTATATCTCCACTGGTCCAAAGGAGTAGCCTAGGATATTTTGTAAGGGCTTGAGCAATTGGTCCTGGGTAACGTGGTGGAGTAGAAGAGGCTAATCCGTCTTCCATAGTTTGAATCTAGGATCCATAGAGCCAGTAAGGAAGAATTTATGGTCCAGAAGAGGCACGAGGGGAATTTTAATATTTTGATACTAATAAACTATGTTTTAAATCTAGCACCCTCCTAGGTAGGTGTCAGGTAAAATATATATGTAGCTCTGTTCTGATTATCAGTAGAACCTGATCTGTTAGTTAGCCTGTCACATGCTTCCAGGTGTGACTTATTGGGTCTTGGGAGTCTCCCCAGGGTATCCAATGAGCAATCTTGTTGGACAGTGGAGGAAACCTAGCCAATAGCACACCAGGGTTTATGACTGCCCCAGTGGGTGGGCATTGCTGCAATGCATCCCGGGGGGATTGGGAATAAATCCTGAGGGGGGCATGTGACAGGGGGTCTTTTGGCGGGAGCAAAGTCCCAGGAGGAGGTGGACGGCTGTCTCTCCTCCTGCTGAAGTGAGGAAGGTGGTCCAGCAGTCGGCCTAGGGACCAGGGGTTGAGCTGTGCTGCAGAGGATCCAGTGTGATGACCAGTGGAGCTGCTGGGCAGGAGACTTCAGGAAAAACAGTATTGTGAGTACTCAAGGATCTGCCCAGGGGTCTGCCTAAGAGAGGGAACCACTCCAGAGAGGTGAAGGGGATCAAGGAGCCAGCTAACCCAGTAAAGGGGGTGCCAAGTAGTTAAGCTCTGAAAATTAGGAATAAAGGGGGTGCCAGGAAGGGCCCTGAAGTTGCTCAGCAGTACATATAGCTTAACTTTTTTCAGCCGTGACTAGCTCAACACAGCGTTACTCAGCGTTACACAGCGTTAGCCAGCATTAATCAGCATTTTTGTCGTCTCTGCCGATTGTGCATAGTTCTTTTAAATTGGAGTATCCCACTCATCCATTCTCCTATCCAAGTTCCTAATAAAACCTAAAAACCAAAGAAACTGGACTGATTCTTGTCTGAGTAAAAACACTTGGAAACATGCCAGATTGTTCTACTGTTGCTAATGGCAAACCCAGGACCAGGAGAACCCGTATTCAGCAGCTCCCAAGGGAGTAGTGCTACATAAATTATATTTGTAAGTGTCGTCACACTGAGTGGGGTAGTCTAGCACCAGGAAAGCCCCGCTTTCTCTTTCTGTATATTTTATATATCAATATTGGGGTGTTGGTGCTGGACATGATTGGTTAGGATGATTATTCTTCATTATTTATTTATTTATTTTATTACAATAGATCCCCTGCAGAAGCCAGTATCAGTAGACCCTTCACCACACCCCAGCACCCCTTTCATACATTCACTGCTGAAAAAAATTCCTGGGCTCAGGTAAGTATTGGGGGGGGGGCTGCACATTAGGCATAGACCGATATGGTTTTTTCAGGGCCGATACTGATACCGATATTTTTGTTATTAATGATCGGTATCGGCCGATATTGGCCAATATGTTGTACATTTAAAGTTTTGAAAAATAAAGACAATTTTTGACACAAATCTGGTACTGAACATGGTAATGTTTGTTATGAAACGCTCTCCATCGGTATCTCTCAAGTGAAATCCGGGGGATACCGCTCCGTCCGGCATACGATCTCGGAGGTCACGTGATCACGCCCCCGGGGCGTGACCATGTGACCTCCAAGATCGTATGCCGACGTGACCTCCGAGATCGTAAGCCGGACAGAGCGGTATCCCCCCGGGTATCACTTACGGCAAGTGGGTAAGAGATACCTATCTGCCAGCAGATCTCCTAATGTGGAATTGCTTATATCTTTTTGTACATATGTGAGTGACATTTCAAGTGTGTATGTTTATTCAATAACAATTGTAAACGGAATTATGCTATGGGACATCATTTTACCCTTACACGAGCATCACCACCTAATGGTTGGAGGAGGAGAAGACCAGTCTCGGTTGGACCCTGGCTTAAGATTGGTAATACAAGGCTCATTAACCACTTGCCGACCGCCGAACGACTATTTACTGCGGCAGTCAGCCCCTCACAGGTAAAGTGACGTAGTACTATGTCGCTCGCCTTTGAGGCTCTAGGGGGCGAGCGTGCGCCGCTGGAGGCGCTTCCGCTCCCGCTCGTTCACGGACCCCCTCGCGCGAGTGACCGGCGGACCCGATGTCCGCCGGTCACTCGCGATCGTCGGTTACCCCGGGAGAAAGGCAGGCGGCTAATGTAAACAAAGCCGCCTGTCATTCTCCCCTGTGTAAAAGCACTGATCTAACGGTCCTGCTATGTAGGACCGTTGATCTGTGCTGTTACATGTAAAGCCACATCCCTGCACAGTTAGAAGCACGCCCCTAGGGACACACTTAACCCCTCCTTCTCAAATAAAGTTAACCCCTTCCCTGCCAGTGTCATTTTTACAGTAACAGTGCATATGTATAGCACTGATTACTGTAGTAATGTCACTGGTACCCCCAAAAGTGTCAAAAATGTCAGCCAAGGGTCCGATCTGTCCGCCGCAATGTCGCAGTCCCGCAAAAAAAATTGCAGATCGCCGTCATTACTCGTTAAAAAAAAACCTATAAAAATGACAAAAATCTTTCCCTTAGTTAGTAAACGCAATAACTTTTGCGCAAACCAATCAAAATACGCTTTTTGCAATTTTTTTTACCAAACATATGTAGCACAAAACAAATTGGCCTTAAATGTTAAAAAATTTAGATTTTTCAATTTTTTGGGGGGGAATTTCATATAGAAAAATTTGAAAAATATTGTTATTTTTGCAAAATTGTCGCTCTTTTTCTGTTTATAGCGCATGATCAAAAAAACGCACAGGCGATCAAATACCACCAAAAGAAAGCTCTGTTTGTGGGGAAAAAAAGGACGTCAATTTCATTTGGGTACAGCGGCCCACGACCGCGCAATTGTCCGTTACAGTCACGCAGTGCCGAATCGCAAAATAGGCCCTGGTCAGGAAGGGGGTAAAATCTTCCGGGGCTTAAGTGGTTAACATTCAACTTTTGGTGAGTGGAATTACAAAGGGGAGTGATTCTCAAGTGGTGTGGTGGAAGGATCACTTATGTGGAATATTCTACTGTTTATTTTCACTAAATTTGGAATATCGGTAATATCGGCAATTTCCGGGGCCGATACCGATATATCGGCAAAAGTGACTATCGGCTTTGCCGATAATCTGTCGATCCCTACTGCACACAAAAGGTTTTTTTTATCTTAATGCATAGAATGCATTAAGATAAAAAAAAAAAAAAAAAAACCTTCTGCTTTTAGAACCACTTTAAGGTTCAAATAGGTTAACATAAATATTTGAAAATGCCGCTATAACCTATTGCCTTGGCCACCATTACATTATATAATTTTTGAAATGTTTGGTAGTCACAAATGAATAGACACATCATAGACTTCCAAAGCCAGCTTTGCTGTCACTCCGTTTATGGTTCATGAGCAAAATAAAATACTGTTATATCGTTTCCAGCAGAACAGCTTTCGGCACGGCAAATGGCTATCATTCCCCCGGCTGAATTATTTTCCAGTGTTATAGCATTAAAGGGCAGAAGCATTTTTGTCGAAATGATCTCCCTCCTTTCCGCAGGTTCAGTCGATACTTCTCTGCTCTCTTTATTAACTCTACGGCAATCGTCATCTTAGAGGAGAGAAGGGAAAAGAAAAAAACAGGCAATGCGTTCTAAAGGGTTCGATATTTATATCCCGCCACTATAAAACATTGGGCTGCTGGTAATATCCATTACCATTCGTTTTTTTTTTCTTTTTTCTTTTTTTGTCTTCCTCGGCTACGGAGCATCGGAATAATCTAGTGATTGTCGATGACAGATACTGCGGAAGGTGACAGCAGATTAATATCTCTTTAATAAGCTATAATAATCATGACACCCCGGGTTGACAGTTCAATTTTCGAATAACAGATGGCTTCCATCAGTGCCCACCGTTACATTGTTTTGTAATGTTTAGTGGAGATAATACAACAGTCAGAGGGCCTGGAAGCGGGCCTATCTTGTGAAAGCCCCATTAAATCAATCACGACATGCGGACAGACATTGCTCACCCTCGGAACTGCTCGTGGGGAACTAAGTGGTGGTAGAAATAATAAGCGAGGAAGAATGGCTACTTTGTATTGTTGACACGTAGCAACACAGCGCTATATGATGAAATAAAGATTACCTATTGAGGTATAGGGGAGGTTTAAAGAATTATTCTGGTCTAATGGATACGCAGGACGTTGTCTTAAATTGAGCTGCTAAATGTGCTATTTTTAGCCAATTAACACTACCACTTCCTTTCCTTGCGTTGGGAGAAAAACAAATATGTAGATCAGTGTGTGGCACTCTGAAATGTTTTGTGTCTGTGCCCACTAGGGATAGGGCAGATGGAGGAATTGACCCCTTCTGAGTCACCACTTGGTTCCAACCACCTATCCACCTCTGAGCACCGTCCCTTGGTTCTACCCCCTACCCACCTCTGAGCACCTCTGAGCACCATCCCTTGGTTTCACCCCATACCCACCTCTGAGCACCATCCCTTGGTTTCACCCCATACCCACTTCTGAGCACCATCCCTTGGTTCTACCCCCTACCCAAGTCTGAGCACAGTCCCTTGGTTCTACCCCCTACCCACCTCTGAGCACCGTCCCTTGGTTCTACCCCCTACCCAGCTCTGAGCACCGTCCCTTGGTTCTACCCTCTACCCACCTCTGAGCACCATCCCTTGGTTTTACCCCCTACCCACCTCTGAGCACCACCCCTTGGTTCTACCCCCTACCCAGCTCTGAGCACCGTCCCTTGGTTCTACTACCTACCCACCTCTGAGCACTGTCCCTTGGTTCTACCTCCTACCCACCTCTGAGCACAGTCCCTTGGTTCTACCCCCCACCCACCGCTGAGCACTGTCCCTTGGTTCTACCCACCTTTGAGCACCGCCCCTTGGTTCTACCCCCTACCCACCTCTTAGCACCATCCATTGGTTCCACCCCTACCCACCTCTGAGCACTGTTCCTTGGTTCCACCCCCTACCCACCTATGAGCACTGTCCCTTGGTTCTACCCACCTCTGAGCACTGTCCCTTGGTCTACCCCCTACCCACCTCTGAGCAGCGTCCCTTGGTTCTACCCCCTACCCACCTCAGAGCAGCGTCCCTTGGTTCTACCCCCTACTCACCGCTGAGCACCGTCCCTTGGTTCTACCCCCTACCCACCTCTGAGCACTGTCCCTTGGTTCTACCCCCTACTCACCTCTGAGCACCGTCCTTTGGTTATACTACCTACACACCTCTGAGCACAGTCCCTTGGTTCTACCCCCCACCCACCGCTGAGCACTGTCCCTTGGTTCTACCCACCTTTAAACACTGTCCCTTGGTTCTACCCCCTACCCACCTCTGCACCTCTAAGCACCGTCCCTTGGTTCTACCCCCTACCCACCTCTGCGCACCATCACTTGATTCTACCCCCTACCCACCTCTAAGCACCGTTCCTTTGTTCCACCCCCTACCCACCTCTGAGCACCGTTCCTTGGTTCTACCACCTACCCACCTCTGAGCACCATTCCTTGGTTCTACCCTCTACCTACCTCTGAGCACCATCCCTTGGTTTCACCCCATACCCACCTCTGAGCACCATCCATTGGTTCCACCCCCTACCCACCTCTGAGCACCGTCCCTTGGTTCCATCCCCTACACACCTCTGAGCACAGTCCCTTGGTTCCACTCCTACACACCTCTGAGCACAGTCCCTTGGTTCTACCCCCTACTCACCTCTGAGCACCATCCCTTGGTTCTACCCCCTACCCACCTCTGAGCACCGTCCCTTGGTTCTACTACCTACACACCTCTAAGCACTGTCCCTTGGTTCTACCTCCTACCCACCTCTAAGCACCGTCCCTTGGTTCTAATCTATACCCACTTCTGAGCACCGTCCCTTGGTTCTACCCCCTACCTACCTCTGAGCACCATCCCTTGGTTCCACCCCCAATCCACCTCTGAGCAACCTCCCTTGTTTCTATCTTCTACCCACCTCTGAGAATTGTCCCTTGGTTCTACCACCTACCCACCTCTGAGCACAGTCCCTTGGTTCTACCCCCCACCCACCGCTGAGCATTGTCCCTTGGTTCTACCCACCTTTGAGCACTGTCCCTTGGTTCTACCCCCTACCCACCTCTGAGCACCGCCCCTTGGTTCTACCCCCTACCCACCTCTTAGCACCATCCATTGGTTCCACCCCTACCCACCTCTGAGCACCGTTCCTTGGTTCCACCCCCTACCCACCTATGAGCACTGTCCCTTGGTTCTATCCACCTCTGAGCACTGTCCCTTGGTCTACCCCCTACCCACCTCTGAGCAGCGTCCCTTGGTTCTACCCCCTACCCACCTCAGAGCAGCGTCCCTTGGTTCTACCCCCTACTCACCGCTGAGCACCAACCCTTGGTTCTACCCCCTACCCACCTCTGAGCACTGTCCCTTGGTTCTATCCCCTACTCACCTCTGAGCACCGTCCCTTGGTTATACTACCTACACACCTCTGAGCACAGTCCCTTGGTTCTACCCCCCACCCAACGCTGAGCATTGTCCCTTGGTTCTACCCACCTTTAAACACTGTCCCTTGGTTGTACCCCCTACCCACCTCTGCACCTCTGAGCACCGTCCCTTGGTTCTACCCCCTACCCACCTCTGAGCACCATCACTTGGTTCTACCCCCTACCCACCTCTGAGCACCGTTCCTTGGTTCCACCCCCTACCCACCTCTGAGCACCGTTCCATGGTTCTACCACCTACCCACCTCTGAGCACCATTCCTTGGTTCTACCCTCTACCCACCTCTGAGCACCATCCCTTGGTTCTACCCTGGCAATAAGGCAGTACAGCAGTTGCTCCTGCTCTGCGGTTGCCTGAACCCCCCTCTTGAACTGATGGGGCCTGGCCCCTGCACAGGAGGGCTGGCTGTACTGCCCTCCTGTGCCCTGTGCCCAGGTTAGTCTCCATGCAGCCATTGCTGTACCCCTTCTCCCATTCAATTCATCTTGCACTTTCACGTTCCTCCAATTGCCCAGCTTGTATATTATGTTCTGCTCTCCCCCTCCAGCTCTACCTCCCCGACACATTCCCAGCCAATCAGCTACATTCAGCTCTTGTGTTTTCTATCTTATCTGATCCAGCACTGCTCACTGTTTATGTATTTGGGCTTCTCACTTCTCTCTTCTAGTCTGGTTCCTCCTCAGTTCTGCTATAAATCTCCCATTCCCCTATTATCCAATGCAACTTCTTCTCCCCTCTACACTGTCATCACCCCTTACACACTCAGTTCCCTCTGCAAATCTATATTAGACATGTGCAGTTCCTTTTGTTACACATTGAAATTCGGACAAATTTTCAAAAATTCTATGTACCCGAATTTTTGAATTACAATAGTACCGAATTTAAACAAATCCGAAAAAAAAAAACAAGTGAAATTCTTATAGATTCAAATAGTTTTCGAATAAATTCCAAACTGTTTTCAAATTCGAAAAGTTTTCGAATTCAAATTGTTTTTGATTTGTTTTACAGTTTCCAAAGAGAATACAACAGAGTAGAAAGTAAAGGAATAGAATAGAAAAAAATAGAATAGAATAGAATAGAATAAAAAAGAAAAAAAAATATAAAGAATATAACTGTCTTCTGAAATTAAAATTTCAAACTGAATAAATTTGAAGTTAAATATCGCGTGTCACCATAAGATGGCATTATGGACACCAATGTAAATCCTTGCCTCGTCCTATTATATAAGGAAGCTAGAATATTATTCTCAGAAAATGGACTTTACCAGCACAACACCATAACACTATGTCATAAAAAATTATACGTTTTTATTATTCAAAACATCTTAAAATATTCTTTTTCATTAATGTGTTTATGAAAAAGAATAGTTTAAGATGTTTTCAATAATACAAATTTATCATTTTTTATGACATAGTGTCATGGTGTTGTACCGGTAAAGTCCATTTTCTGAGAATACTAGTCTAGCTTCCTTGAATAAATTTGAATACATAAGAAAAGAGTGGAATAGAAAAGAATATAATAAGAAAAAAGAATAGAACAGACTATAATAGAATAGAAAATAATATAATTAAAAAAAAACAATAGAATAGAGTAGAATAAATATAAACATTTCCCAAAATTCAAATAGAATCAATTCGAATTTGAACAGAATAGAAAAGAATAGATTAAAATATGAAGATGGTTATATTCTTTCTATTCTATTCTGTTTGTCTATACTATTCTGTTATTTTCTATTCAAATCTATTCTTTTTCATTCTATTCAAATTCAAATTGATTCTATTAAAATTTTGGGAAATGGTTATATTCTTTATATTCTATTCTATTCTTATTATTTAATTCTATTATTTTCTGTTCTGTTCTTTCATTTTTTTTTTTTTCATTTTGTTCTGTTTTTCTCTACTATATTCTACACTTTTATTTTCTGTTATATTTTTTTCTATTCTATTAAATTTTTTTATTATATCTTATTCCTTTATCTTCTTTTCTACTTCTACTTTTACTGTCTTTAGAAATTTGAAAACAAATGGAAAACCTTTTTGAATTCGAAAACTTTTCAAATACGTAATCTTTTGGAATTCGGATTTGAAAACTTTTGGAATTCGAATTTGAAAACTTTTTGAATTTGAAAACTTTTCCACATTCGAATGTCAAAACTTTTCGAATTTAAAAACTATTTGAAATTTATTTGAAAACCATTCAAATTAAAATTTGGAAAATTCAAATTGATTGGAATACAAAAAACAAAACAAATTCCTAAAACAAATTAAACGGATTAAAGAAAGTTAACCAAACAAATTTTTTCAAATAACGAATCGAAACAAAACTAAATGAAACACATTTTTTTTTTGTTCTGCACATGCCTAATCTATATATCACTGCTCAAACACTTCTATTTAACCCTTTACTAACGGATCTGGTTAATGTGCCCCATTTTCTGTTACCTATAGCTTAGATCTGTCATTATAGGATTCTTAATTGCGCTAGTCCAGTTGCATCCATAACTCCAGGTCAGTCCTGTTTCCTTACCTATAATTACCTTCAGGCTGGGTTCACACTCCATCGCATGTGATTCGCACTTCATTGCTGTACAGATCACATGCATCCTCTGTGCGATGCAAATTCAGCCATAAAGTGTGGCTGAAATCGCATCATATTCACACTAAAATGGCGCAGGACCCTTATTTTTTTGGTCCACACTGGAGTTGGATGGGTGCTCACACCTATGCGATCCGATTCCTGCACCATTTCACAGCTCACACTGCGATCTGCGAACCGATAAGGGGGTGTCATTAACCAGTTCTGGACCGGAAGGATTTGCCCCCTTAATGACCAGGCCAATTTATGCGATTCGGCACTGTGTTACTTTAACGAACAATTGCGCGGTTGTGCGACGCTGTAACTAAATAAAATGTATTTCTTCTCTTTCCCACAAATAGATTTTTCTTTTGGTGGTATTTGATCACCTCTGTGATTTTTTATTTTTTGCGCTATAAACAAAAAAAGGAGCGACAATTCTGCAAAAAAAAAAAACAAAAAAAAAAAACAACAACAATATTTTCACTTTCTGCTATATAACATTCCCCCCCCTCCCCCAAAATGTAAAAATCAAAATTTTTCATCCTTCTAGGCATATTTGTATTTTGCTACATATACACATTAGGAGTGGGCAGGAGGGGAAGCTGCCCTCGGCACTGTGGTATCATGTGAAGTTTGGGGGCATCCAGGGCCGGGACAAAGAGTGGGCAGGAGGGGCAGCTGCCCTCGGCACTGTGGTATCATGTGAAGTTTGGGGGCATCCAGGGCCGGGACAAAGAGTGGGCAGGAGGGGCAGCTGCCCTCGGCACTGTGGTATCATGTGAAGTTTGGGGGCATCCAGGGCCGGGACAAAGAGTGGGCAGGAGGGGCAGCTGCCCTCGGCACTGTGGTATCATGTGAAGTTTGGGGGCATCCAGGGCCGGGACAAAGAGTGGGCAGGAGGGGCAGCTGCTCTCGGCACTGTGGTATCATGTGAAGTTTGGGGGCATCCAGGGCCGGGACAAAGAGTGGGCAGGAGGGGCAGCTGCCCTCGGCACTGTGGTATCATGTGAAGTTTGGGGGCATCCAGGGCCGGGACAAAGAGTGGGCAGGAGGGGCAGCTGCCCTCGGCACTGTGGTATCATGTGAAGTTTGGGGGCATCCAGGGCCGGGACAAAGAGTGGGCAGGAGGGGCAGCTGCCCTCGGCACTGTGGTATCATGTGAAGTTTGGGGGCATCCAGGGCCGGGACAAAGAGTGGGCAGGAGGGGCAGCTGCCCTCGGCACTGTGGTATCATGTG
The DNA here is from genome assembly GCF_965119305.1 of Pelophylax lessonae. NCBI lineage: Eukaryota > Metazoa > Chordata > Amphibia > Anura > Ranidae > Pelophylax > Pelophylax lessonae. The sequence goes on along the minus strand of NC_138779.1, from coordinate 20,968,254 downwards.
AAGTTTGGGGGCATCCAGGGCCGGGACAAAGAGTGGGCAGGAGGGGCAGCTGCTCTCGGCACTGTGGTATCATGTGAAGTTTGGGGGCATCCAGGGCCGGGACAAAGAGTGGGCAGGAGGGGCAGCTGCCCTCGGCACTGTGGTATCATGTGAAGTTTGGGGGCATCCAGGGCCGGGACAAAGAGTGGGCAGGAGGGGCAGCTGCCCTCGGCACTGTGGTATCATGTGAAGTTTGGGGGCATCCAGGGCCGGGACAAAGAGTGGGCAGGAGGGGCAGCTGCCCTCGGCACTGTGGTATCATGTGAAGTTTGGGGGCATCCAGGGCCGGGACAAAGAGTGGGCAGGAGGGGCAGCTGCCCTCGGCACTGTGGTATCATGTGAAGTTTGGGGGCATCCAGGGCCGGGACAAAGAGTGGGCAGGAGGGGCAGCTGCTCTCGGCACTGTGGTATCATGTGAAGTTTGGGGGCATCCAGGGCCGGGACAAAGAGTGGGCAGGAGGGGCAGCTGCCCTCGGCACTGTGGTATCATGTGAAGTTTGGGGGCATCCAGGGCCGGGACAAAGAGTGGGCAGGAGGGGCAGCTGCCCTCGGCACTGTGGTATCATGTGAAGTTTGGGGGCATCCAGGGCCGGGACAAAGAGTGGGCAGGAGGGGCAGCTGCGATGTGTCTACTATTCTTCCATTTGTGAATGAACAGTGCGCCTCGGAGCACTTCCTGTTCATTTATCTATTCCAACAGGGTTGTTAAAAAATTGTTTGAAAGTAAAAAAAAAAAAAAATACATTTTTAAAATAAAAAAAAAACAATTAAAAAGGGTCTCATTCGCACAGGTTCATTCGCCCCCCTTCAAGATGTATAAGCATTATTTATCTGCAAAATTCCCCCCTCAAAAAAAAAATATATATATATCAAGCACTAATCTGTATGCTTACTCCCTAATCATAAAATCCCCCTCCTCCTAGTACAAATCCATCCCCTGCTGAATCCCTCCTCCCAGCACAAATCTTTGACCCCCCAACCTCCCCAAATCCCCTAATTCTCCATATGCCCCTGGCACTATTCCACCCTCACCGAAAAAAATTCCCCCCTCCTAGTACACATTCTCTACCCCTCTAATTTCCCCTCTCCCCCCACTCCAAATCCACCCCCAGCACAAATTTTTCCCAATCCCCCATCCTACCACAAATCCCCCCCCCCCCAAAAAAAAATGTCACCTCCTAGTACAAACACCCCCAATTATCCCTGCTAGCACTAATCCCCCCCCCCACCCCCCACCAAATGTCCCCTCCTAGCACAAATACACCCCAATCATCCTTGCTAGCACTAATCCCCCCCATTTCCCCTCCTATCCCAAATACCCCTAATCATCCCTGCTAGCACAAACCCCCCCCCCTCCCCCCAATTTCCCCTCCTAGCACAGATACCCCCCAATCATCCCTGCTAGCACAAATACCTCAAAATTTCCCCGCCTAGCACAAATCCCCCCCAAATTTCTCCTCCTAGCACAAATCCCCCACCCCAAAAAAAATATCCCCTCCTAGAACAAATCTTCACCTCCTGCCATATTACCTTTTCTACCACAACCCCCCCCCCCCTCCCAAATTCCCACTCCTAGCACAAATCTTCTTCCCCCATCCCCCCTCCTAACATAAATATCCTCAAATCACCACTCCTAGCACACCTCATGAAATGTCCCCTCCTAGAACAATTCTTATTCCCTTCCGCCCCCCCCCCCCCCAAATTACCCCTCCCAACACAAATCCCTTCCCTCCAACCTCCTTGTGGTGCCCCCTTACCTCACATGATACCACAGTGCCCAGGGCAGCCGCCCCTCCTGCCCACCTCTTGTCCCGACCCTGACTTATTCATACTGTACCGGCCTGTACAGACCACATGGTCCCAAGACCTCACTCACACAGCTTTAACCACTTCTGGACTGGAAGGTTTTCCCCCTTAATGACCAGGCCATTTTTTTGCGATTCAGCACTGCGTTATTTTAATGGACAATTGCACGGTCGTGCGACGCTGTACCCAAACAAAATTGATGTCCTTTTTTCCCACAAATAAAACTTTAGGTGGTATTTGATCATCTGTGCGATTTTTATTTTTTTGCGCTATAAACAAAAAAAGAGCGAGAATTCTGAAAAAAAAATATATTTTTCTCTTTCTGCTATATAGCATTCCCCCCCCCCCCCCCCAAAAAAAAAAAAATGTAAAAATCTACATTTTTTAATAATTTTAGGCCAATTTGTATTCTGCTACACATTTTTAGTAAAAAAAATAAGCGTATTTTTATTGGTTTGCGCAAAAGTTATCACGTCTACAAACTAGAGGAAAGATTTAGAGCTTCTTCTGGTGGTATTTGATCACCTGTGCGATTTTTTATTTTTTGCGCTATAAACAAAATAAAGTGACAATTTCGAAAAAATAAAAAAATGTATATTTTTTTACTTTCTGCTATATAACATTCCCAATAAAAAAAATATTACATATTTTTATTTAAAAAAAATCCCAATAAGTGTAAGTGCAAAAGTTATCGCGTCTAAAAGCTAGGGGAAGATTTATGTAATTTTTATTTATTTATTTTACTAGTAATGGGGGCGATCAGCGATTTGTAGCAGGACTGCGACCTTGCGGCGGACAGATTGGACCCCTAACTGACATTTTTGACACTTTTGGGGGGACCAGTGACATTACTACAGTAATCAGTGTTAAAAATATGCACTGTTACTGTAATAATGACAATGGCAGGGAAGGGGTTAACACCAGGGGTGATCAAAGTGTTAAATGTGAGCCTAGGGGGTGCTTTCTAACTTTGGGGGGAGGGGCTTGTGGAATCAACACAGAGACTGGTGATCCTAAATAGGAGGAACACAGGAGCCCTGTGATGATTACTGAGAGAACAACGGTCTGCTGTGTTTACATCGGCAGACCGCCATTCTGTCTCCATAGGGAGCGATCGCGGCCGCTGGTCCCCTGAATCAGCTTCCCCTCTGGCGAATGGGGGTGAGTACACGCCTTCGGCGGCGTGCGTGTGCCCCAGGCCAAGATCGCTCCCGTGAACCGCCGTACTGGTACGGCAATTCGCGGGAGCCTGCTGACCTGCCGCCATATGGTTAAAGTCCTTTATTAAAAAAATGTCAATCCCAAAAAAAGTCTGTTGTAAATCCATCGCCAGTCACAATCCTGCCAACTCGCCAAGAGAAAAACCTGATGACCCGATCCCGATGGTACTCAGTGTTGGGGTAGTTACTCAAAAAATGTAACTAGTTACTAGTTACTAGTTACTTCTGTAAATTGTAATGAGATTACTTTACTAGTTACTGCATTTGAAAAGTAACTTCACTACTTATTACTTTACTTTCCTCTTTCTTAATTGACCGTGTAGAAGAAGATAGATGACACTCTTTCTGCATAGAGTTTATTGTATAAACACAGGCTTTGGGAAATATGAGAACAAAACCTGAAAAAACAGAATAAAACATAAAGTGCAACAAAAATTCATAAACTTCATCTCTCTCTATTCTTCGAAATAACGATTGTATCGCACGGCTTGGGTAACGCAGGAAAGCGCGTTCCTATAGCCTAGTAAAGTAGTGTAGTTACTTCCTATAGCCTAGTAAAGTAGTGTAGTTACCAATATTAGTATTGTAACTAGTTACTTTACTTAGTTACCAAAAAAAGTAATGTAGTTACTGTAATTAGTTACTTTGTAACTAGTTACCCCCAACACTGATGGTACTCATAGCTGAATGGCAGCTCCTCAACCTGTCACCATCTAGATAAGATAAGATAAGCTAAGCTAATTCAAGACAAGACAGGATAGGGTAAGCTAAGACAAGACAAAACACGAAAGGGTAAGACAAGACAAGACACAATAGGGTAAGACAAGACAAGTCACGATAGGGTGAGACAAGACAAGACACGATAGGGCAAAACAAGACAAGACACGATAGGGTGAGACAAGACAAGACACGATAGGGCAAAACAAGACAAGACACGATTGGGTGAGACAAGACAAGACACGATAGGGCAAAACAAGACAAGACACGATAGGGCAAGACAAGACAAGGTAAGGTAAGATAAGACAGGCTAAGTTATGGTAAGGTAAGATAAGATAAGACGAGACGAGACGAGACAAGACAAGACAAGATAAGATAAGGTATGGTAGGCCAAGATAAGGTAAGGTAAGGTAAGATAATGTACCATAAGATAAGATAAGGTATGGTAGGCAAAGATGAGATAAGATATGGTAAGCTAAGGTAAGCCAAGATAAGCTAAGAAAAGCTAAGATAGGATAAGATAAGATAAGAAAATCTAAGATAGGATAAGACAAAATAAGATAAGAAAAGCTAAGATAAGATAAGACAAGATTAGATAAGATAATATAAGGTAAGGTAAAGTAAGACAAGACAAGCCAAGGCAAGAAAAGACAAGACAAGACAAGATAAGGTATGGTAAGATAATGTACCATAAGATAAGATAAGATAAGGCATGGTAGGCCAAGATAAGGTAAGGTAAGATAATGTACCATAAGATAAGATAAGATAAGGTATGGTAGGCAAAGATGAGATAAGATATGGTAAGCTAAGGTAAGCCAAGATAAGATAAGAAAATCTAAGATAGGATAAGACAAAATAAGATAAGAAAAGCTAAGATAAGATAAGACAAGATTAGATAAGATAAGATAAGATAAGTTAAGGTAAGGTAAGGTAAGGTAAGGTAAGGTAAGGTAAGATAAGATAAGATAAGATAAGATAAGATAAGATAAGGTATGGTAGGCAAAGATGAGATAAGATATGGTAAGCTAAGATAAGCCAAGATAAGATAAGAAAATCTAAGATAGGATAAGACAAAATAAGATAAGAAAAGCTAAGATAAGATAAGACAAGATAAGATAAGATAAGGTAAGGTAAGGTAAGGTAAGGCAAGGCAAGACAAGACAAGACAAGACAAGACGAGAAAAGATAAGGTATGGTAAGATAATGCACCATAAGATAATATAAGATAAGATAAGATAAGATAAGGTATGGTAGGCAAAGATGAGATAAGATATGGTAAGCTAAGGTAAGCCAAGAAAAGCTAAGATAGAATAAGATAAGACAAGATAAGAAAAGCTAAGATAAGACAAGATTAGATAAGATAAGATAAGGTAAGATAAGATAATTCACAAAACATTTTTCACAAAAAATGCCCCCGGCCTCCGCTGCACTTACCGCCTTGGATGATTATCTTTCACTGCCCAAGCTAGCTGACGTAGCGGGCTGGGCATTTGAAAGTCACACTCTCCTGCCTCCTTCTTTCTTATGGGATAACCCAGAGCGATTCTCATTGGCCAGTATGGTCACATTCTGGTGCCCGCTCACCACCATGATGCTACACAGCCTCTGGGCACTCTACTGCATTTTTCAGATGCCCGCACCGATACACCGGCTGGTGGTTGGCAGAAGCTAATCAAGGAATGAGGTAAGTGCAGAGGGTATTGGCAGTGTGGGAAGGGTAGTAAGTTCAACTTTTCAATTTTTGTTGTGAAAAGGTGAGCTAACCCTTTAAACAAAAAAAATAAAAAATCTACCTTCACATCCTTTCTTCTATATAGTTATTATCAGATAAGTTTCAAAGCTAATGCTAGCATATGTATTTCCCTCTGGCATTTTCAAGCTAAAAAGAAAACATACTAAAAATACACATAGTAAAATTTTATATCCAAGAGAATCCATTGATTTTTACATGTTGCTAATGAGACATCATATGAAATCACAGTGGCAAAGGTGATTTATTGATAAACGCAGCCAGTGCGAGTGCTGCTGATCGAGGGCCATAAGTCTTCATTTCCAACCCATTGTCAACTTGATAGGTCAATAAGTAGCCTTAATTAGACTGTTTGGGTTTTATGAGTTTGGAATGTTAAACGTGGGCCTTGAAACAATGAGGGCTTGAACCTGGCTACCGTATGCAAAGCTTGCAAAGGAAGAAGCCAGAAAGTAGTGTAAACAATTATGCAAGATGATGTATTGCAGGATACGGCGGAATTATAAAGGTTTACTTCAAATTAAATAAATACATGTGCTCAGCAATAAGCGTAACATATGTGAAGCAGGGGGTGGAAAAGAACTCGGGGCTTAATTCTACTTAAGCAAGCTAGCCTTTGAAAACCACACGAAAAGAATACGGTTCAGGGACAGGGCCGCTCCAAAGTGACAACCGGCCAAGTGGTCACTCGGGAATGTTTATATCCTTTACTGATTGAAGACCTCGTCATTGCTAACATACGGAGTTCCTGCAGAATTTAAAGTGTTTGTAACCCCAACATCTGCAGGAGACATGGGAAGATGTGATAGGCAACCCAACAGCCAATTTAAGGAGCACGTATGGCAGTGGCTAATAACACTGCTGCTGGTTAGAAGTTCTTTGTCCATGCTGGGAGAATCATGGGCAGGGGATGGACAGGGGATGAACGGACCCATCACGATTTACTGGGTACCAATGGAAACCACTCCATGAGTGTTACTATACCCAAAATTAGCCCAGATTTGACTGTGTGTTTTTTTTTTATTTTTAGACAAAAACCTCAAAAACCTCAAAATATGTTGGTATTATGTTGTCCCTAAAGAGTTCATTTAAATGGTTAACTACCGTAAATAGTCGGGCGGCGGTCAGCCCCTCACAGGCAAAGTGACGTAGGACTACGTCGCTCGCCTGTGAGGCTGTAGGGGGCGAGCGCGCGCCACCTGAGACGCGCTCCCGCCCCCGCTCGCTCCCTAAAATCCCCGCGCATGTGACCGGCGGACCCGATGTCCGCCAGCCACTCGCGATCTCCCGCTGGAGAGGGAGAAAGGCAGGCGGCTGATGTAAACACAGCCGTCTGTCATTCTCCCTGATGTAAGAACAGACATCATACGATCCTGCTATATAGGATCGTATGTCTCTGTGCTTACATCACTAGCCACACCCCTTTACAGTTAGAAGCACACCCCTAGGGACACACTTAACCCCTGCATCACCAATAAAGTTAACCCCTTCCCTGCCAGTGTCATTTTTACAGTAACAGTGCATATGTATAGCACTGATTACTGTAGTAATGTCACTGGTCCCCCCAAAAGTGTAAAAAATGTCAGTCAAGGGTCCGATCTGTCCGCCGCAATGTCGCAGTCCCGCAAAAAAAAAAAACGTAGATCACCGACATTACTCGTTAAAGAAAAACACCAAAAATTACAGAAAACTTTCCCTTAGTTAGTAAACGCAATAACTTTTGCGCAAACCAATCAAAATACGCTTATTGTGATTTTTTTACCAAACATATGTAGCAGAAAACAAATTGGCCAAAAATGTTAAAAAATTTAGATTTTTACATTTTTTTGGGGGAATTTCACATAAAAAAATGTGAAAAATATTGTTATTTTTTCAAAATGTACGCTCTTTTTTTGTTTATAGCGTAAAAAGTAAAAATCGCATAGGTGATCAAATACCACCAAAAGAAAGCTCTGTTTGTGGGAAAAAAAGGACGTCAATTTCATTTGGGTACAGCGTTGCACGACCGCGCAATTGTCCGTTAAAGTCACGCAGTGCCGAATCGCAAAATAGGGCCTGGTCAGGAAGGGGGTAAAATATTCCGGGGCTTAAGTGGTTATAAAAAAAAAAGTAAATGTTCCGAGGTATAAGGTGTCATACAAAAGTGTTTGTATTGTTTCATCCCAGACATGCCAGTTACTTGGCTCTGATTCCGATGATCTTTACGGGACAAAAATATTAGTCCAAGAAAAAAATGTGCTGCTTCAGCCTGCGCGGCTCCAGAACCTCTTCCTCACTTGTGTTGGACACGAACCGGGAACGAAAAATATTTTTCCAAAGTAAAAAAAAAGAAAAATCCAAAAGAAAAAAAAAAAAAGAAAAAAAAAAAGGCTAATGGACAGAGAAGAGCGTGGTCGCATCAAACCATAATTAAAAGGTACGGGTTGGATGAAACAAAGAATTCTTGCGGTATGGGAAGTCTGATACATTCACTTCTAAGAAGGAGATCCACTGAATTCCTTTTCTTCAAGAGGAACAACACAGCAATTTAGAAAACTTCAGTGACCTTCTGTAGTCATAATTCGGGTAAAAAACAGAGCTCAGGTATCGCTGCTCAGATGGAGGAAATTAGTTAGAGGAATACTTCATGGAGAAAAGAACTCGACTAAATGTTTGAGAAAGCAGAGAGATGGGATTTTTAAGGTGCCAAGGAAAACAAATTGATATATAAAAAAGTAACTTTATTTTAATTAAATAATACATTATTAAAATAATACATTTAAAATCAATTTTCCACATGTAGCATCCTCCTAGGCAGTGCCATTTTAATTGCATCATGGGGCCCTGGGCAAAGTAATTTACTAGGGCCCATCACAGTGCCCCCATACATCAGGTGCCCCCATACATCAGGTGTCCCCATACATCAGGTGTCCCCATACATCAGGTGTCCCCATACATCAGGTGTCCCCATAAATCAGGGTCCCTTATCATAGTACCCATATATATCAGATGTCCCCATCACAGTGTCCCCTTACATCAGGTGTCCCCATCCACCAGGTGTCCTCATCACAGTGTACCCATACATCCGGTGTCCCCATCATAGTGCCCCCCTACATCTGGTATCCCCATCACAGTGCCCCCATACATCAGGTGTCCCCATACATCAGGGTCCCTTTTCATAGTACCCATATATATCCGATGTCCCCATCACAGTGTCCCCTTACATCAGGTGTCCCCATCCACCAGGTGTCCTCATCACAGTGTACCCATACATCCGGTGTCCCCATCACAGTGTCCCCATACATCAGGTGTCCCCATCATAGTGCCCCCTTACATCTGGTGTCCCCATCACAGTGCCCCCTTACATCAGGTGTCCCCATCATAGTGCCCCCTTACATCAGGTGTCCCCCCATCCACCAGGTGTCCTCATCACTGTTTACCCATACATCAGGTGTCCCCATCATAGTGCCCCCTTACATCTGGTGTCCCCGTCACAGCACCCCCATACATCAGGTGTTCCCATACATCAGGTGTCCCCATAAATCGGGGTCCCTTATCATAGTACCCATTTATATCAGATGTCTCCATCACAGTGTCCCCTTACATCAGGTGTCTCCATAAATCAGGGTCCCTTATCATAGTACCCATATATATCCGATGTCCCCATCACAGTGTCCCCTTACATCAGGTGTCCCCATCCACCAGGTGTCCTCATCACAGTGTACCCATACATCAGGTGTCCCCATCACAGTGTCCCCATACATCAGGCGTCCCATCACAGTGCCCCCTTACATCAGGTGTCCCTATCACAATGTCCTCATACATCAGGTTCCCCATCACAGCGTTCCCATACATCAGGTTCCCCCATCACAGTGCCCTCCCTTCCCCCTTGTACTCACAGATAACAAATGCTGTTCCCACCTGCAATGAAGGCATCTCCTTCTTCCTGAGGTGATTTCTCAGTCTCAGTGCCGGTCCTCTTTCATCCCCTGCTGGAGGGAGGAGAAAGCTAAATCCTCTATCCTGCAGAAGCTAGCCGCTGCTCCTTCTAACAGGAGTGATATTGCAGTTGCTACTATCATAGAAGAGCATCGCAAGTGGCACCTGTGCAGCCCCCCAACATCCCCTTGTCCTGGCCCTGATCATGGGGCCCCCATGCACCTGGGGCCCCTGGGCAGTGCCCAATCATAAGACGGCCCTGGGTAGGTGCTAGTGAGAGAGTATAGTTTTGAGCTCTGTCTGCTTACCAGAGGGGCTGCAGGTAAGTCTATATTGTTCTCTGCCTACCAGAGAGCAGGATTTGTTAGTGAGGTCCGCCCATTGTGCTCAGGATGCAATTCATTCAGTCTAGAGAGTGTTTCACGCTGGTCCAATAGGGAGGCATGTTGGACAGTGGGAGGAAACCTGACAAATGGGTGCATGGGCTTTTAATACAGTCCTGACGATTGACAGAGAGAAAGTTGCCTCAGTGCATGGTGGGACACTGTATAAAAGCCAGGAGCACATGTGCTCGAGGTCTTTCGGCTAAACAGTGGAGTCCCGGAGGGAGGGGGCGGCTGCCTCCTCCTCCGTAGATCTGTAGAGGTGCCATGCGGCCTCAGGGGGCTGTCCTGAGGGCCTGAAGAGTAGCAGTGAGGAGCTGAACTCAGAGGTCCAGAGAAACTGACTGAGAGGGGAGACACTGGAGGATCTGTCTCTGCAGTACAGTGAGTACAGAAACCTGTGTCAAGGAGCCTGACCTGGGGGGGGGGGGCACCCTTGCTCCTAGGATAGTCAGTGGATGGGTGTCAGTGGGAAGAGGATGCTAGTGAGAGTTTCCTGAAGATAAGTTATCGTCCATCAAGTCATCTTGTCAGGGAGCAAAGAGAGCAAGAGACTTAACCCCATCTACACTTGTGCAAGTGTGGATTACCAGCCTGGCTGTACCAAATTCTCAAGCAAAGTTCTGAAGATAGAAGTCCTCCACCAATGTGAATAGTTCAATTGAAGTATCCCACTATTCCCTTTTCCTATCCCAATCACAAATAAACCTAAAAAAAAAAACTAACACCCCTAGACTGTCCATTTGTGATGAGCCAGTAGGAGCAAGATGGGATCCAGGGACTATTGCCAAAGGTAATTGAGTGCTGGTAACCGGGGGAGCCCCTCAAGACAATACTCAGCAGTTCCTGCAGGGACAGTGCTACACACATATAAAATCATAGCACAATAGTCATACTATTATGGTACAAATGCAGTGACTCCCGCTCAACATGTTTCGTCAGTTTGTGGCTTCCTCAGGAGACTTTAGTGAGTACCTCATACATCATAGCTAAAAATTAGAAAACAGCATATTAATTCCTCCTGTATTTAATTGTATTGTAACTGTATTGTATTGCCCTCGTATTGTAAAGTGCTGCGCAAACTATTGACACTATATAAATCCTGTATAATAATTATAATATTATTAGTCAAAGAAACAACTATCATGGATAGGGGTAAATTCTCACACCAATTTTACAACACATCAATTTTTGATTTCTCAAAAATGCATATGGCCTGAAGGTCATCATTATAAGGCCCTCTTACCTGACTGTGCATAAAGTATTTTTAGTGTACTGCATATCAGGAGGATGGTCACACGGGGATATCAGTGAAACCGCAGAGAGGGATACTGGATTCCTCAGTCGGGTCTATGCAGAAAAAAGGGGGATGAACTATAAATAAAGAGCAAATTTATCAACCATTATACACTAAAGGCTGGGAAGTTAAACTTTACCCTACTAGAATGCCAGATATGTGTCAGAGAGGGTAAAGCCAGAAAAATAAAGGACAGAGGATAGACTGGGCAATGGCATGCAATGTCAAGCGGCAGCTGCCAAAGCCGGCAGAATATTAGCATGCATAAAGAAAGGGATGTATTCCAGAGATAAAACTATAATCCTTCCACTTTATAAAACTCTGGTCCGACCACATCTGCAGTATTCTGTCCAGTTTTGGTCACTGGTCCTCAGGAGGGATGTGTTGGAGCTGGAGAGAGTCCAGAGAAGGGCAACTAAACTAATTAGGGGATTAAAGGACCTTAATTATGAAGAGCGTCTGCAATCGCTTGATGTATTCTCCTTGGAGAAGAGAAGCCTGAGAGGGGACATGATAGCAATTTATAAATATCTCAATGGTGATCTCAGCATAGGAAAAAAAGCTATTCAGTCAAAAGGATTGCATGAGGACTCGAGGGCATACAATGCGATTAGGGGAGAAGTGTTTTAACCTCAGGCAACGTGGGGGGTTCTTTACTGTTAGGGCTACAAGATTGTGGAATTTTCTGCCACAAGAGGTGGTTTCTGCGGGAAGTATGGTGGCTTTCAAAAGACTCTTAGATGTACACCTCAAGAATCAGAACATTCAGGGGAATGAGGGGTAGGACATACATCTACACAGGTTGAACTAGATGGACTATTGTCTTTATTCAACCTCACCTACTATGTAAGTATGTAACTATGTAAGCACAGAAAAGTTACCAGAGAATAGCAAACAATTCAATTCTGGAGGTATTTCATGATTTGAGGACTCCAATAGATTACTGTGGGACAGATACCTCTCCACCTTGAGTCTAAAAATAAAGCATAGATAGTACTTAAAGGATAAAGTCCTTCCACCAGACTGGGCAAAACATTGAGTAAAATAATATCGGTCATACATAACTCAAATTGACTAATTGGCATTTCATAAGGAGGTCCTCAATCTATTTCAGGTAGAAGTTGATAAGAGCTTGAAACTATGGGGTCAATTCACTAAAGTGGGGTACACACTATAAGAAAATTGGGCGAACGATCGTCAGATTTTCCTCGTGGTTTCATAGCGAATTCGTATGAAAATTCTCGTACGACAAAGGCTTCTTTTTTGTTGTTGTTTATTGTTTCTGATCATGCGCAGTCTTTCTTTTCTGATTTTTCTTGTACAAAAATCGTACGAAAACGGTACACATTCAATAAAAAACGTTCATTTTTTCCTTACGAGAAAAATTTTGGAGTTTGTCCCTTCGAGAATTTTCATACGAAAACTCAGAATCAGCTATTGAAAGTTGTGTACATACTATACGAAAATTATTTTGGACAAAAACGTTCGCACGATTTTCTTATAGTGCGTACTAGCCTTAAGAGTTAAATAACGGCGAATAAAATGCGTAAAAAAAAAAAAAACACATGCCATAAATCAGTCGTGAAAGTTCAATTCACTAAGAATTTAGCATTAAATAACGAATTTGGTGTTTCTTTCAATTGTTCGGGAACTTTTTCTCGTGCGGTAATTTATCGCACGTGTCAGTGGTTAAGGGTTGTTAAAGGTCGTTTCCTTATAATATTTTACATTTTAACATGTTTGTTATTTTTCTTTTGAAAAAATCTAACATTTTTTACAGTAATCTGTATTTGAAGGCAGAACTACCTTCTCAAATATCTCCTGATGTTTGGTAATCCAAGCTCATTTACTAAATCCATCATGCCAAACATTTATAAAAAATGTGTTTTTTTGTGAATGCATGGCCTACTAGAGTTGCTCTTTTGTATGTTTTTGGCCCAATTCTGTGCTGCTGCATATGTTTATATCGTGGAAACCAAACAAAACTTGACTATATTTTTTTTATAATTTTTAACCACTTGCCGACTGCCTAACGCCGATCTACGTCGGCAGTCAGCCCCTCACAGGCAAAGTGACGTAGGGCTACGTCACTAGCTTGTGAGGGTCTAGGGAGCGAGCGCGGCCCCGGAGGCGCGCTCCCGCGTGGTCACGGACCCCCCCGCGCGTGTGACCGGCGGACCCGATGTCCGCCGGTCACTCGGCGATCGGCGGGGGAGAGGGAGAATGTCAGGCAGCTTGTGTAAACAAGCCACCTGTCATTCTCCTTGCTGTTAGGATACTGATCACTCGGATCTAGTATGTAGATCCGTTGATCAGTGTCCATACAGCTCAAGCCCCAGCCAATCACAGTAGAAAGCACGCCCCTAGGGATACACACAGCCCCTCCCTCCCAAATAAAGTTAACCCCTTCACTACCAGTGTATTTTTACAGTAACAGTGCATATATATAGCACTGATTACTGTAGAAATGTCACTGGTAACCCCAAAAGTGTCAAAAATGTCAGTCAAGGGTCCGATCTGTCCGCCCCAATGTCGCAGTACCGCAAAAAAAATCGCAGATCGCCGCCATTACACGTTAAAAAAAAAAACAACAAAAATGACAGAAATCTTTCCCTTTGTTAGTAAACGCGATAACTTTTGCGCAAACCAATCAAAATACGCTTTTTGCGATTTTTTTTACCAAACATAGGTAGCATAAAACAAATTGTCCAAAAAAGTAAAAAAATTTTGATTTTTAAATTTTTTTTTTGGGGAATTTCATATAAAAAAATGTGAAAAATATTGCTATTTTTGCAAAATTGACGCTTTTTTTTGTTTATAGCACGTGATCAAAAAATCACACAGGTGATCAAATACCACCAAAAGAAAGCTCTGTTTGTGGGAAAAAAAGGACGCCAAATTTGTTTAGGTACAGCGTCGCACGACCGCGCAATTGTCCGTTAAAGTCACGCAGTGCCGAATCGCAAAATACCCCCTGGTCGGAATGGGGGTAAAATCTTCCGGGGCTTAAGTGGTTAAAACATTTTTATTTATTCATGTTCCTATCCAAGTTTAACTTGTTGTAATGGTGTATATTACCGAAAGTGGCCACTTCAAGAGGTCACTTCTAGTTGGAATAATTGTCATGGTTGACAAAACTCCATTGTTGCACTTTTGTAAACGTTTACTTTAACCACTTCTGGACCGGAAAGCATTTCCCCCCTTAGAGCTAGTTCACACTGCCGTGACCTCTAAGTCGCCTCATAAGGGGCGACTTGTTAGCGCGACTTCAGCGCGACTTTGCGCGTATTTAGCGCGACTTGTATGATAGGCGACTTTGTATGACTTTGTATTTGGCCAATCAGAATATGATGGTTCTGGGTCATGCTCAATCACACAAAAAAAAAGTTCTTAAAAATTGTCGTTTTTGATAGAGGGCCAATTATTGAAAAAATTATTGAAAAAAAAAAAAAGAGATTTCTTTGGATTTAGTGTCTGGGGGGTATAAAAAGTGTACCTGTGAGGTTTCAGCTCTGTAGCATGTCCAGAACCAGAAAAAAAAAGAACATTTTTCTTATAATTTTTAGTAGCACAGGCATATGGCTCCTCTCCACCTGGGTGGTTTTGTTGCAGGCATTTATCGGACAGTTTTGGAGGCAGGCATGACTTTTTTTGCATGCCTGCCTCCAAAGACGCCCAAAAAATGCCCGATAAATGCCCGCAACAAAAACGCCCAGGTGGAGTGGAGCCCTATGCCTGTGCTACTAAAAATTCTAAGAAAAATTATATTTTTTTCTGGTTCTGGACATGCTACAGAGCTGAAACTTCACAGGTACACTTTTTAGACCCCCCAGACACTAAATCCAAAAAAAAATCATGCCTGCCTGCAAAAATGCCAGATAAATGCCTGCAACAAAAACGCCCAGGTGGAGAGGAGCCCTATGCCTGTGCTACTAAAAATTCTAAGAAAAATTATCTTTTTTTTCTGGTTCAGGACCATTTTAATGGAAAGTCGGATCACAAGTCGCTTCAAATAAGATAAGGAGGCAACTCCCATTGAAGTCTATGGGACAAGTCAGATACAAGTCGCCTCAAAGTAGAACAGGACCCTTTTCAGAAGTCGGAGCGACTTCAGTAGTGCCAATTAAGAGGGCACTCATTGATTAACATTGCTTTTGTTATGTCAAGTGACTTGGGGCGACTTGAGGGCACACAAGTCGCCTCACAAGTCGCTGCAGTGTGAATGGACTCTTAATGACCAGGCAATTTTTTGCGATTCGGCACTGCGTTACTTTAACGAACAATTGTGCCGTCCTACGACGCTGTACCCAAATAAAATTGATGTCATTTTTTTCCCTCAAATAGAGCTTTCTTTTTGGTGGTATTTGATCACCTGTACGATTTTTTTTTTTTTTTTTTTTGCGCTATAAACAAAAAAAGGTGACAATTCTGAAAAAAAAAAAAATAATTTTCACATTCTGCTATATAACATTCCAAAAAAAAAAAAAAAATTAAAAAATCTAAATTTTTTTAAATTGTAGGCCAATTTGTTTTCTGCTACATATTTTTGGTAAAAAAAAATTGCAATTGGCGTATTTTTGATTGGTTTGCGCAAAAGTTATCACGTCTACTAACTACGGGAAAGATTTATGTCATTTTATTGTTTTTATTTTTTTTTTTCGGGACTGCGACATTGCGTCGGACAGATCGGAACCCGAACTGACATTTTTGACACTTTTGGGGGGACCAGTGACATGACTACAGTAATCAGTGCTAAAAATATGCACTGTTATTGTAATAATGACACTGGCAGGGAAGGGGTTAACACAGTTTGCGATCAAGGGGTTAAATGTGAGCCTAGGGGGTGTTTTCTAACTGCATGGGGCGGGGCTTTTGGGGCGGAACCCTGTGCATTGGAGTCCCCACTGAAGAGTGGGGGCAGGAGCGCAGGAGGGGTGGTCTGGAAGCCGTTATTGTAATTTTTTTTTTTTTTCATTTCTTGATGTTAAATTTCAGCTGATGTTTGCATTTAATTTGCATTGCACGTTATTCCTTTTTGATTTAACAAAAAAAAATAAAAAAAAATACTTGTGTACTCATGATGTGTTCTGACACATTTTTGTGTCCACTGCTGATGGAATCGTGTCAACTTTCTAAGGGTCCTCAGTGGGTGAAATTAGACTCCTCTCTGAGGGCAGTATTGCGCCCCTTTCTGTGGGTGGAATTAGACCCCTTTCTGTGGGTGTTCTGTGGGTTGAATTAGGTTCTCGGTCGGTGGAATGCCCCTTTCTAAAGGTTTGAATAGACCCCTCTTTTTGGTACCGCACTGGTTACCGCCACCAAAAGGGTGGCGGTAAATATCACACCCTTTTTTAGTTCCTGTTTTGTTTGTGAATTGGATTTAACAGATTACCGCACAATTTTTTGTGATAGTTTTTTTTCCGTTGTTTACTGCAAAATCGTTATTTTTTTCTTTATTGAATTGGACTTTATTAACTGCATGTGATCATTTATGCAAATGAGTAACATGATACCCTTACTGCATGCGGTAAAGCTTAGTGAACTGACCCCTATAAAGATGTAGCACTACCCCCTTGAGGGTTGCTGTTAAGCGTATGTTCTTCTCCACTGCTTTGACCCTGTGAACCATACAGCCCTCCTGATACTCCAGGTTCAGACATCGTGTATGCAACTTTAAGTAATACACTGACACAATATAGATGGGTTTTATCTTTTACTCAAGAGATAAACTTGTAGAATTATGTCAGTCAGCTAAACCCTGAATAAACTACCAGAGTTCAGCAGGACTGACATCATAAGACATTAAGGAAACAGATTAATAACACCGAATTATATCAATAAACACAATTTTTTAAAACATGCAAGTAAATCTCTCAATTATTATTATTAGGCAGCTCTCAAACCAAAGGGGAACCCTGGGCTGGCCTATACCACCTGTATCCTAATGAGAGATAGGGTAGTCTAGATACCAGAAACGTGTCCTCTTTAAGAGAAACCGTATAATAATGTCCCCCTTGCAAGGCCTTGCTATAGTCTTCACCGGCAGTAGGAGCTCATGTAATAAACAGTTCCCAGTATGACTTAGTGTATAGCAACAAATACAGGATAGCTGATTATAATCCTAAGAGATTTGGTAGCTAATTCAGTTTCAAAGTGTCTGTGTTCAGTGTAATATGGCACGTTTCCACTGCAAGTACCGGCTCGGCTCCCCTGGCCCTGCTTGGCTCGGTTTGGTTTTCCACTGCATGGTACGGCTTAGTACGGTTTGCTTTTCCACTAAAGTAGTAAGTGGGTGAGATAACAACGATTCTTTGACCAATCAGTGGCTAGTAGTGACAAACAGTCAAGGCTGCATGCAAAGGATTGTGGGATATGGTATCGGTACGGCCCTCTTGGAACCACAACCGAGGTGGTTTAAGAGAGCCGTACCGTTCGGTTCAATGTAGTGGAAAAGCGCCGCCGTACCGTACCGAACCGTTCCAACATCATACCATGCGGTACCATGCAGTGGAAAAGCGCAAAAGCGAGCTGAACCGTTCGGTTCCATGCAGTGGAATAGCGCCAATAGAGAACTGTGATAATTGCAGTCTGAACTTTCAGACTGCAATTATCACACCTGATGTACTGAAGGCCTATCTCATTTCTTGAGACACTAAAAAGTCAGGAAAGTACAAATACCCCCCAAATGACCCCTTTTTGGAAAGTAGACATTCCAAGGTATTTAATAAGGGGCATGGTAAGTTTTTTGAAGTTGTAATTTTTTCCCACAATGCTTTGCAAAATGAAGATTTTTTTTTTTTTTTTTTGTTTTTACAAATTGCCGTATTAACAAATTATTTCTCTCACACAGCACATGTATACTTGCAACTACACCCCAAAACACATTCTACTACTCCTCCTGAGTATGGCGATACCACATGTGTGAGTCTTTTTCACAGCCTGGCCACATACAGAGGCCTAACATCCAAGTAGCAGCGTCCGGCATTCTAGGAGCATAAATTACACATATAATTTCCTGACAACCTATCGCACTTTTGAAGGCCCTGGAGCACCAGGACAATGGAAACCCCCATAAAATGACCCCATTTTGGAAAGCAAACAGCCCAATGTATAATTTTTGAGGCATAATGAGTCTTTTGAATATGTCATTTTTTTCCACAAGTTTTTGGAAAATGTGGAAAGAAAATGAAAACACATTTTTTTTTACACAAAGCTGTCCATTTATGCAATATTTCTAACACATACCATGTACATAGCAAAAATTGCACCCCAAAATACATTCTGCTATTCCTCCTGAGTATGGCGATACCACATGTGTAACACTTTTTCACAGCCTGGCCACATACATAGGCCTAACATCCAAGTAGCGCTTTACACAAAGTTGACCATTTATCCACTTTAAGACTGGGCCTATTTTTGACACTTGGTGTTTACAAGCTAAAATCATTTTTTTTGCTAGAAAACTACTTGGAACCCCCAAACATTATATATTTTTTTTTAGCAGAGACCCTAGAGAATAAAATGGAGATCGTTGCAATATTTTTTATCACACCATATTTGCGCAGCAGTCTTCCAAGTGCGATTTTTTTTGAAAAAAAATCACTTTTTTTAACTAAAAAATAAGAAAACAGTAAATTTAGCACAATTTTTTTCCATAATGTGAAAGATAATGTTACGCCGAGTAATTAGATACCCAACATGTCATGCTTCAAAATTGCGCATGCTCACAGAATGGCGCCAAACATTGGTACTTAGGCAACATTTTAAAAATTTCTGCAGGTTACTAGCTTAGAGTTACAGAGGAGCTCTAGGGCTCAAATTATTGCTCTCGCTCTAACGATCGCGGTGATACCTCACATGTATGGTTTGAACACCGTTTACATATGTGGGCGGGACTTGCGTATGCTTTTGCTTCTGCGCGCGAGCTAACGGGTACAGGGCGCTTTAATTTTTTTTTTTCCTATTTTTTTTATTTATTATTTTTTTATTTTTACACAGTTTAAAAAAAAAATGTTTTGATCATTTTTATTCCTATTACAAGGAATGTAAACATCCCTTGTAATAGAAATAGGCATGACAGGTCCTCTTTATTGTGAGATCTGGGGTCAAAAAGACCTCACACCTCACAACTACACAAAAAAAGAAAAAAAAAAAAAAATTGTTGAAAGAGGAAAAAAAAAAAGAAAAAAAAAAAGCGGCCCTTTAAACCGGTTGCTAGGCAACGTCTTTTGACGTAGCTCCGGTCCTCCAAGACCATAGAGTTGAGTGAGGGCCATCTTGCCCTCACTCGACTTCCTGTCTCTGAGGATCCGGGACCGGATAGTTTTCCCCGCTATCGGCGGGTCCGGTAAGCTAGAAAAACGTCTGGGACGCGGCAGGAGGGGGGGGCACCTCTTCCCCTGCACCGTAAGGGTAATTCCGCGGTGAATCTGCCACTGGGACCACCTTTATCTGAAAGCCGACCGCCCGCCGTTTCAAAAAATACCGGGGTTACGGGGGCTATCTGCTGCCATAACCCCAGTATTTAGCTTTTAATGGCCGACGCATATAGTCATTAGGCGGTCAGTAAGTGATTGCATGTATATGGTAAACAGGTGACGATGACTGACGGGGTGACAGGTGACGATGACTGATGGGGTGACAGGTGACGATGACTGATGGGGTGACAGGTGACGATGACTGATGGGGTGACAGGTGACGATGACTGATGGGGTGACAGGTGACAATGACTGATGGGGTGACAGGTGACGATGACTGATGGGGTGACAGGTGACAATGATTGATGAGGTGACAGGTGATGATGATTGATGAGGTGACAAGTGACGGTGATTGATGGGGTGACAGATGACAATCACTGACGGGGTGACATGTGACGATGATTGATGGGGTGACAAGTGACGATCACTGATGGGGTGACAAGTGACGATGATTGATAGGGTGACAGATGACGATGACTGATGGGGTGACAGGTGACGGTGATTGATGGGGTGACAGGTGACGGGCGATGGTCACTGATGGGTGACGGGCGATGGTGCACGGCGGTACTGATGGCAGTCTCTGGTGACCGGTGAACTTTAGGCTATGTTCACATGTGAGCGCAGCGATCGCGGGCAGAATCACTGATCTGTGTTCCTAAATAGGAGGAACACAGGAGCTCTGTGTTGATAGCTGAGAGAACAACGGTCTTCACAGGGAGAGATCGCTTGTGCCCCGGCGGCAATCGTGGCCACCGGCCCCGTGAATTCGCTTCCCGCTTGCGAGTGGGGATTCGCCAGGTACGTCAAATCGTGTAGTCAAGCCAGTATATCTGCGGCAGGCGAGCGGAAAAAGGTTAAAGGATAAGTAAACCCAAGAACCCAAATGCGATATATTGCTGTGGATGTGATGGTTGTGATAGTTTTTCATGCTAAGAATATTTTCAAGTACAAAAAATACCTGTTGATCCTGACAGAATTGCAGTGTCCTTGACAGAATTGCAGTGTCCTTGTCACTTCCTGTGATCTGCATCGAAGAATACCAGGTGAAAATAACGCAAGAGAAGTCAGCAATCAGCAATATGTTACATTTTTGGTTTTGAGTTTGGATGCACTTTAAAATTTGACAGGATCAATTAAGAAAAATGGACCCACAACCATTATAGTTTCTCTTTAAACACCCAATTGAAGTATTTCATATTGGCAGTATTAAAATAATTTTTATATTTTTTTTTTGGGGGGGGGGGGGGTTTATACAAAATGGGCAAATAAAAATAAAAAATATCACCCTGACAGGGTCACTTTAAGTAAAATGGACCCACAACCATTATAGTTTCTCTTAAAACACCCAATTAAAGTATTTCACATTGGCAGTATTAAAATAATTTTTATATTTTTTTGGGTGGGTTTATACAAAATGGGCAAATAAAAATAAAAAATATCACCCTGACAGGGTCACTTTAAGAAAAAAGGACCCAAGACCGTTCTAGTTTCTGTTCATCCATAAGAGCTATTTCATATTTTAAGTATTAAAATTAATTTTGTATTTTTTGTGGAGGTCCTGAAGATAATGGACAAATAATCACCACGGCAGGGTCACTTTAGGTAAAATAGGTTCAAGGCCATTAAAGTTTCTTTTTAAGCAGCCATATGAAGTATTTTATATTGACAGTGTTCAAATTATTTTCAGTTTTTTTTTGGGGTGGAGGTGGTGGTCAAATAAAAATTAAAAAAAAAAAAAAAAAAAAAAATTTACCATAACAGGTTCACGTTAAGTAAAATGGACCCAAGAACATTTTAGTTACTCTTTAAACAGCCATATGAAGTATTTCATATTGACAGTATTAAAATTATTTTTGTAATATTTTGTTGGGTCTTGAACATGCTGGACAAATAAACATAAAAACAAAATCACTCCAGCAGGATCACTTTAGGTAAAGTGGACCCAAGACCATTATAGTTGCTATTTAAACACCCAATTAAAGTATTTCACATTGGCAGTATTAAAATTATTTTTTGAAATTTTTTTGGGGGGTCTTATACAAAATGAGCAAATAAAAATAAAAAATATCACCCTGACAGGGTCACTTTAAGTAAAAAGTACCCAAGACCATTATAGTTTCTCTTCATCCATAAGAACCATTTAATATTTCAAGTATTAAAATTATTTTGTATTTTTTTGTGGAGGTCTTCTTGAATATAATGGACAAATAATCACCACGGCAGGGTCACTCTAGGTAAAATATGTTCAAGGCCATTATAGTTTGTTTTTAAGCAGCCATATGAAATATTTTATATTGACAGTATTTAAATTCTTTTTGTAACATTTTTTTGGGACTTAGCCCCCGTTCACACTGGGGCGACCTGTCAGGCGACCTGGTCGCCTGACAGGTCGCCGTAGGTCGCCTTCCACAGAGAAGCTGTGGACCCGTTCTAATAGGAGCGACACAAGTCGCTCCGACTTAGAAAAAGGGTCCGGAGCTTCTTTGGGGCGACCTGGAGCGACCTGCATAGACTTCAATGTTATGAAGTCCGTGCCGGCCGCTCTGAGGTCGCGGTGCGAGCAGCGCGCCGCGACCTGTGAGGTCGCCCCGGGAAGTAGCGTCGCCCCAGTGTGAACGGGGCCTTAAAGCGGAGTTCCGGGCACAGATCTCATTTTTTGCTGAACATACCCCCGGGACAGTCAGGGCTAGCACATTCCACAATGGCTAGCCTCTGATCTGTCCCGGTTCGCACTTACCTGCAAGAAGAAATACTTACTTTGAAAATTTCTTCCACAGCGTTTCCATCTCTCTTGTGGGCAGCTGAAGCCGGCGCGGTCCTCTTCGGTGTCTTCTTCCGCATCTTCTTCTCCCAGAATGCGCCGCACCGGCCCCTCTCGTCACTTCCGGTGCGGCGCCGCATTCCTAAACAGCTTCTGGGCATGCCCAGAAGCTGTTTAGCAGGGGAATGCGGCGTCGCCCGGAAGTGACGTGCGGGGCCGGTGCCGTCGCATTGATTCCTGGGAGCGATGACGTTCAGCTCCCAGGAATCATCGCGAGGCAGGAAGTGACGGGGTGAGCCGCGGCGCTGGAGGAGGAAGTACCCTGAGGTGAGTATTTACGATCTTCGATTACAAGGTGAGTGTACAAAAAAAAAAAAAATAACTATCCAATTCCTTTTCAGGTTATGTGTAGCTAGCGGAGGGGCACAAAAAAAAAATACCGATTTTGTGCCCGGAACTCCGCTTTAAACATTATGGACAAATAAACATAAAAACAAATCACTCCATGATGGTCAAATAAACATAAACAAAAAAAATAAATAAATAAATCACCCTGACAAGGCCATGTTAAGTAAAACAGACCCAAGAACATTATAGTGGCTCTTTAAACAACCATATGAAGTATTTTATATTGACAGTGTTTAAATTATTTTCAATTTTTTTGATTTTTTTGGGGGGGTAGACATGATGGTTAAACAAACGTTAAAAAAGAAAAAAAAAAAACACCCTGACAGGGCCATGTTAAGTAAAATGGACCCAAGGATATAAAACAGCCATATGAAGTATTTTATATTGAGAGTATTTAAATTCTTTTTGTAATATTTTATTTGGACTTAAACATGATGGACAAATAAACATAAAAACAAATCACTCCATGATGGTCAAATAATAATTAAAAAAAAAAAATCACCCTTACAGGCTCATGTTAAGTAAAACGGACCCAAGAACATTATAGTGAGTCTTTAAACAACCATATGAGTATTTTATATTGACAGTATTTCAATTGTTGTTTTAATATTTTTTTCGGACTTAAACATGATAGACAAATAAACATAAAAAAAAATCACTCCATGATGGTCAAATAAACATAAAAACAAATCACTCCATGATGGTCAAATAAACATAAAAAAATAAATAAAATCACCCTGACAGGCTCATGTTAAGTAAAATGGACCCAAGAACATTATAGTGACTCTTTAAACAACCATATGAAGTATTTTATATTGACAGTATTTAAATTATTTTCAATTTTTTTTTTTTTTTTCTGTCGGGGGTAGATATGATGGTCAAATAAACATAAAAAAAAAAAAAAAAACACCCTGACAGGGCCATGTTAAGTAAAATTGCCCCAAGAATATTTTAGTGACTCTTTAAACAGCCATATGAAGTATTTCATATTGACAGTATTAAAATTATTTTTGTAATATTTTGTTGGGTCTTGAACATGATAGACAAATAAACATAAAAACAAATCACTCCATGGTGGTCAAATAATAATTAAAAAAAAAAAATCACCCTTACAGGCTCATGTTAAGTAAAACGGACCCAGGAACATTATAGTGAGTCTTTAAACAACCATATGAGTATTTTATATTGACAGTATTTTAATTGTTGTTTTAATATTTTTTTCGGACTTTTTAAACATGATGGACAAATAAACATAAAAAAAAATCACTCCATGATGGTCAAATAAACATAAAAAAAAAAAAAAAAAAAAAATCACCCTGACAGGCTCATGTTAAGTAAAATGGACCCAAGAATATTTTAGGGACTCTTTAACCACTTTAGAACCGCTCACAGTAATACTACTGCGGCAGAGTGGTTCGTTATCGTCCAGCGACGTAGTATTAACGTCGTTGGACACTCCCCCTTCTGGGCGGCGCTTGCGCGCCACCGGAGGCTCGCTCCCGCTGTTTTAATTCACAGCGGGAGTCGGGCCAGGGGAGGAGCAGCGGCGATCGCCGCTGCTCTTACCCAATCGTCGGGGATCGAGTCTGGAGATCCGCCCGCTGTGTGTAAACAGAGCGGGCGGATCTCCATAGTGACAGGGAGTGACAGATCGGACTGTTCAGCATAGCTGGACATCCGATCTGTCCATGACTCACTCAGTCACCTCCCCCCCTACACGTCAGTAAGCACCAGGCATACATTAACCCCTCCCTCTCCAATAAAATTAACCCCTTCCCTGCCAGTGTCATTTTTACAGTAACAGTGCATATGTATAGCACTGATTACTGCAGTAATGTCACTGGTACCCCCAAAAGTGTCAAAAATGTCAGTCAAGGGTCCGATCTGTCCGCTGCAATGTCGCAGTCCTGCAAAAAAAATCGCAGATCGCCGCCATTACGCGTTAAAAAAAAAACACCAAAAATGACAGAAATCTTTCCCTTTGTTAGTAAACGCAATAACTTTTGCGCAAACCAATCAAAATACGCTTATTGCGATTTTTTTTACCAAACATATGTAGCATAAAACAAATTGGCCAAAAATTTTTAAAAAAATTGGTTTTTACATCTTTTTTGGGGGGAATTTCATATAAAAAAATGTTAAAAATATTGTTATTTTTTCAAAATAAACGCTCTTTTTTTGTTTATAGCGCAAAAAGTAAAAATCGCACAGGTGATCAAATACCACCAAAAGAAAGCTCTGTTTGTGGGAAAAAAAGGACGTAAATTTCGTTTGGGTACGGCGTCGCACGACCGCGCAATTGTCAGTTGAAGTCGCACAGCGCCGAATCGCAAAAAGTGGCCTGGACGGAAGACAGCAAAATCCTCCGGTGGTAAAGTGGTTAAACAGCCATATGAAGTATTTTATATTGACAGTATTAAAATTATTTTTGTAATATTTTGTTGGGTCTTGAACATGCTGGACAAATAAACATAAAAACAAAATCACTCCAGCAGGATCATTTTAGGTAAAATTGACCCAAGACCATTATAGTTTCTCTTTAACCATCCATTAGAAGTAATTCAAGATTACTGAATTAAAATTATTTTTATTATTATTATTTTTTTTGGGGGGGGAGGGGTGGATATAATGGACAACTAAGCTTAGAAAATTAAACATAAAATGAAAAAGAGTTCATGTGACTGAAGGTGTGTTTGCCATCATTATATAGTATACCCTCTCATGTTGGGGTTTTTGAGGCAATCAAACACATTTTAAAAAATATATAAAAAATTGTATTTTATTGTTATTTCTTTAAAATATTTTTTACAGAATTACATAAACTTTCCATATACCCAATCACATAAATTGTAAATATCATGGTAGTATCTCAAAGATGCAGCAAGTGGTGTTCCCCAACTGATTTGCGTTCAGTCCCATCACTGAAGAAGGGCGCCAGAAGATTTCCTAAAGTTGGGGATATCCAACGCGTTTCAAAAATAAATATAGAGATAATTTCTTCTTCAGGGCTTTATATCACTCTACAATATAAAATAAATTCATTTTAGAGTCAATATCTTATGCCTTCATTAATTAGGCATATTCTATACATTCAAATCACACTTACATGATCTTTGACAACTTGGAAACATCAATGTAAAAAAAAAAAAAAATATATATATATATATATTCATATTCATATGGAATAGGGGTACTAATAACTCTGATATCTCTGGGCTCTGTTCATATTTTTGTCTAAAAAAACAAAAACAAAAAACATTTTCCCAACAGCAGAGACCCTTTAAGTGAAATGGACCCAAGACCATTATTATTTTCTCTTTAAACAACCAAATTACCGTAAGTATTTCATATTGACAGTATTAAATTTATTTTTGTATTTTTTTTTTTTTTTTTGGGTGGGGGGGGGGTCTTAAATATAATGGACAAATCAACATAGAAATAATCACTTTAAGGTATGTTTGTATAATGGACATCTAAACATAAAAAAGCACCCCTTTACATAAAAAGGACCCAAAATCATTATAGTTTCTCTTTAAACATCCGTAATAAAGTGTTTAATGTTTACAATATTAAAATTATTGTTGTATTTTTTTTTTTTTTTTTAGGGGGGTGGGGGGGGGGAGGGCCTTAAACATAATGGACAAATAAACATAGAAATAATCACTTTAAGTTATGTTTGAATAAATTACAGAATTGACCGTGTCCCCTGCATAGATTTCAAAGTTTAATTCTACTTTAATTTACTGTAATGGTCACCTAATTTTCGGAGCACAATGGCAGCCCTCGGTATTGTTGTCCTCTTTGTGTCCGGTGATATTAGAGCTAGAAAGAACTCATTCCCGGTACAGAGTGTGGATGTTATAATTCTCTCTGACAGGCTAATTGTAGTTGTTTTTGAGTTGTAAGTCCCTGACACATTGCTATAATCTTTTTTTTTTCTTCAAAGTTCTCCATCTTTGTCACGTCAAGGAAAACAGCAGCGATGGCAGATTTCAGCGAATTCTAATGTTCCTCCGCATCGATGAAGTTACCCCTAATCAGCCCCGGTCCCAATTTATCCCAGCATTCCCTGTCCATTCGCTTCAATAGGGCTGAGAAATATGCTATTTAATTCCTTTGTTCTGCCTCTGGTATGCCTGCACTGTCATTTTCTACGTCACTCCCTACCTTTATCCCTACCCTGCTTTTTTCTCCTCAAAAACCTGATTGTTTCCCAAAGCACAAAGAAGGTAAAATGAAACTTCCCCTTCTCACATTGTTCCTCCACAGACAAAAAAATCATAGCCTCTCCTCAACCTGTGGCAGCTTCTACAATAGAAAATATTCCATTCAGAGGAAAAAATTAAGTTTTCAAATTGTGCTATTTTCCTGTGTACAGCTCTCGTATTTATTCCGTCTTCACTCACAGATTTCTTCTTAATTGTATATTATACAGTAATAGCAACAAACTTCTCCAATAACATCTCCCCACATAGAACTTCTACTTCTATACTTTCTCTCTTTCTTTCTCTCTTTCCCTACTTTCTATTTTTCTTTTTTTCCCCTTCTTTCTTTTTTCACTCTTTTCTTTCTTTCTTTCTTTCTTTCTTTCTTTCTTTCTTTCTTTCTTTCTTTCTTTCTTTCCTTCCCTACTTTCTTTTCTTTTCCATCTCTTTTTCTTTCTTTCTTCATTCCCTTCTTTCTTTCTTTCTTTCTTTTTTTTCTTTCTTTCTTTCTTTCTTTCTTTCTTTCTTTCTTTCTTTCTTTCTTTCTTTCTTTCTTTCTTTCTTTCTTTCTTCATTCCCTTCTTTCTTTCTTTCTTTCTTTTTTTTCTGTCTTTCTTTCTTTCACTTCCTTTTCTTTCTTTCTTTCTTTCTTTCTTTCTTTCTTTCTTTCTTTCTTTCTTTCTTTCTTTCTTTCTTTCTTTCTTTCTTTCTTTCTTTCTTTCTTTCTTTCTTTCTTTCTTTCTCTCTTTTTCTCTTTCCTTTTCTTCTCTTTCTTTCTTTTCTTTTCTTCTCTTTCTTTCTTTTTTTTTTCCTTTCTTATTTCCTTCCTTCCTTCTCTTCTCTTCTCTTCTCTTCTCTTCTCTTCTCTTCTCTTCTCTTCTCTTCTCTTCTCCTCTTTTCCTTTCTCTCCCTCTTTTCTTTCTTTCTTTTCCTTTTCTTTCTTTCTTTCTCTTTCTTTCTTTCTTTCTTTCTTTCTTTCTTTCTTTCTTTCTTTCTTTCTTTCTTTCTTTCTTTCTTTTTCTTTTCTTTCTTTCTTTCTATCTTTCTTTCTATCTTTCTTTCTTTCTTTTCCTTTTCTTTCTTTCTTTCTGTCTTTCTTTCTTTCTCTTTCTTTCTTTCTTTCTTTCTTTCTTTCTTTCTTTCTTTCTTTCTTTTTTTCTCTTTCCTTTTCTTCTCTTTCTTTCTTTCCTTTCCTTTTCTTCTCTTTCTTTCTTTCCTTTCCTTTTCTTCTCTTTCTTTCTTTTTTTTTTCCTTTCTTATTTCCTTCCTTTCTTCCTTCTCTTCTCTTCTCCTCTCTTCTTTTCCTTTCTCTCCCTTTCTTTCTTTCTTTCTTTCTTTCTCTTTTTCTCTTTCCTTTTCTTCTCTTTCTTTCTTTCATTTTATTTTCTTTCTTTCTTTTTTTTTCCTTTCTTATTTCCTTCCTTCCTTCTCTTCTCTTCTCCTCTTTTCCTTTCTCTCCCTCTTTTTTCTTTCTTTCTTTCTTTCTTTCTTTCTTTCTTTCTTTCTTTCTTTCTTTCTTTCTTTCTTTCTTTCTTTCTTTCTTTCTTTCTTTCTTTCTTTCTTTCTCTTTTTCTCTTTCCTTTTCTTCTCTTTCTTTCTTTCATTTTATTTTCTTTCTTTCTTTTTTTTTCCTTTCTTATTTCCTTCCTTCCTTCTCTTCTCTTCTCCTCTTTTCCTTTCTCTCCCTCTTTTTTCTTTCTTTCTTTCTTTCTTTCTTTCTTTCTTTCTTTCTTTCTTTCTTTCTTTCTTTCTTTCTTTCTTTCTTTCTTTCTTTCTTTCTTTCTCTTTTTCTCTTTTTCTCTTTCCTTTTCTTCTCTTTCTTTTTTTTCCTTTCTTATTTCCTTCCTTCCTTCTCTTCTCTTCTCTTCTCTTCTCTTCTCTTCTCTTCTCTTCTCTTCTCTTCTCTTCTCTTCTCTTCTCTTCTCTTCTCTTCTTTTCTTTTCCTTTCTCTCCCTCTTTTTCTTTCTTTCTTTCTTTCTTTCTTTCTTTCTTTCTTTCTTTCTTTCTTTCTTTCTTTCTTTCTTTCTTTCTTTCTTTCTTTCTTTCTTTCTTTCTTTCTTTCTTGACAAATAAGTATGATATATATGTATAATGCATACAGTGTGACAATATATTGTAGTAGTCACAGCTTCCTGGTCCTATGGCAAAGGCTTCCCTACTGCACAATGACCAGAGGACGTTGCTCACTCACCTGTGATAACTATGCAGAAGGGATTATGCTCGGCACAGATCCAGGATGATTGAAATCAATGGGCTGTGACTTGTCATGTGACTTTGTGTGTCCAAAGTTGCATGACAATTTGCACTAGTGGAACTGGAGTGCGACTTTGATGCAACTTTGATCCAACTTTACACTCTGGATCAGAGTCACATCAAAGTAGTGCAGGTACCTTTTCAAGTTGCTGATTTTCAAAGTCACATAGATGGGAACGGCTACCATTGAAATCGATGGGCTGTGACTTGTCATGCGACTTTGTGTGCCCAAAGTCACATGACAAGTCGCACTAGTGGAAACCGAGCTTTAGTCTCCGTTTCCACTATTGCGATTTAGAGCTGTGGAAATAGAGATCACTACAGATATCAGCCACAGTAACCTTTGTGCTTAGTTGTGTTTCTATAGGGGTCACATAGCTGTGGGAATAGAGATCACTGCAGATATCAGCCACAGTAACCTTTGCACTCAGTTGTGTTTTTTTCTATAGGGGTCACATAGCTGTGGGAATAGAGATCATTACAGATATCAGCCACAGTAACCTTTGCTCAGTTGTGGATTTATCTATAGGGGTCACATATCTGTGTGAATGGAGATCACTACAGATATCAGCCACAGTGACCTTTGCTTAGTTGTGGATTTATCTATAGGGATCAAAGATCATCCATCTACAGGATTATAGATTATATCAGATATCAGTGTATTGATAATCGGTCAGTTGCGTATACCCTATATTGATCTGTATCAACATAATGTCCGAAAGGCCGACAAGGAGAGACTGACGCTCACAGGGCACGAAAAGAGGGCAAGCAGCCTCTGTGTCGATTGTGAAAAGTGGTGGTCACAATCGACAAAGTGCATCCTCTGCAGGCGGGGCACGCCCATCTTTATTTCCGGTGCTGCCCCTGCTATTCATCCACAACATGTGGAAGAGTTGGTGGAGTGGATCAATAAGCCATCCACATCCTCCTCTTCCTCTGACACCCACGCTCCCAGTAGCTTTCCTTCCACTGCAGCTGCCAAAGCTGCCCGTTCCACAGGCTCCTTCTCCACAGCTACTCCTTTAGTTGCCCCACCATCATGCCCGGAGGAGTCACCTGAACTATTCGATCATAGTGTCAGTGACATGCTCCTAGAGGATGCGCAGCAATTTGAAAGCTGTGATGTTGTTTCCCAGGTTGATGAAGGGAATAACATGAGCCTAGAGAGAGGGGGTGGCAACGACGGACAAGAGACCAGCAGTCATGTTGCCAGAGCTGAAGCATATTGCCAAGTTTGCTCCAGTGATGAGGAGGGAGGGGATGATAAGGTCACTGACCGTACTTGGGTGCATGACAGGATAGAGGAGGGGAAGGAGGAGGAGGAGGGGGAGGAGCATGCACAACTGCAACGAGGCAGGATGTGCTCCATGGGCGGGCCTAGCAGTAGCCAACCTATTGCATCACAGCACCGAGCTCCACAGGTGCAGGGTGCTGCAAAATCCCAGCGGACTCCAAAAAGTTCATTAGTGTGGGCTTTTTTCAGCACCTGCGCAGTAAACCGCATCGTTGCTGTTTGCAGCATCTGTCTAAAGCGGATCAAGCGCGGCCAGAACACCAGCCGCTTGGGCACTACATGCTTGACAAGGCATATGGTTTCCAGCCATGCAGTCCGTTGGCAACAGTACCTGAAAGAGGCACCAGATCAAAACAAGCATAGATCACCTTGCTCCTCATCTGCGTTCTCTAACCCTACTATACCTCATGCCTTCTCAAATACCAGCATTGAGAGGGATGATGGTATAGCAATGAGTGGCACAGAGAGTTGCACCCAATGCTACTGCTAGCAGTACACCACCGCTTGATTTGAGTAGCAGGCAGATTTCACTACCCCAGCATTTGAACTGTAGAAAGAAATACTGTCACAGCTATCCACATGATCAGCGTCTTAATGCTAGCTTGGCCAAATTGCTAGCATTACAGTTGCTGCCTATTCAGCTGGTAGACTCGGCTTCCTTTTGAGAATTTGTGGAATGTGCTGCACCACAGTGGCAGGTCCCAAAAAGGCATTACTTTTCGTGTAAGGCCATTCGGGCTATCTACCGTCATGTGGAAGGTAGTGTTTTGGCCTCGTTGGACAAAGCGGTCAGCAGAAAGGTGCACATTACTGCTGACTCTTGGTCCAGCAGGCATGGACAGGGACATTACATTTCTTTCACGGCGCACTGGGTAACTCTGCTTGCAGCTGGGAAGGATGCAGGGCAGGGTTCGGTCTTGCAGCTTGTTTTGCCACCACGCCTCCAAAAAGCTGGTGCTGGTTCTGCCACATCTTCTGCTACTCCACCACCACCTCCTCCTCCTCCTCTTCCTCCAACTCCTCTTATGCACAATTCTCCGCTGCAGCAGCAGTGCTCCCTAAGCGTTCAAGGGACTACGCAAGCAGTCAGACTAAAAGATGCCATGCTGTGCTTCAGTTGGTCTGTCTAGGGGATAGGAGTCACACCGGTGCAGAGAGTCTGTCAGCTCTGCTAGGGCAGGCTCAGAGATGGTTGACACCACGGTATCCAGGAGAAGAAGATGGATGATCCCATTCACCTACCGTACCAGCCTTTACTTACCTAAAAGTAAGTCACTACGTGTTTTTTGTATTAATAAACTTTATGCTTCACTAAGCTGGTGCTACTTTCTTTCTATTTAATAGGACAGGTTCCACTCAGAACAGGCCTCGCCATGGTTGACCAAAGAAGTTGAGTGCATGTGCTCAGCTTCATATCCAGAGGTTGTCTTTGGGAAATAGACGTATGAGTGCTGCCAACATTGCTGCAGAGGTTGAAGGGGTGGGGGGGGGGGTCAGCCTGTCAGTGCTCAGCATAGGTGTGCGCAGCCTATTGCATTAGGGTGTGCACCCCAAAGTTTAAATACACATGCATGTGTTTGCCTACATGTACATGGCCCCGATACATTACTCTCCCTGCTGGCAAAGTGAAATAGAAGTGTGTGGCACTTCTCTTATGGCAGAGCAGGTCCGAGGGAGATCTTTCCCATCTCCTCACTGGCAAACAGAGCGATAATGCTAATGTGCCCTAGGTGATTAGGGTGTGCCCAGGCACACCCGGCACACCCTGTGCGCACGCCTATGGTGCTCAGACCATACGCCGCACACTGCATCAAATTGGTCTGCATGGCTCATCCAAGAAAGAAGCCTCTTCTACAGATGATGCACAAGAAAGCCAGCAAACTGTTTGCTGAAGACAAGCAGACTAAGGACATGGATTACTGGAACCATGTCCTGATGAGACCAAGATTAACGTATTTGTTCAGATGGTGTCAAGCGTGTGTGATAGCAACTAGGTGAGGAGTGCAAAGACAAGTGTGTCTTGCCTACAATTAAACATGAAACAAACAAAGGTAAAATTCCCCGTTCAATCTGCTAGCCAGTCTGCTTACAAAGCAAATTAACCTGTCTAACAGTTTGCGTCAAAACAGGGGTTTAGTTAACACACATTTGCAAACGCATGTGAAAGCTGCAGGGCCACTCCACGGCTCCCTGTATTACCTGCAGTCCTACTCCTACTAATGAATTTATAAGAGCCTTCACAGTGGAAGCACATGCAAGCGAATGGATAGATATGGGGCAGGTGAGCCTGGAGGTGGCCCATCCCTCCTCTGAAAGGTAATTGGGGGCATAATGGAAGCCCAGCTGATAGTATTACAGCAAAGGCATCCAGTATGTCCACTCACCAGTACACATTAACAACAAACAAAATGGCCACTGCCCCCACCTATTACTGGCCTTCATAGCAAAGAACACATGGCAGGGCTCCACACATGAAACAAACAAAGGTAAAATGCGTTTTCAAATGTGTGTTAACTAAACCCCTGTTTTGACGCAAACTGTTAGACAGGTTAATTTGGTTGGTAAGCAGACTGGCTAGCAGATTGAACTGGGAATTTTACCTTTGTTTGTTTCATGTGTGGAGCCCTTCCATGTGTTCTTTGCTATGAAGGCCAGTAATAGGTGGGGGCAGTGGCCATTTTGTTTGTTTACAATTAAACGTGGTGGTGGGATTGCCATGGTCTGGGGCTGCATGAGTGCTGCTGGCACTGGGGAGCTACAGTTCATTGAGGGAACCATGAATGCCAACATGTACTGTGACATACTGAAGCAGAGCATGATCCCCTCCCTTCAGAGACTGGGCCGCAGGGCAGTATTCCAACATGATAACGACCCCAAACACACCACCAAGACAACCACTGCCTTGCTAAAGAAGCTGAGGGTAAAGGTGATGGACTGGCCAAGCATGTCTCCAGACCTAAACCCTATAGAGCATCTGTGGGGCATGCACAAACGGAAGGTGGAGGAGTGCAAGGTCTCTAACATCCACCAGTTCCTTGATGTCACCATGGAGGAGTGGAAGAGGACTCCAGTGGCAACCTGTGAAGCTCTGGTGAACTCCATGCCCAAGAGGGTTAAGGCAGTGCTGGAAAATAATGGTGGCCACAGAAGAGGGTTAAGGCAGTGCTGGAAAATAATGGTGGCCACACAAAATATTGACACTTTGGACCCTATTTGGACATTTTCACTTAGGGGTGTACTCACTTTTGTTGCCAGCGGTTTAGACATTAATGGCTGTGTGCATTGTATTTTTTTTTTAAGTAATGTCGCTCTTTTTTCTTTTATAACGCAAAAAAAAGAAAAAAAAATCGCACAGGTGATCAAATGCCACCAAAATAAAGCTCTATTTGTGGGGAAAAAAAGGCCAAAACATTTATTTGGGTACAGCGTCCCACGACTGCGCAATTTTACATTAAAGTAATGCAGTGCTGAATTGCAAAAAATGGTCTGGTCATTAAGGGGACAAATCCTTCTGGTCCAGAACTGGTTATGGATTTAGAGAAGATCTGTAAAGAAGAGTGGACCAAAATCCCTCCTGAGATGTGTGCAAACCTGGTCACCAACCAACTACAAGAAACGTCTGACCTCTGTGCTTGCCAACAAGGGTTTCTCCACCAACTACTAAGTCATGTTTGGCTTGGGGATCAAATACTTATTTTACTCACTGAACTGCAACTTAATTTATAACATTTGTATCGTGTGTTTTTTCTGGATTTTTGGTTGATATTGTGTCTCTATCATATAAAATACACCTATGATAAAGTTTTTAGATCCTTCATTTCTTTGTAAGTAGGCAAACATAAAAAATCTACAGGGGATCAAATAATTATTTTCCCCACTGTATATATATATATATATATATATATAAATACAAACGGGGGTATAGAAAGGAATCACCTCCCTTTAAAATAATCACAATTTGTTGCTTTGCAGCCTGAAATGAAAACAGACACTAGTTTTTGTTTTATCCAGCTGTATTTACTCAGTGCAACTTATAACATCGAAGTGAAAGATATAACACCAACATGTTAGAAAAAAATACAAAAAATCAACAACAGAATCACCAAGTTAGAAAAAGGTTAACCCCTTCCTAAAAATGACTTGTAAACTCAATTAGGTGTAGCTAATCCCCTTCTCAATGGCACACAAAGCATTTGACTGTCAACTGTCATCAGCTGTGGTCATTGTGATTATCTCAACATGAAAAGGGCTTTCCTGGAGCATTTCAGTCCCTGATAGTGCAACTTAACCACTTCCGGACCGCCCGCCGCAGTTTTACGTCAGTACTTTGACATTAAATACTAGGATTATGGCAGCAGATAGCTGCCATAACCCTGGTATTTTCTTACAGGGCGGGCCTCTTTCATATAAAAGTGGTCCCAAGGGTGGATTCGACGCGGAATCACTCTTTATGAACGGCGGGAGAGGTGCCCCCTCCCGCCACTTCCCATCGTTTTCCTCGCTTACCGGAGCCGTCGGTAGCGGGGAAAATGATCTGGTCCGTCCATGTCCCAGGCGGGAAGTCGAGCGAGGGCAAGCTGGCCCCCACTCGACTCTTTGGCCTTGGAGGACCGGACCACCGTCATACATCGCTTCCTCCCAACAGCCTTAAAGGGTCCATTTTTTTTCATGCTGAAAAAAAAAAGATTTTTGGTTTTTTGCTTTTTAGTGTAGGTGTGAGATCTGAAGTCTTTTTGACCCCAGATCTCACATGAAAGAGGACCTGTCCTGCTTATTTCTATTAAAAGGGATGTTTACAGTCCTTGTAATAGGAATAAAAGTGATAAAAAAAAAATTATATTTGAGGACTTATCATTTACTTGGTTTTTATAAGTTGCACTAGTAAATACAGCTGGATAAAACAAAAACGGTGTCTGTCTTCATTTCAGGCTGCAAACAACAAAATGTGATTTTATATATATATATATATATATATATATATATATATATATATAGATAGATATATATAGATATATATAGATATATATACAGTATCTCACAAAAGTGAGTACACCCCTCACATTTTTGCAAATATTTTATTATATCTTTTCATGTGACAACACTGAAGAAATGACACTTTGCTACAATGTAAAGTAGTGAGTGTACAGCTTGTATAACAGTGTAGATTTGCTGTCCCCTCAAAATAACTCAACACACCACCATTAATGTCTAAACCACTGGCAAAAAAAGTGAGTACACCCCTAAGTGACAATGTCCAAATTGGGCCCAAAGTGCCAATATTCTGTGTGGCCACCATTATATTCCAGCACTGCCTTAACCCTCTTGGGCATGGAGATCACCAGAGCTTCACAGGTTGTCACTGGAGTCCTCTTCCACTCCTCCATGATGACATCACAGAGCTGTTGGATGTTAGAGACCTTGCGCTCCTCCACCTTCCATTTGAGGATGCCCCACAGATGGTCAATAGGGTTTAGGTCTGGAGACATGCTTGGCCAGTCCATCACCTTTACCCTCAGCTTCTTTAGCAAGGCAGTGGTTGTCTTGGTGGTGTGTTTGGGGTCGTTATCATGTTGTAATTCTGCCCTGCGGCCCAGTCTTTGAAGGGAGGGGATCATGCTCTGCTTCAGTATGTCACAGTACATGTTGGCATTCATGGTTCCCTCAATGAACTGTAGCTCCCCAGTGCTGGCAGCACTCATGCAGCCCCAGACCATGACACTCCCACCACCATGCAAGACAGACTTGTCTTTGTACTCCTCACCTGGTTGCCGCCACACATACTTGACACCATCTAAACCAAATAGGTTTATCTTGGTCTCATCAGACCAGTAATGGTTCTAGTAATCCATGTCCTTAGTCTGCTGGTCTTCAGCAAACTGTTTGCAGGCTTTCTTGTGCATCATCTGTAGAAGAGGATTCTTTCTGGGACAACAGCCATGCTGATGCAGTGTGTGGCATTTGATGCAGTGTGCGGCGTATGGTCTGAGCACTGACAGGCTGACCTCCCACCCCTTCAACCTCTGCAGCAATGCTGGCAGCACTCAGACATCTATTTTCCAAAGACAACCTCTGGATATGACGCTGAGCATGTGCACTCAATGTCTTTGGTTGACCAGTGGAATCTGTCCTGTTAAACCGCTGTATGGTCTTGGCCACTGTGCTGCAGCTCAGTTTCACATTCTTGGCAATCTTCTTATGGTCTAGGCCCAACAATTCTTTTTTTCAGATCCTCAGAGAGTTCTTTGCCAGTGTAATTGCTCATTAAACAGGTGTCCAGGAGACAGTTGATTATAAAATGGTGTTACTTAACATAGAAACCCCTCCCATTTTATGCTGTCAACAATGGCACCATATGGAAGAGAAATGTTTCAAGGCCTGAGAAAGAAATTCATTTCTTTACATAAGGTAGGTGAATGGCTACAAGAAGATCAGCAAAGCTTTACTAAGGCCCCGTTCACACTGGGGCGACGCTTCTTTGCCGGGCGACCTCATAGGTCGCAGCGCGCTGCTCGCACTGCGACCTCGGAGCGTCTGGCACGGACTTCATAACATTGAAGTCTATGCAGGTCGCTCCGGGTCGCCCCAAAGAAGCTCCGGACCCTTTTTCTAAGTCGGAGCGACTTGTGTCGCTCCTATTAGAACGGGTCCACAGCTTCTCTATGGAAGGCGACCCTTCTCGGCTCTATGCCCTTGGAGGACTGGATGGACCTCTGATGTCACTTCTGGTTCTCAGGCTTAAATAAATGTTTTTTGTTTTTTTTTAAATTGAAGTGCCAGAATTTTTTCGTCTTCAGAAATGCAATAGTGGCCTTAGATGTGTGTTTTGGATCATTGTCATATTGGAAAAATGCACGAAGACAAAAGGCACAGAGTGATGGTAGCATCTTCTCTTTCATTATAGAGAAGTACATCTGTGAATTCATGATACCATCAATGAAATGCAAGATGGACCCCACTCGGCTCTATGCCCTTGGAGGACTGGATGGACCTCTGATGTCACTTCTGGTTTTCTACTTCTTTAGCTAACTGCAGTGAACTTGCAATAGCCATTTTCTTCAATCCTTCTCATCAGGAGACGCTCCTGTCGAGGTGATAACTTCCATGGATGACCAGGTCGCCTGACAGTTCGCCCCAGTGTGAACTGGGGCTTACCAGTCAGAATACTGGAGCAAAAGTGGTACAAAAATGTAACAAAGATGGAAGTGCGACCATCCCACAGAGACATCCAGGCCATCCATGGAAGTTATCACCTCGACAGGAGCATCTCCTGATGAGAAGGATTGAAGAAAATGGCTATTGCAAGTTCACTGCAGTTAGCTAAAGAAGTAGAAAACCAGAAGTGACATCAGAGGTCCATCCAGTCCTCCAAGGGCATAGAGCCGAGTGGGGTCCATCTTGCATTTCATTGATGGTATCATGAATTTACAGATGTACTTCTCTATAATGAAAGAGAAGATGCTACCATCACTCCGTGCCTTTGGTCTTCGTGCATTTTTCCAATATGACAATGATCCAAAACACACATCTAAGGCCACTATTGCATTTCTGAAGACGAAAAAATTCTGGCACTTCAATTTAAAAAAAAAAACATTTATTTAAGCCTGAGAACCAGAAGTGACATCAGAGGTCCATTGAGTCCTCCAAGGGCATAGAGCCGAACGGGGTCTATCTTGCCCTCACTCGATATCCTGCCTAGCCATCAGCTGCATTGGATCCAGGTTCACCAATGGTTCTTTCCACCGGTCCGTAAAAGTGAATAAACGGCGAATGCACCATTAGGATCACGACGCCAAATCGCCCCCCAAAAAAAATTATACCTGGGTTATGGCAGCTAGCTGCTGCCATAACCCTGGAATTAAATGTCAAATTAATGATGTATATGTAATGTGGAGGGGGGGGGTCATCAAGAGGGAGAAGTCACGAAGTCGGGCAGGGTGGTAAGAGGTTAACAGACTAAAAGACCATAAAGAAGCAAATAGAACTTTTTTTTTGGTGCTGACCAGCTGGAAAGTATGTTGGGGAATTTTTTTTATTGTTCTGCATATTACCCTTCTCATGTACACCTTTCTTATTTTTGCTAGTTTTAAAGCAATCAAAATAAATTAAAAGAGAGCATTGCATTGTTGGATTTGGTACATACACACATTCATATCACACAAAGAACTGCCGTGGGACTTTCCGGGTAATATCCGGACTATCCAACAAAGATATCATAAAATCAAATGTTTTAGTAACAATTCATTACAATTCCATATTTACAACACTGTGCCAGCCTTGTCATTTAAAAATTGAATTATAATGAATTATTAATAAAACATTTTGATTTTATGACATCTGTGTGGGATAGTCTTGATAGTATCTGGAAAGCCCCATGGTAGGTCTTTGTGTAAATGTTATTTACAAGGGATATAGGGACTCCCCGTTAGGGATATTGAGTATTATATTGGTATATGCACATACTGGGGGAAGGTGGGGGATGGGGGGGACTGGTCCAGGGGGCAGGGGGGGCGATTGCCCCCCAGGCCGCTCTGATTGTCCTGTAAAAAGGCTGCGCTGCTTCTGCCACAGAAATGCCTAAAGGATTCCTGGTGAAGATAGGTATAAAGTCCCCACTGCTGTCCTACTAAGTGTGGGATGAAGACAAGGACAAAGTGCAGGCCTCCCCCTCGACATGGATGGTGTAAACTGTGTCTTAGCAGAGGCCGGTTCCATGCCCCACTGGAGACTCTTCTCCCCCAGGCAGCCCTGGCAGAGCTGTCCCACCTCCCCCCCGACTGCCCCCTGCTGGCCAGGTGGGGAACCCCAATTTGGCTGGTGAGTAGAGAGTACGTGGAGCAGAGTTTTAGCCTGGAATGGGGGTCAAGAGGACAGAAAGAGGGAGAGTGGTGGTGGGGGCAGAGTCACCGCATCATAGGCCTCCGGTTTTTACTTGCCCCCTGGGCCAAAAGTTGACATTCAGCCCCTGAGATGGGGGGGGATGGGGTCTTTAGTTGCCATTAGAAATGTGGGTTTTCTGGTGTGTTGGAGGATGGGGCTTCCTCCATGTAAGCCTGCTCTCTGCTTGTGTGATTGCTTTACATGCCTCATTGTTGGGAACGCAGAAAGTCTTGACTTGCCTGTATGACATTGATCTGGCAGCGTGCCTTCACATGTATTTGCAGATACAATGAATCCGGAAATAATTCACAGCGCTTCACTTTTTCCAAATTTAAATGTTACAGCTTTATTCCAAAATGGATTAAATTCATTATTTTCCTCAAAATTCTACAAACAATACCCCATAATGACAAAGTGAAAAAAGTTTGCTTGAAATTTTTGCAAATGTATTAAAAATAAAAAAACAAAAAAAAATCCTATGTACTTAAGTATCACAGCCTTTGCTCAGTACTTTGGGGAAGCACCATTAGCACCAATTACAGCCTCAAGTCTTTTTGAGTATGATGCTACAAGCTTGGAATGCAAATTTTTGGGCAGTTTCTCCCATTCTTCTTTGCAGGACCTTTCAAGCTCCATCAGGTTGGATGGGGAGAAAGAAAAGGAGGCTCATTTTTTTGTAATCCATGAAGAGTTAAAATCTTATATCATAAAAAGCACCTCAACATATTTATATGTAAATATGTGGAATAGCTATAACATATATAAAAACTTCTTAAATATTAAAATAGTGCATGCATTAATATATGTATACACTATGTGATACATGCACAAAAATACTGGGAGAAGGGGAGGGGAAGGGTTACAAGGAAGGGGAGGAGAAATGGAACAGAGAATAAAAATGGTTAAGAATGAACTGACTCATAAAATCGTGTTTATATCTAGCTCCTCGTTCAGTCCCCCGGGCGAGAGAACGTTCAGAGCGTATATCCAGTAGGTTTCCCTACTGCACAGACGCCTGAACCTCTCAGCCTCGGAGGGACCTTTGGGAATAGCCTCAATCACCCAGACATATAGTCCCTCAGTGGATTTGTCATGGTGATGGAGGAAGTGTCTAGGGACACTGTGGTGATCTTTGCCCTCCTGGATATAGCGTCGGTGCTGACCGAGGCGTGCTCTCAGGGTCCGTATGGTCCTACCTACGTAGTGCAGGCCACACGGGCATACCAGGCAGTATACCACAAATTCGGACGAACAGGTATGGAATTCATTAATTCCATACCTGTTGCCTCCAATCACAAAGTCCTTCTGTCCATGCTTCACATATTCACATGTCAAACATTGTTTTTTACGGCACTGATACATGCCAATAACATTAAAAAAAGTTAAGGAGGGGGAAGCATGTTTTTTGGATTTCAGTTTACTGGGTGCAATTTTTCTTTTTATGTTCGGGGCCTTTCTGTATGAAAAACGAGGTTTTTCAGGAAGCACTGTTTTCAAGTGAGGATCTTGGAGCAAAAGTGGCCAGTGCTTTTTTACCACCCGCTCCATCTGTCGATGGTAGTTGTGAAACTGGGTTGTAAACCTCATCTGTGAGCCATCTACTCCAGTTTTTTCCGACTTCCCTTTCTGTGGTGCTAAATATTGGGAAAAAGCCTGCTCTACAATAGTGTCTGGATACACTTTTTCCAGGAATTTTTGTTTAAGAGCTGTACCTTGTACTTCATAATCTAAGGTCTTAGTGCAATTATGTCTAAGTCTACTAAATTGGCTTTTCGGGATGTTGTCTAACCAACGAGAATGGTGACAACTCTGGTAATGCAACAAAGAATTGCCTGCGGTCGGTTTTATATAATTCTTGGCTAGTATGTGCTGGTTGTCATGATGGAGGTCTAGGTCAAGAAAAGCCAAATGATCAGGATCGACCACAGAAGTAAACCTTAGTCCCATATCATTGTTATTACAATGGGAAACAAAGGTTGAAACATCTGCAGCCTCTCCATCCCAGATAATGACGATATCGTCAATATATCGTCCAAAGAACACTATATGAGAAGTATACGGGTTATTATTCAGCACATATCGGGTTTCCCAGTGTCCCATAGTGAGGTTAGCGTACGATGGAGCAAAGTTGGCTCCCACCAAAATACAGATCCTGAGTAACGAGATTATGGATCTTACTACCAAATTACCTAGTAGATGGCTCCGCACCCTAAAACAAAATACTAAAAGGAATGAAGACCATCTAGTTTGCACCAAATTGGGAAAGTTTCGGAGCGATCTGGACGATTACAATAGTAATATTGTTTTCTCCTGGAATAACAAACATAAAATAAGGAAAGACGCACCGATTATTCTGAAAACTCCGTTGCTCCTATTTCCTCCTTCCCTCCCTTGTCCCGTTCTGCTCCCCCTTCACTTTTGACTATGCACTGTCCACCTCCTCCACGCTACATACCTCATATATCTACAAAAAGGGCAGATGTAAGCCATCCTGTCCATTCACAACACACAAAACCTAAGGTTTGCCCATTAATTAAAAATAGGGGCACGAGTGCTGTACCCGCTAATAGTGCGATTAATAATAATAATAAAAATACTATCAATAGTAATAAAAGCAACCCTTCTACAAAACCTAGTAATCCCAAACCCAAAACTGATATAAATACAACGGGACCCTCCAAAGGGCATCTTCCTCCCCCTAAAAAGACATGTCCAGTGTCTAGTGTGATGCGGTCCCCATCTCCAGAACACGGTCTCAGTGTCCCGACAGTTATCAGTATAAGTAACAATGCCCCCACCCCAGTCACTTTAATTGACCAAGATACCCTTACACATATATCGGCACAATTACCCATGTCTTCAGCCCCTTCATCTAGTCGCTTGCCTGCAGAGTGTCCCTCTGTAACACCCACTACCAATACTGCAGTCTCTTTTTTAGTGTCAGGACCTCTCCCCAAACGGCTAAAGAAAAGAAAGTTAGGCGCAGAGGACATAGGGGAAGAGGAAACAGG
This sequence comes from Pelophylax lessonae, assembly GCF_965119305.1. Taxonomy (NCBI): domain Eukaryota; kingdom Metazoa; phylum Chordata; class Amphibia; order Anura; family Ranidae; genus Pelophylax; species Pelophylax lessonae. The sequence continues at coordinate 20,925,838 of NC_138779.1, read as the reverse complement.
TCGAACTGCCCGAGTCAGAAAAATAAAATAACAACAGTGAAGACCTTTAATCTATCTGCGTGTGAACTTACTACTCAGGATCAGGCCATACTCAGTCGTGGCCTTACCTTCGCCCCAACCAGTAAACCTAATCCGTTTCAAATATTTAAAGATTTGAATAAGTTCACTCGCAACCTTACTTTAAAAAGGTATTTTTCTATAAAATCATCAAAGGTGTCCCCTACTAATGATATTGAGGGTGCCTCTGGCGTTCAGTCATCAGGGCAGCCTTCCAGTGTAGACACCGAAGTTGCTTTGGCCATGCTAGAGGAGTTGTATATAGAGGGGAATGCATCTTGGGAAGGACAGAATGGGATTGATGAAGAGGAATTTTTATTCACTCAACATCTTCCCAGTTCTCCTCCCATGAGGCACACGCATTTAAAACCCAAATCCAACTTCTATCCGACACACTCAAAAGGCCCTTGCATAGAAACATTCTATCGAATCGTATATTCTGATCTGTTGGATATGTGCAAAAAAGCCAAGATAAGTAACAAGGGGAAATATGGTTGCAATCTTAGTAAGGTAGAAAATATGGCCCTTAAAACATTAATGTCTAATACCAACATTGTCATCAAGCCTGCTGACAAAGGCGGGAGCATTGTCATCCAGAACAAGAATGATTATGTGAAAGAGGCTAATCGGCTACTATCCGATAGCAATACGTATATGAAACTTGTAAAAGATCCATTACCTGAATATACAGCTGAAGCTAAAACTCTAGCCAGTACAGCCCTGAGGGATGGAATTATCTCTAAGACCGAGATGTCCTTTCTTTTTAGGGACTACTTCCAAACCCCATATTTTTATCACCTACCAAAGGTGCATAAATGTACAACTAACCCTCCGGGTAGGCCTATTGTTGCTGCAATGGATAGTATCACTAGTGGCTTCTCGCAGTATATAGATATATTCCTTCAGCCTATAGTTCAAGAGCTTCCCTCTTACATTAGGGATGGTATACACCTATTGGAGCTCCTTACATCGTACACTTGGGAACCAACATACTTGTGGGTTTCGTTAGATGTTCAATCTTTATATACATCCATCCCACACGCAGTAGGCATGAGGGCTCTGGAGTTTTATCTGAGCCAGGAAGATACTATCCACCCAAAACAGGCTGATTTTATTTTGCAGGCTACTTTATTTTGTCTTTCACATAATTATTTTTTGTTCAATGATGACTACTATTTACAAACTACGGGCACAGCGATGGGAGCCAACTTTGCTCCATCGTACGCTAACCTCACTATGGGACACTGGGAAACCCGATATGTGCTGAATAATAACCCGTATACTTCTCATATAGTGTTCTTTGGACGATATATTGACGATATCGTCATTATCTGGGATGGAGAGGCTGCAGATGTTTCAACCTTTGTTTCCCATTGTAATAACAATGATATGGGACTAAGGTTTACTTCTGTGGTCGATCCTGATCATTTGGCTTTTCTTGACCTAGACCTCCATCATGACAACCAGCACATACTAGCCAAGAATTATATAAAACCGACCGCAGGCAATTCTTTGTTGCATTACCAGAGTTGTCACCATCCTCGTTGGTTAGACAACATCCCGAAAAGCCAATTTTGTAGACTTAGACATAATTGCACTAAGACCTTAGATTATGAAGTACAAGGTACAGCTCTTAAACAAAAATTCCTGGAAAAAGTGTATCCAGACACTATTGTAGAGCAGGCTTTTTCCCAATATTTAGCACCACAGAAAGTGAAGTCGGAAAAAACTGGAGTAGATGGCTCACAGATGAGGTTTACAACCCAGTTTCACAACTACCATCGACAGATGGAGCGGGTGGTAAAAAAGCACTGGCCACTTTTGCTCCAAGATCCTCACTTGAAAACAGTGCTTCCTGAAAAACCTCGTTTTTCATACAGAAAGGCCCCGAACATAAAAAGAAAAATTGCACCCAGTAAACTGAAATCCAAAAAACATGCTTCCCCCTCCTTAACTTTTTTTTAATGTTATTGGCATGTATCAGTGCCGTAAAAAACAATGTTTGACATGTGAATATGTGAAGCATGGACAGAAGGACTTTGTGATTGGAGGCAACAGGTATGGAATTAATGAATTCCATACCTGTTCGTCCAAATTTGTGGTATACTGCCTGGTATGCCCGTGTGGCCTGCACTACGTAGGTAGGACCATACGGACCCTGAGAGCACGCTTCAGTCAGCACCGACGCTATATCCAGGAGGGCAAAGATCACCACAGTGTCCCTAGACACTTCCTCCATCACCATGACAAATCCACTGAGGGACTATATGTCTGGGTGATTGAGGCTATTCCCAAAGGTCCCTCCGAGGCTGAGAGGTTCAGGCGTCTGTGCAGTAGGGAAACCTACTGGATATACGCTCTGAACGTTCTCTCACCCGGGGGACTGAACGAGGAGCTAGATATAAACACAATTTTATGAGTCAGTTCATTCTTAACCATTTTTATTCTCTGTTCCATTTCTCCTCCCCTTCCTTGTAACCCTTCCCCTCCCCTTCTCCCAGTATTTTTGTGCATGTATTACATAGTGTATACATATATTAATGCATGCACTATTTTAATATTTAAGAAGTTTTTATATATTTTATAGCTATTCCACATATTTACGTATAAATATGTTGAGGTGCTTTTTATGATATAAGATTTTAACTCTTCATGGATTGAAAAAAAACGAGCCTCCTTTTCTTTCTCCCCCCCCCCCCCTCCCGTGAGTACATGGTAGGGATAGTAACAATCCGTGAATTTACTCACAAACCTACAACCAGTGTCATGAGGTAGCTCGTTTTTCTTTCTCAGTCCCCCTTTTTTCTATTTATATTTATATGCATATGTGTATGTATTTCTTATAATTACATGTGGATATATATATGCATATACATATATGTATTCTCTTCCTTTCCCTTTACTTTGTTTCTCATTTTTATTTATTTTTTAGTTAACATGGTATAAGTGTTAGCTATGTCAACAAGCATCCCTCCTGGATAACGTATATGCTATATATGTTAATATTGTGTTTTTGCTTGCAATAATTGTTGTATTGCACCCTAAAAAAAGCCCCAGTCCAAAAGTTTCATTACCACTATTACGAGCGCATCCTGTAGTGGGCTGGTCATGTAGCTGGTCCCGCAGAGTATTGCGCCGCCCCTTTCCCTGGTTCTTACGATGAATTGATTGAAGGCTGCTGTATTTAAACCGGACTCTAGGTGGCACCCCTTTACGCTTGAGAAAGGAGCCGAGTGCGCATGCTCAGAAACGCGTTGCGTCATTTCCGGGAGCTTGCGTTTCACCGCGGCTTCCGATGTAACCAACCCTCCGGACCAGCTTCCTGTGACGTCACCTCCGGGCCGGTGGACGGCCAGATCGTGCGGCTGGACCCGCTGAGACACGGATTGAAGCTTACCACAGTGTAAGATATTATGTTATTTGTTGTGCAATAAATTTTATGGCTTACTACATGGTGCCTGTTTTTCTTTTTCATGTTCACTAACGTATTCCTCGGAGTTTCTCCCGTCAGTGCAGCCTAGTATTCAGCCTTTTGTGACGGTTCCTCACAAGACTTTTGGAGACATCCCCTGCATCCCTCTTACAGCGGTGAACTTCCCCTGTTTCTCCCCTTGGCTTGGTCGGAAGCGCCCAACACCCTCTTCCTTTGTACGGATGGTATTGGTCAGGGGGTGAGCAGTGCCTGGTTTCCTCCAAACATGACCCTTGCCATTCAGGCCAAAAAGTTTAATCCTTCTTTCAACAGACCAGAGAATTTTGTTTCTCATGGTCTAAGAGTCCTTCAGGTGCCTTTTGGCAAACTCCAGGCGGGCTGCCATGTGCCTTTTACTGAGGAGTGGCATCCGTCTGGCCACTCCACCATACAGGCCTGATTGGTGGAGTGCTGCAGAGATGGTTGTTTTTCTGGAAGGTTCTCCTCTCTCCAAAGAGAAACTCTGAAGCTCTGTCAGAGTGTCCATTGGGGTCTTGGTCATTTCCCTGACTAAGGCCCTTCTATCCCAAACAATTCGTTTGGAAGGCCGGCCCACTCTATCAAGAGTCCTGATGGTTCCAAACTTCTCCCATTTAAGGGTTATTGAGACCTTCAATGCTGCAGTAATGTTTCTGTACCCTTCCCCAGATCTGTGCCTCCATACAATCCTGTCGTGGAGGTCTACAGACAATTCCTTGGATTTCATGGCTTGCTTTTAGTTCTGAAAAGCACTGTTAACTGTGGGACCTTATATAGACAGGTGTGTGCCTTTCCAAATCATGTCCAATCAACTGAGATTACCACCGGGGGACTCCAATCAAGTTGTAGAAACATCTCAAAGATAATCAATGGAATCAGGATGCACCTGAGCTCAGTTTTGAGTGTCATGGCAAACGTGTGATACTTATGTACATGTGATTTTTTTGTTTTTTTTTTTAATAAATTTGCAAAGATTTTAAACAAATGTCTTTCATGTTGTCATTGTGGGGTATTGTTTGTAGAATGTTGAGAAAAATAATGGATGTAATCCGTTTTGGAATAAGGCTGTAACATAAAATGTGGAAAAAGTGAAGCGCTGTTAATACTTTCCGGATTCACTGTATATGCAATTAAAACCTCACTTTCTAACAGTTGAAACAGTTCAGTTATTTTTATTTTATGATTATTTGGGAAGTGTAAAAGAGGTCCCCAGCACACTTTCAAGCATACCTTCCAACAGTCCCCGATGTGCAGGATTGTTCCACATTTTGACCCTACTCCTACTGTCCCGTTTAACCACTTGCCGACCAGTTACGTTGACTGTACTGCGGCAAAGTGGCTCGATTCCGTCCAGCGACGTAGACCTACATCACTGGGCTCCTCCCCCTGTAGGCGGCGCTCGCGCGCCGCCAGAGGCGCGCTCCCGCTGTTTTCAGTCACAGCGGGAGTCGGGCCAGGGGAGGAGCGGCGGTGATCGCCGCTGCTCTTCCCCGATCGTCGGGGAATCGAGTTTGGAGATCCGCCCGCTTGTGTAAACAGAGCGGGCGGATCTCCTAAGTGACAAACAGTAACAGATTTCAGGGTTCAGCAAAGCTGAACATGCAATCTGTCCCTGCGTGACTCAGTCACCTCCCCCCACACACGTTAGTAAGCACCAGGCATATATTAACCCCTCCCTCTCCAATAAAATGAACCCCTTCCCTGCCAGTGTCATTTTTACAGTAACAGTGCATATATATAGCACTGATTACTGCAGTAATGTCACTGGTAACCCCAAAAGTGTCAAAAATGTCAGTCAAGGGTCCGATCTGTCCGCCGCAATGTCGCAGTCCCGCAAAAAAAATCGCAGATCGCCGCCATTACTCGTTAAAAAAAAACACCAAAAATGACAGAAATCTTTCCCTTAGTTAGTAAACGGAATAACTTTTGCGCAAACCAATCAAAATACGCTCATTGTGATTTTTTTACCAAACATAGGTAGCAGAAAACAAATTGGCCAAAAATTTTTAAAAATTTAGATTTTTACATTTTTTTTTTGGGAGGAATTTCATATAAAAAAATGTTAAAAATATTGTTATTTTTTCAAAATAAACGCTCTTTTTTTGTTTATAGCGCAAAAAGTAAAAATTGCACAGGTGATCAAATACCACCAAAACAAAGCTCTGTTTGTGGGAAAAAAAGGACGTAAATTTCGTTTGGGTACGGCGTTGCACGACTGCGCAATTGTCAGTTAAATTCGCACAGCGCCGAATCGCAAAAAGTAGACTGGACGTAAGACAGCAAAATCCTCCGGTGGTAAAGTGGATAAAGAATCCCACAAATGCTTTGCTCCTGTATACTATGTCAACAGTTCACTCATATGCAAATCACCATAGGATATGCTTATGAGTGAACGGGTACGGAGTGATAGGACCACTGGATTCACATATAAATGAGCTTTACTGGTTCATTCATATGCAAATCGAGCTGAAGCTAATTCATATGACACCCTGAGGAAAGAAACATGGAAACATAGAAGAGTGGCGGCAGAATAAAGACCAAGTGGTTTATTGAGTCTGCCCATTTTTTTAAAACTTTTTTTCCCATGGGAGAACTTCTTGCTGGTGCTACATCTCTCTATTCCTTCGCTTAGGGGAGAGTGTACAGGAGCAGGAGGGGAAGGTCTGTACTGAAGGGAGTAGATCTGCACTGGAGAGAAGGGAGTGGCTCTGTACTGGAGGGGGATTCTATGGCGATTAGAAGAGAGAGGTTTTGTACTGGAGGTAGGGTGTCTGTACTGACGGGAGAAGTTTTGTACTGGAGGGGGCTCTGTACTGGAGAGAGGAGGTCTGTACTTAAGGGGGGTGGCTCTGTACTGGGGGGATTCTGTATTGGATCAGGGGCTCTGTACTTCAGGGGGCTTTGTACTGAAAGGAGGTCTGTACTGGTGTGGAGGGAGGAGGCCTGTACTGTAGGGGGGTCTGTACTGGTGGCAAGGGAGGTGGTTTGTAATCATAGGGAGTCTGTTCTGTACTGGAGGGTGGGAGGGGGTCTGTACTGGAGGAAAGGAGTGGCTCTGTACTGGAGGGGGATTCTATTGTGATTAGAAGGGAGGGGTTTTGTACTGGAGGTAGGGTGTCTGTACTGGAGGAAGAAGGTTTGTACTGGAGAGGGCTCTATACTGGAGGGAGGAGGTCTGTACTTAAGGGGGGTGGCTCTGTACTGGTGGTATTCTGTATTGGATCAGGGGCTCTGTACTTCAGGGGGCTTTGTACTGAAAGGAGGTCTGTACTGGTGGGGAGGGAGGGTGCCTGTTCTACAGGAGGGTCTGTACTGGTGGCGAGGGAGGTGGTTTGTAGTCAAAGGGAGTCTGTTCTGTACTGGAGGGTGGGAGGGGGTCTGTACTGGAAGGGGGGTCTTTACTGGTAGGGATAGAGGGTGTTTTCATTGGTGGGGAGGGATCTATGTTGGAGGGGGGGGGTAGTCTGTAGATTGAAGGGGTCTGTACTGAGAAAGGGCTGGGGGGGGGGGTATGTGCTTTTAGAGGGGGTATGTATTGTGAAGAGACTGGGAGGGGGTCTGTGCTGTAGGTGTTGCCTGTACAGGGCAGTCTGTTCTGAGGAGGGGTTGAGAGGACGCTCTCTGCTGAAGGGAGTTTAGGGCTGTGATGGTGAATCTGTACTGGAAAATATATGAGCTTGAGTGGTACTGGTAATGAGAAAGGGGAGTAGTTTTTGGTTGTGTTCTGATCACGGGCCGGTGCGATACGCATTCCTTGCACCCTGTGTGTTATGCACTTCTGACTCCTAAACAATGTTGTACATTTGCTGGTATTTATCACTGTCTTCTCTGCAAGAGATGTTGGTTTGTCGCACTATACGTAAATAGACTGTACTAAACATAGTAACAAGCTGAGCAAATACAAATACATACATTTTATTATCTGTAAACCATACCCATATCACTGCGCCTTCTTTTCAATGGCCACACTCCCTTTTTGCTGTGGTCTGCTACAGGCACCATATCTTACCCATTTAAAAATTGTAAAAACGCTGGCGAAAAGGCGGTTGACGCTGGCCAAAAGGTGGTTGTCGGGTGGAAAATGCCTTGTCCGCCACCCCGTTGAACCTCCTCCCCTGGTTTCCTATTTCTGCCGTCCCTTAATCCCTTAGATCGCACCCCCTTATTGGCCCTCAATTGCTGGCTCATGATAAATGGCGCAAGAAATTGAAAATTGACCCCCACTGTGGCCCCCTGACATCCCTCCGTCTCAATCCGGTATTCCCGCCAGGGTTGTCTGCTGGCTTCCTTCGTTCCTGTTGGCCGCACCAAGAGGTTCTTGCCAAGCATTTTTTTTCAAAAAAGGCGCCCCAATCACCTGGGAAATGCTTAATTCCGATCTTCATCCTCCAGGCCTCCCACTTTGGACGTTCTTTCAAATCCGTCACTTTCTTTCATCCAGCCACGCTTCCTCCAAGTGGACGAGACCCCGGACCCCACTTGAATCCATTTGCGAGAGAACGCAGCCTCAACGCCATATAATTTCGGAATTGTACAGCCATCTACTCGACACCTCTTTGGCCTCCTCAGCAACGTTTGCCAAGGCATGGTCAAAGGACTTGTCACTTACCCTCTCTGACGGTGACTGGGAATCAATTTGCTGTTCGCCACACCACGTTTCGATTAATGTTTCTGCCCAGGAGAACGGGTATAAGATGCTGACCCGCTGGTACAGGACCCCTGAGAAAATTCACAAATTTGCTCCGGAAGTCCATGACACCTGCTGGAGATGCAATGCAGGCACTGGAACCATGCTCCACATTTGGTGGACATGTCCTGTTTTGCAACTCTTTTGGGAAAACGTACACAAGACCCTGACTAAGGTTATGTCTAGCTTGATTCCTTACTCTCCAGAACAGTTTCTACTTAAATTTTCTCCGAGCAGTGCTTCCTCTTTTAAAACCAGCCTGGCACGCCATAAGCTGACCGCTGCTAAATTGTGCGTCCCTTGCCACTGGCGCTCAACCTCAATTCCCTCGACCCTTGAATTGTCCCATGGGCTGAATAGAATCAAGGAGGTTGAGGAACTGATTTTTGTCTCACGGGACAATATCTCCAAATTTTGCGCCAAATGGTTTGATTGGCTTCGATTAACCACTCGCCTCTCTTTGGTACCACTGGGGTACATGTATTCAGATCCCTGATAATTATTGTCCAAGTTGGCTGACCCACTCTGCCCTGCCATATTTGTGTTGGGTTATCACTGCTGCTTTCTTTCCTGAATAGCTCTTCGACAGCGTCCATTGAAGTATAATTCACTTTGTTACATTATGTGAGAATTCTTTTTCATGTCATTTTTTTGTCCTATTACTCTGTGGAAAATGTTTATTCTCAGCATGGTTTCTGCTGTACCTCCTTTTATTTAAAATAAAATGTTTATGGAAAAAAAAAATTGTAAAAATGTGGTTCCTAACCCTAAACTATCTGAGTTTTCAACTATGGAAGATATATAGCAAGCAATTCACAAACAGAGAGAAGGCTCACCTGAAAGCAGCCCTATCCTGCCTAAAGAGGAACTTTACTCCCCCCACCCCAATGTGCCCAGTGATCCCTTAACTACTTCCGGCCCAAGCTATAGCCGAAGTACGGCTACAGCGCAGGCTCTAATTTCTGGGTGGCCGTCTTTATACGGCCTCCCAGTAACAGGCTCCCCGCGCGCTCCCGCGAGCGCGCATCGGGGAAAATCTGTGTTGGCTGTGTCCCTTGGACACAGCCAATCACAGATCGTGGTGAATGGCCAATCACAGCGGCCATTTACCACGTGATCGGACCGTGCAATGAGAGATGATCTCATATGAAAATATATGAGATCATCTCTCATCGCCAGCTTTCTTCCTCACACGGAGACTGCAGTGTGAGGAAGAGGAGAGCCCTATCACCGGTAAGGGGACACAAAGGAATGTAATCAGGGCAATGATCACCAGTGCCCTGATTACAGAAGAGGGGAAAAAATGCCACAACTGCCCACAGTGCCCACCATCAGTGCCCCCCATCAGTGCCCACAGTCAGTGCCCATAGTGCTGCCAGTCAGTGCCCATTAGTGCCTGCTCATCTAGGCACTGATGGGCACTGACTAGCAGCACTATGGGCACTGAGTGTGGGCACTGATGGTGCTGCCCATCAGTGCTGATCAGTGCCACCCGTCAGTATCCATCAGTGCCACCCATCTGTGTCGCCCATCAATGCCGCCTCTCAGTGCCTATCAGTGCCGCCTCTCAGTGCCCATCAGTGCCTCCTCTTTGTTCCCAGCAGTGCCGCCTCTTTGTTCCCAGCAGTGCCACCTCTCAGTGCCCAGCAATGCCACCTATCAATGCTCATCAGTGCCGCCTATCAGTGCTCATCAGTGCCGCCTATCAGTGCTCATCAGTGCGGCATATTAGTACCTCCTCATCAGTGCCACCTCATCAGTGCCCATAAGTGCCACCTCATCAGTGCCCATAAGTGCCACCTCATCAGTGCCCATCAGTGCAGCCTATCAGTGCCCATCAGTGCCGCCTCATCAGCGCACATCAGTGAAGGAGAAAAATGTATTTATTTTCAAAATTTACTCACAGAAAATAAGAAAAACTTTTTTTTTTTTCAAAATTTTCTGTCTTTTTTCTTTTTTTTTTTGTAAGAAATAAAAAGCCAGAGGTGATTAAATACCACCAAAAGAAAGCTCTATTTATGTGAAAAGGTGATAAAAATTTCATATGGGTACAGTGTAGCATGATCGCGCAATTGTCATTCAAAACGTGACAGCGCTGAAAGCTGAAAATTGGCCTGGGCATGAAGGGGGTATAAGTGCCCAGTAGGCAAGTGGTTAAACCAGTGATGGTGAACTTTGGCACCCTAGATGTTTTGGAACTACATTTCCCATGATGCTCAATTACTTTGCAGAGTGCATGAGCATCAAGGGAAATGTAGGTCCGAAACATCCTGGCTCCAACATCTTCTGTAATGACATCAGGGGGCCAGCTGTCTCTTCCAGGATCTTGTGGCCACTCCTCTGATGACAGGCATGTACCGCAGCCAGTGCCGGGACAAAGTCATCTAGAGCCCAAGGTGAAAATACCAAACTGTGCCCCCTTAAGGTGTATGAGCATTTTGTGTCAGAAAAGATCCCCCCACAAAATCCCTGAGCTTTAATCTGCAAGCTTACACCCTCCTCCACACACACACACACAAACTCACTAGGAGAAATCCTTTACCCTTAAAATTTCCCCTTCTAGTACATATCCTCTCCTTTCACTTAAAGTCCCTCTTCCCAGCACAATTTCCCCCAAATCCCCCCTCCTAGCATGAATCATTATCCCCCTCATCCCTCATCCCAACACAAATCCCCCTAAATCATCACTCTTAGCACCCCACAAAAAAAAATGTCCCCAACTAGAACAATACAAACCCCCTGCTGCCCCCCCAATTCCCCCTTCCAACAGAAACCCCCCCCCCCCCAAATCTCCATGTGGTGCCCCTCCACCTCACATGGTACCACAGCGAACAGGGCAGCTGCCCCTCCTGTCCACCCCCTGACTGCAGCACACATAAGGGAACAAGCTATAAATACCAGGGAGAGACAGCTGGTCCCTCCCTGATGATGGGCAGAGTTCATGCATAGTAGGATTATCTGTGGCCTCCTGGGATGCAAATTTTAATGCATTATAAAAGAAAATATTGGCTATTTTGTTGGGGAGGGTAGTGGTGGGTTGAGTTGGTAGAAGGTGGCTCGGAAAGGTGAAGGTACAGAAAGTTGTACCAAATTCAATAAAGAAAATAATGATTATCATATGGAAAGTGTGCTTAGGATTTTTTTGGAAATTTACACTGATCACCCAACACATTATGACCCACCCACCTAATATTGAGTAGGCCCACCCACTTGCCGCTAAAACAGCCCTGATCCATCAAGGCATGGACACCATTAGACTGTAAGGTTAACCGGATTCCCAGCACTAGAAAACCAGTGCGGACCTATGCTCATATTTCCAACAAAGGAGGAACGTTAGATATAATGTTCCAGTTCAGCATGCGTATGTGCGTGAGTGATCATGCATGCGTATACCATTAAGCGTGCACACTTGGCACCTATTTAAACTGGTCTGTTAGGATGAGCAGTTGCTGAATGGTCTTCCACTTGTTCCTGTGTTCTTGAGACCTGATACTCTGTATTTGCCCATCTGTGCATGACTTGGCTTGCCTCTGGGCTTCACTTCTGCTCCTGCCTCAACTCTGTTCACCCAATTACTCTGACCCTGCCCTGCCTCTTGGACTTGCTCAGCCTGTTGATTTGGTCCCTTGCTGGAGGAGCGCAAGGTCTCTAACATCCACCAGCTCCGTGATGTCATCATGGAGGAGTGGAAGAGAACTCCAGTAGCAACCTGTGAAGCTCTGGTGATGTCCATGCCCAAGAGGGTTAAGGCAGTGCTGGAAAATAATGGTGGCCACACAAAATATTGACACTTTGGGCCCAATTTGGACAGTTTCACTTAGGGGTGTACTCACTTTTGTTGCCAGCGGTTTAGACATTAATGGCTGTGTGTTGAGTTATTTTGAGGGGACAGCAAATTTACACTGTTATACAAGCTGTACACTCACTACTTTACATTGTAGCAAAGTGTCATTTCTTCAGTGTTGTCACATGAAAAGATAGAATAAAATATTTACAAAAATGTGAGGGGTGTACTCACTTTTGTGAGATACTGTACGTATATGTTCTCCAAAAGTTTCCACACTTTTTAAACTCTATTATATATATAAAAATGTGGAAACTTTTTGAAGATCCTATATATATATATATATAATTATATATATACAGTTTATGTTCTTCAAAAAGTTAAAAGTTTCCACGCGTTTTAAACTCCATTATATACGTATATATAAAAACATGGAAACTTTTTGAAGACCCTATATATATACTTATATAGACCCCATATTTATGTATATATATTTATACATATTGTATATACTGTATGTATATAATTATAATTGTAATTTTATTGTATGTAAATTAATATAATTATCATATTTATTTTAATTCTATAAAAATAATTCGATATTAGATACTTGATCATAATGATGTTATGGCTGATCAGTGTATGTGTGTGTGTTTTTATATAAAATTATAATTTTATTTTTGTAACATAGTTACATAGCAGGTAAGGTTGAATAAAGACAATAGTCCACCCAGTTCAACCTGTGTAGGTGTGTGTGTTTAATATTATAATTATAATATTTATTTTGAATTATTTGATTTACATAATAAACATTTAAATTATTATAATTAATTATAATTAAATTATATGAAACTATATTAATATTGTGAGCATGTATTGATAAACATAATGTTATTTTCCCAATTAATTATTCATATTTTTTCTAATTGAGGTTGCTTTGCCATAAAACCTCAGCGGAGTCACTCTCATCAAATTGCAAATAAAAAAAAAAGAGGATTGCATGTAAAAAAATGCATTAGTGCCTCTAGAGGGAGCCCAAAAGCTGCGGCTGGAGCAGCACCATTGTTTTTGTGCATGTAAATGGAATATTGGACACTATTGTCTACGACACGCTGTACTACGCAGAGTAGTTAAAATGCATCGAGTCATGCTGTTACGGAATTGAAGTTTCAGTTAAATGAATAACCACCAGCAGGCTTTTACTGGGAGATCTTTATAAAATTTGCTAGTCTTTAAAAAATATTTATCAGCCCCAAATCTGTTCAAAAAAAAAAAATATATTTTTTTCTGTTTTCAATTAAAGGGCGAGTTCTTTCAGTTATGTAAACTTAGCATTTGGTATTACAAAATTGCTTTGAAAAGTGTTATTAAACCCAAAACCAAAAACGTAATATATTGCAGTTAACCAATCATTAGATGTGGCGGCTGCATTAGTTTTTTTTTTTTAGGCTTTTTTTTTCGCTGCTGTTTTTACCTGGTGATCTGGCCAGTATCACACCTCCTGTATTAGAGCGCCCCCACTCTGGATGAAGAAAAACAGAGTGCACCTTTTGAACAACAGCATTGTCAGTCTGGGGGAGGGGAGTGTTAAGTAGGGTTCACACTATAAGAAAATCGGGAAATGATCGTTTGGTTTTCCTCTATGTTTCACAGCAAGTCGGAAATGAGGATCGAAATAATGTATGAAAATTCTCATTCAATAAAGGCTTTTTTTCTGTTATTTGTTGTTTCTGATCATACGCAGTCTTATGTATCTGATATTTCTCCTACGAAAATCGTACAAAAACGGTACACAATAAACGAAAATCATGAATAAAAAAAAAGAAAATGAATGCAGCCATCATGACTAAAAATTGGTAAGCTGCAATATATTAAATGTTTGCTTTTGCATTTAATATTGCTTTAAGTTCAGGAGTGCATTATTTTATTATACTCTTATCCTAGTTGTAATATTTTACTATTATGCTGTATTTTTATACTATTATTTATACTAATATTTTTATACTATTACTTATATTATTATTACTAGTATATTACTATTATTTTTATACTATTATTTATATTATTATTACTATTATACAGTATTACTTTTATTTTTATGCTATTATTTATATTATTATTACTATTATAATACTGCTATTTATACTATTATTATTATTATTTTATACTCTTATTTTTAAACTATTATTTATATTATTGTTACTATTATATTACTATTATTTTTATACTATTATTTATATTATTATTACTACTATACAGTATTACTATTATTTTTATACTATTATCTATAATAATATTATTACTATTATATTACTATTATTTGTATACTATTATTTTTAAACTATTATTTATACTATTATTTTGATACTATTATTATTTATATTATTATTACTATTATAAAGTATTACTATTAGTTTGATACTGATATTTATATTGTTATTACTATTATATTACTGTTATTTATACAAATTTTTCTTAACTATTATTTTATATTAATATAACTATTAGATTACTATTATTTATACTATTATTTTATATATTATTGTATATATTGTGTATATAATATCTACTATTGTATATATTATTATTACTATTATATTACTATTATTTTTATACTATTATTTTAAACTATTATTTATATTATTATTACTATTATAATAATATTATTTTTCTACTCTTATTTATATTATTATTACTATTATATTACTATTATTTTTATACTATTTTTTTAAACTATTATTTATATCATTATTACTATTATAATACTATTATTTTTATACTCTTATTTATATTATTATTACTATTACATTACTGTTATTTATACAATTATTTCTAAATTATTATGAATAATAATAATAATAATAACATATTACTATTATTTTGATACTATTATTATTTATATTATTATTACTATTATAAAATGTTACTATTATTTTTATACTATTATTTATATTATTCGTATTACTATTATATTACTGTTATTTATACTTATTTTTCTTAACTATTATTTATATTAATAATACTATTATATTGATATTTTTTATATTATTATTTTTATACTATTATTTAAATTATTATTACTATTATATTACTACTATTTTTATACTATTATTTTAAACTATTATTTATATTATTATTACTATTATAATAGTATTATTTTTATGCTATTATGTATATTATTATTACTATTATATTACTATTATTTTTATACTATTATTTTTAAACTCTTATTTATATTAATATTACTATTATAGCACTATTATTTTTATACTAATATTTATATTATTATTATTAATATTACATTACTGTTATTTATACTATTATTAATACATTTTTATGAAAATTATTATTACTATTATATTACTGTTATTTATACTATGATTTCCAAGTTATTATTCTGCTGATTGGTCACAATAGTTGTGTAAGGGTCGGTGGATCTACTAAGCAGAGCAGATCAGGAAACCAACACTTCCTGAAGTGTCAGATTCTGCAGGATCTTCAGACAATGTTCCAATGGGGCAACCCAAGCCATAATAAATGCTGCAAAGTCTTTGCTGACCATTACAGCCCTGATATGTTTTTAGCTTAGAATTTATAAAAAAAAAAAAAAAAAAAAAAAAGGTCTGCACATTGCATGCTGTTATTATTAAAGTAGTTGTAAACCCTACTACTGGAATCACATTTATTTTGCTATAACACTGTGTATTATACATACAGTAATTGTCCTTTTTTATTAACCGCTTGAAGACAAGGCATTTTCTGGCACTCTTACAAGATAATTCAGTATTTTTCCCTATAAAATAGATTAGAGCCCCCACGCTTATATTTATTTATTTATTTTTTGTTAGCAGAGACCCTACAAAATAAAATGGAGATTGATGCAATTTTTTTGTCACGGGGTATTTCTGCAGCGGTTTTTCAGACCCTATTTTTTTTTTTGGAAAAAAAAATACATTTTAATCAATTAAAAAAAAAAAACACAATACAGACCTCATTTTGTTTGTAAAATATGAAAAAGATGATGTTACACCCAAGTAAATTTATACCTAACATGTCACGCTTCAAAATTGCGCATGCTTGTGGAATGGTGACAAACTACAGTACTTAAAAATCATCAATGGGGACACTTTAAACTTTTACAGCTTATTTGTTTAGAGTTACAGAGGAGGTCAAAGGCTCGAATTATGGCTCTCGCTCTAATTTTTGCGGCGGTACCTCACATGTGTGGTGTGAACACTGTTTACATATGCAGGCGCGACTAACTTATGCCTTCCTTTCTGTGCACAAACACGGAGGGATGGGGGCTCTTAAATTTTTTATTTTATTTTATTTTATTTTTTTTTTACACTGTCCCTTTTATTTTTTAATCACGTTTTTCCTATTACAAGATTTTTTTTTTTTTAATGAATAAAATTTATTTAAAAAAATAAAAAAGGGGGGGGGTCTGAAAAACCACTGCGGAAATACCCTGTGACATAAAAAATTGCAATGATCTCCATTTTATACTCTAGGGTCTCTGCTAAAAAAAATAAATAAATAAATAAAGTTTGGAGGTTCTAATTAATTTTCTTGCAAAAAATACTGATTTAACGGAAAGTGCCAGAAAATGCCTTGTCTTCAACTGGTTAATAAAAATGGCAACGGTCTTGTAATAGACATAAGGATGAGAGGTCCTCTTTATGGAGAGATCTGGAGTCAAAAAAGACACCAGATCTCTCCTCCGCCTTTAAAAACAAAAGATAAAAAATAAAAAAAAGAAAGATTTTTGATGAGTGTACTTCTGCCCTAGACCGGAAGTGACATCATGAAATCGCTCTGGTCCTCCAAGACCATAGAGGCCATCAGAGATGACCTGGTCTCTGTTCGCCTCTGTGACCAGCCGGCTGCACCGTTGGATCGTTTCTCGGGTGCAGCGGTAAAAACGGTAAGCCTAAGGAACACCAGCGAGTGGCAGGGTGGGGGGAATCCCCTCCCTCTGCTTCTGAAAGAAACCCAGCAGCTAATTAGACACTCAAAGCGCTTTCATAAAAAGCCAACCGGGGCTGAAAAAAAAATACAGAGATTATGGCTGATAGCTCCATCCATAACCCTGGTAAGCCACTTGCAAACCATAATGTATATACACACATTGCAGTTGGATACTGTGTTTACCTTTGTATTCCTTTATTGCATTGGTGCTAATCTCCTGTAGTCTCTTTTCAGCCACTTCCTGTCTACATGGACTCCAAGGATAGCTCCATGTCATTTCTCAGCACAGGGTTTCTTATGGTGACAACAGTGGACCGTATCTCTGTAACCTGTGTTGAAACGGCCACTTGTCATCTTCATCAGAAATCTGTGTGACAACGCAGGAGCACATTAGGGAGACAGGGACAGAGCGTTGTCACCCTGTAATAGGAAAAACCTGAACAAGGACCTTCATGGGAGGATCACCAGGGATAGTTTTAAACGGAACTCCAGGCACAAAAAATCAGAAATTACTGTATTCTTCAACAGCTACAAAGGATAGAAAATCCACTTTGCGTGCTTGGGGAGGACCCCAATAGGCTCCGCCCACCAAAGTCTGCTTGCAGAAACTTACAGGAGGGCCAGACCTCTGGGAGGGGCCAAACAGGTTCCACCTACTACAGGCTGCCTGCAGAAAATTATAGGAAGGGCAGAGCTCTGGGAGGGGCTCAGCAGGTTCCACCCACTACAGGCTACATGCAGAAAATTACAGGAGGGGCAGAGCTCTGGGAGGGGCTCAGCAGGTTCCACCCATCGCAGGCTGCCTGCAGAAATTTATAGGAATGGCAGAGCTCTGGGAGGAGCCCACTAGGTTCCACCCACTACAGACTGACTGCAGAAAATTATAGGCGGGACAGAGCTCTGGGAGGGACCCAACAGGCTCCACCCACCACAGGCTGCCTGCAGAAAATTACAGGAGGGGCAGAGCTCGGGAAGGACCCTAGCAGGCTCCACCCACTGCAGGCTGCCTGCAGAAAATTACAGGAGGGGCAGAGCTCTGGGAGGGGCCCAACAGGTTCCACCAACCACAGGCTGCCTGCAGAAAATTACAGGAGGGGCAGAGCTCTGGGAGGGGCCCAACAGGTTCTACCTACTACAGGCTGCCTGCAGAAAATTACAGGAGGGGCAGATCTCTGGGAGGGACCCAACAAGGTCCACCCACTACAGCCTGCCTGCAGAAAATTACAGGAGGGTCAGAGCTCTGGGAGGGACCCAAAAGGCTCCACCCATCACAGGCTGACTGCAGAAAATTACAGGAGGTACAGAGCTCTGGACTCAGTATATTATAGTATATAGTGAAATGTGCAAAAGGGGTTGAAACGGCGCTACCTGAAAAGTGATTGAGTGCTGATTGTAGTGCAATAGTGTGCAAATACCTTTAAAAAAAGGGGGGGGGTGACACCGGCAAATAATAAATATGTGAACACTGATTATATTTCCAAAGGGTTAAAAACCACACATTTCCTTATCAGTAACCACAACCGATATGATCTGTTGGTGTGTGGTGAATTTTATCTGTAAAATAATAATAGTGCCAACAAGTGAGCAAATATTGTAGTGGGTTTATTCCAATAGTGATACAGTGCAATTCAAACAATATATAATATATAAATCCCTGGTGGTGAAGTGATGGATATATGTGACCAAAGTGAATACTGAAGTGCTGTATTCCTTAGAGGTGTAGGTGCTGTAGTACCCCCGATGACCACTAGGTGAGGTATATACGACCTGTTCACATGAAGTGGTCCCAAGAGGGGTAGATCGTGGGGTCCTCTCTTTATCCCGCAAGGCACCGACTGGTAATCTCACGGAAAGAAAGGAAAGGGGAGCCTGTACCATGTCCGCACAGCCCCTGACATCTCCTGTACCATGTCTGCAACCTCTGACATCTCCAGTACCATGTCCGCAGCCTCTGACATCTCTTGTACCATGTCCGCAACCTCTAACATCTCCTGTACCATGCCCGCACAGCCTCTGACATCTCCTGTACCATGTCCGCAGCCTCTGACATTTCCTGTACCATGTCCGCAGCCTCTGACATCTCCTGTACCATGTCCAACCTCTGACATCTCCTGTACCATGTCTGCAGCTTCTGACATCTCCTATACCATGTCCGCAGCCTCTGACCTCTCCTGTACCATGTCTGCAACCTCTGACATCTCCTATACCATGTCCGCAGCCTCTGACCTCTCCTGTACCATGTCTGCAACCTCTGACATCTCCTGTACCATGTCTGCAGCCTCTGACATCTCCCGTACCATGTCTGCAACCTCTGACATCTCCTGTACCATGTCCACAAACTCTGACATCTCCTGTACCATGTCTGCAACCTCTGACATCTCCTGTACCATGTCTGCAAACTCTGACATCTCCTGTACCATGTCTGCAACCTCTGACATCTCCTGTACCATGTCTACAACCTCTGACATCTCCTGTACCATATCCACAACCTCTGACATCTCCTGTACCATGTCCACAACCTCTGACATCTCCTGTACCATGTCTGCAACCTCTGACATCTCCTGTACCATGTCCCCAACCTCTGACCTCTCCCATACCGTGTATGCAGCCGCTGACCACCACCTGCACCATATCCGCAGCCTGTGACAATCTCCTGTACCATGTCTGCAACCTCTGACCATCTCCTGTACCATATCTGCAACCTCTGACCATCTTTTGTCTTTTATCATGTCTGCAGTCTCTGAGGGGGAGTCTGGAGAGGAGTTTGCTCATATATATATATATATATATATATATATATATATATATATATATATATATATATATATATAAAGCCCTATGTGCTTTTATATCTTTTTTTTTAAATATCTATCTTATCTATATATATATATATATATAACACTCTTCAAATGTGCTTAAAAATGCATGGTTTTCCCTTTTATGAACAAGAAAATAATGAGGATATGCTGTTGGGCTGGTATAATAATGCTATGGAGCTGCTATGAAATTATTTCCAAGGCTGGTTGTTATTCCAAGTCCGGCCCTGGTTACCGCTTAACTTTCATTTCATTCTGCCAATCTTCCACTTCCCCGACGACCGTGTCACTCCGTCACGGCAACAAGTACAAATGTACGAAGCCTGGAAAGCGCTTATGTAAATCAGGGGAGCCGGCAAACAAAGCGCGCTTTAAACTTTAAAGAGAACCTAATGGATAGACAATGGAGGTAAAATGTAAAAATCCCAGGAAATGTCTTATAATAGAGGGAAGGGACGGTAAATAATACATAAGGCACGTATGTTTGCGGCGGGTCGTGTTTGCATGCTTGAATATTTATAAATAGGAAAATGCAGAATAGTCACTTGTTGGGGACAATGGAGAACAGGGATCTCGCTATGTGGAAATCAAGGTGTTCCCGGAGAAAACAGATAGAAAATGTATTTTTTATGATTACACGAGTACCATGTTACCGCGCTTATCATTACATGGAGCTGACAAGTTGGCTTTTTAATACGGGGTCATTTAAAATTAATTTACACAGAGACTAAATTTTGTAGATCAAATTAAAGTTTAACCAGAAATTCTTTTCATTGGGTTTGATTCTGGTTTTCTTCTGAGCTTATACTATAGTATATTATATTGTACTTTACTACCTATATTATATGATACTATACATACTATATTATACTTTATTATACGATACTATACATACTGTACTATACTGTATTATATTATACTATACATACTATACTATACTGTATTATATTATACTATAAATACTGTACTATACTATACTATATTATACTATACTATTCTACACTATATTGTCCTTTACTAACTACTGTATACTATACTGTATTGTACTATGCTACATATATGCTACATATACAGCTGCAAGAAAAAGTATGTGAACCCTTTGGAATGATATGGATTTCTGCACAAATTGGTCATAAAATGTGATCTGATCATCATCTAAGTCCCAACAATAGACAATCACAGTCAGGGCCGGTGCTTCCACTAGGCAAACTAGGCAGCCGCCTAGGGCGCATTGCCACCTAGGGGCGCAGCCAGGAGTTGGCACTCTCTCTCCTTTATTAATGATCCTTGTGAGCTGAGGGGAAGGGCGGCAGTGGGGGAGGAAGAAGGGACAGAGGAAGATGCCAAGTGTCTGGGGCAGTGGCGGAACTACCAAGCCTTGACTTTGGGGGAGCCCCAGAAGGAAGGAAGGGAGCCCACCAGAGTGCTGCCTGCATGATGATCCTCTTTGGCTGGAGCGGAGCGGCCTAAACCCCTGCCAGGAAGTGATTCTCTGCACTGAGCTGATGGGCAGCCGTCATTTACCTGGGTCGGTATTAAGCAGGGAGCGGAGGAGAGCTGAACCTGAGCTCGGCACTGGAGGGCGACACCTTTACTGGAGCAGAAGCGATGGCCGACGAGGCACCAGAATGGTCTGAGGAGGTTGGTGATGAAGGACGTGCGGAGCTCTCTGACTGCTGCTTCTTCCTCCACCAGGAGCCTGTTGGAGCTGTGGTGAGCACTGTGGTCCAGAAGAGGAGTGTCCTGGGAAAAGGAATCACAGTGAAGAAGGGGAGAGTGCAGACCACTCTCTTCTTTCTGCCAAGTGAGTGTCCCCAGAACAGGGGATCCGTGTCCCTGGGTGTGACATGGAGCATCCCTGGTATGAAAGGGAATTGGGGTCACCAGGTGTGCCATGGGGAATCAGAGTCCCCAGGTGTGACATGGGGGATAGGGGTCACTGGGTGTAACAGGGGTTCGGGGTCACCAGGTGTGCCATGAGGAATTGGGGTCCCTAGGTGTGCCATGGGGGATTGAGGTCCCCAGGTGTGACATGGAGGAACATCAGGGTCCCCAGGCGTGACATGGAAAAACATCAGAGTCTCTCCGGGTATGACATGGAGGAACATCAGGGGCCCCTGGGGTGACATATAGGAACATTGGGGTCACTGGGTATGACAGCATGACATGGAGGAACACGGGGGTCCCTGGGTGCCACATGGAGGAACATCGGGGTCAGTGGGTATGACAGCAAGACATGGAGGAATATTGGGGTCCCAGAATGTGACATGGAAAAACGTCAGGGTCCCTGGGTGTGACATAGAGGAACATCAGGGTCCCCAGGTGTGACATGGAGAAATATGGGGGTTACTGGGTACGACAGCATAACATGGAGGAACCATCAGATCAGGGTCACTGGGTACGACATAGAGATGTTTTAAATTCTTCCCTTTTTATTTTTTTGGGGGGGCGCAAGTAGCTGGCCTTGCCTAGGGCGTAAAATAGTCTAGCACCGGCCCTGATCACAGTCTGCTAATAACACACAAAGAATGAAATGTTGCCATGTTTTTATTGAACACACCATGTAAACATTCACAGTGCAGGTGGAAAAAGTATGTGAACCCTTGGATTTAATAATTGGTTGAACCTCCTTTGGCAGCAATAACTTCAACCACACGTTTCCTGTAGTTGCAGATCAGACGTGCACAACAGTCAGGAGTAATTCTTGACCATTCCTCTTTACAGAACTGTTTCAGTTCAGCAATATTCTTGGGATGTCTGGTGTGAATAGCTACTCTCCCATACTTCTATGCTTTGGGTCATTGTCCTGTTGCAACACCCATCTTCTGTTGAGCTTCAGCTGGTAGACAGATGGCCTTAAGTTCTCCTGCAAAATGTCTTGATAAAGTTGAGAATTCATTTTTCCTTCGATGATAGCAATCCGTCCAGGCCCTGACGCAGCAAAGCAGCCCCAAACCATGATGCCCCCACCACCATACTTCACAGTTGGGATGAGGTTTTGATGTTGATGTGCTGTGCCTCTTTTTCGCCACACATAGTGTTGTGTGTTTCTTCCAAACAACTCAACTTTGGTTTCATCTGTACACAGAATATTTTGCCAGTACTGCTGTGGAACATCCAGGTGCTCTTGTACAAACTGTAAACGTGCAGCAATGTTTTGTTTGGACGGCAGTGGCTTCCTCTGTGGTATCCTCCCATGAAATCCATTCTTATTTAGCCTCGGTTTCCACTAGTGCGGCTACAAAGTTGTGCTACTTCTAGCACGACTTCGTAGCAAAAGTAAACCGCGGTTTCATTTAGACTTGTCCCTCATATATAGAGGGAAGTCGCGCTCAAAAGTAGTACACGATTTACTTTTGAGGTCGCGGCAACTGAAGCCGCGGCAGTGGAAACGGGCCCCATTGAAAACAATGGGTTTTGACTTGCTGTGCGACTTGACATGTGTCAAGTCGCACCGCAAGTCGCACTAGTGGAAACCGAGCCTTAGTGTTTTACGTATTGTAGATTCGCTAACAGGGATTTTAGCATTTGCCAGTGACTTTTGTAAGTCTTTAGCTGACACTCTAGGATTCTTCTTCACCTCATTGAGCAGTCTGCACTTTGCTCTTGCAGTCATCTTTACAGGACGGCCACTCCTAGGGAGAGTAGCAGCAGTGCTGAACTTTCTCCATTCATAGACAATTTGTCTTCCCGGGGACTGATGAACAGCAAGGCTTTAGGAGATACTTTTATAACCCTTTCCAGCTTTATGCAAGTCAACAATTCTTAATCGTAGGTCTTCTGGGAGCTCTTTTGTGCGAGGCATCATTCACATCAGGCAATGCTTCTTGTGAAAAGCAAACCCAGAACTGGTGTGTGTTTTTTATAGGGCAGGGCAGCTGTAACCATAACCAACACCTCCAATCTCATCTCATTGATTGGACTCCAGTTGGCTGACATCTCACTCCAATTAGCTCATGGAGATGTCATTGGTATAGGGGTTCACATACTTTTTCAACCTGCACTGTGAATGTTTACACGGTGTGTTCAATAAAAACATGGCAACATTTTATTCTTTGTGTGTTATTAGTTTAAGTGCCGGTTCACACTGGGGCGACCTGTGAGGAGACCTGGTCGCCTCACAGGTCGCCGCAGGTCGCCTCCCATAGGGAAGTCGCTCCGACCTAGAAAAAGGGTCCGGAGCTTCTTTGGGGCGACCAGGAGGCGACCGCCATAGACTTCAATGTTATGAAGTCCGTGGCGGCCGCTTCGAGGTCGCGGCGCGCTGCTCGCACCGCGATCTCGGAGGTCGCCCCTGCAAGTAGCGTCGCGGTAATGTGAACCGGCGCTAAGCAGACTGTGATTGTCTATTGTTGGGACTTAGATGATGATCAGATCACAGTTTATGACCAGTTTGTGCAGAAATCCATATCATTCCATACTTTTTCATGCAGCTGTACTATGCTATTCTATGCTGTGTTATACTACCTATACTATTCCACACCAAACTATACTATACTATACTATACTATACTATACTATACTATACTATACTATACTATACTAACTATACTATATTATACTATACTATATTGTACTATGCTAGATATACCATACTATACAATTTTATTTTGTAATATACTAACTATACTATACTATATTGTACTATACAATATTATACTATACTATATTACACTATTCCATTCCATACTAAACTGTTCTATGCCATATTATACTATACTGTATTATACTATACTATAATTTAATATGCTCGACTGTTTTTTATACTGTACTATACAATAATATACTGTTCTATATCATACTACATTATACTATACTATTTTATTCTATAGTAAACTATATTATAGTATACTGTATTATACTATCTTATACTATATTTTACTATTCTAAACTATACTATACTGTTTATATATTCTAAATATGCTATTTTATACCATACTATGAATATTATACTGTATAACAGAGCTCAAAATTTCAAGTCCTGAGCTAGTGGCAAGGTCTTAAGAGTTACTCGCCACTAGTTGCCCCACCCAACCCCTACCCCGCCCTGTCCCTTATTCAGCCCTTTAAACACGCCCTCGTAAATTATCTCATGAAATTGCATTTTAAAATGTTTTATGCAGAATTAAGTTACAAAAATAAATATTAACAACAGCAACAACTTTATCAGTGCCCATCAGTGCAGCCTCATCAGTGCCCATCAATGCAGCCTATCAGTGGCCATCAGTGCAGTATATCAGTGCAGCCTATCAGTGCTCGTCAGTGCCACCTCATCAATGCTCATCAGTGCTTCCTCAGCAGTGCCGCCTTATCAGTGCCCACCAATGCAGCCTCATCAGTGCCTATCAGTGCAGCCTCATCAGTGCACATCAGTGCACATCAGTACAGCTTATCAGTGTCCCATCAGTTCAGCCTCATCGCTGTCCATCAGTGCAGCCTCATCACTGCCCATCAATGCAGCCTATCAGTGCCCATCAATGCAGACTCATCAGTGCCTATCAGTGCCCATCAATGCAGCCTATCAGTGCAGCCTCGTCAGTACCCATCAGTGCAGCATATCAGGGCCCATTAATGCAGCCTATAAGTGCCGATCAATGCAGTCTCATCAGTGCCTACCAATGCAGTCTATCAGTGCCCATCAGTGCAGCCTCGTCAGTGCCCATCAGTGCATCCTCATTAGTGCCCATCAGTGCAGCCTCATCAGTGCCCATCAGCGCAGCCTCATCAGTGCCCATCAGCGCAGCCTATCAGTGCCCATGAATGCAGTCTATCTCTGCACGGGAATTACAGGGAGAGGATCTCCCACTGTGACACAGTGTGTATCTGAAACACCGGAGGCTGTCAAACAAAGTCCTGCCTCCTGGACTGGCTTCTATGATAGACATCACACTACTTAAATTTCCCGGCTTTGGACCAGTGTCCTTATTTGACAGTGACTAGCGTTTCAGATACAAGCTGTGTCAGAGAAGAAGTTCCCCTCTCTGTGTGACCTGTTCGGCTCTCCTTTCCCTTCCTAACAGTTTCCTGGCTTCGCTGGAAGGAGAATCGACTCCTTTTCAACACTGCCTGCCGGTGGCTCCACACTCGCCCTAGGCTAATTTCCACTCGCCAAATGTGAACAGGCGAATGGAAATGTTCTGGCCTGCTGTACAATACTATACTATTCTTAACAGTACTATACAACATTATACTATACTATATTACTATACTATATTACAGTATAGTATACTATTCGTAGTATTCCATACTATTATATATTATATTATTCTGTATTGTACTATCCTATACTATACTATACTACACTAAACTATACCATTTTATACTGTACTATACTATTTTATTCTTTACTATATCATACGATTCTATACTGTATGATTCTATGCTATACTATTTTTTTTACTATACTATACAATACTATTTGATACTGTACTATACAATATTACACTATACTATACTATTCTATACTATACAGTATATATATATATATATATACTTGCACTTATTCACTTTACATTAGTGTGGTTTGTCAAGGTACCATACAGATTAGGAGATGACCAGTTTTTTGAAGTTCACATTTAAAGTGTTACTAAACCCAGGAGCTTGCAGTCACTATATGTGGTCTCCCACAATACGAAGAACATGGAAATGCAAACAGCCTTTATACACATTATTATTCATTAATTAGGATCTGTTATATTTATAATAATGCAGTCTGACTAATTTTTTTACGCACGTTTTATATATATATATATATATATATATATATGAAATTTAATTATCTTTACTATTTATTATTTAAATGTATATATATATATATATATATATATATATATATATATATATATATATATACAGTTTATATATAAGTTATATATAAGTTATATATATATATATATATAAGTTATATATATATATATATATATATATATATATATATAATTATATATATATATATGTGCTTGCACTTATTCATTTTACATAAGCGTGGTTTGTCAAGGTACCGTACAGATTAGGAGCTGACCAGTTTTTTGAAGTTCACATTTAAAGTGTTACTAAACCCAGGAGCTTGCAGTCACTATATGTGGTCTCCCACAATACGAAGAACATGGAAATGCAAACAGCCTTTATACACATTATTATTCATTAATTAGGATCTGTTATATTTATAATAATGCAGTTTGACTAATTTTTTTACGCACGTTTATATATATATATATATATATGAAATTTAATTATCTTTACTATTTATTATTTAAATGTATATATATATATATATATATATATAAGTTATATATATATATATATATATATATATATATATATATATATATATAAGTTATATATATATATATATATATATATATATATATAAATTATATATATATATGTGCTTGCACTTATTCATTTTACATTAGCGTGGTTTGTCAAGGTACCGTACAGATTAGGAGCTGACCAGTTTTTTGAAGTTGTAGTGTTACTAAACCCAGGAGCTTGCAGTCACTATATGTGGTCTCCCACAGTACACAGAACATGAAAATGCAAACAGCCTTTATACACAATGCACCCCCTTAGATTCCACAGTGAATATAACAAGCATACTTTACTGCATATAGAGACTGATTTTACGGTTATGGGTTTAGTAACACTTTAAAGGCTTCATATAGACTCCACCCCCCTGTAATGACATAGTGATCCATTCTATGGGTAAGTAGTCATTACGTCTTTATTTGTACAGTTTATTCCGTACATTCTGCTGCCACAATGCAATAATAAAAGCAACAGCAGCACAAATAGAACAATACAAATGAAGTCAGACGCGCAGTAATTAAGCTAAGCTTGATTTATTGCGGTGTCATTGCTTCATAGTACGGTTTTAATCAGCTGAGGCCGGGGAGACTTAAAGCATAATTTGTGAAATTGCCAAAAAATGTCGCGGCTGCTTAATTACACACATCTATTAACAACGTTTATATGTATAATGTGATTTTCAGGCTTCCATTTTTCTTAAAACAAAACTGTATGATATAATTGTTTGCGTTTGTTTTGTTAAAATTAAACCAGGCCATGATAAAAATAATTAAAATCATGGCATAGCTGAAAAGAGAATGCAATATAGGTATAGGTAATGTAACATTGGGGAGCACGGTGGCTTAGTGGTTAGCTCTACTGCCTTGCAGCACCTAAGTTCAAGTCCTGGATGGGTTCCAGGTTGAACTGGATGAACCGATGTCTTTATTCAACCTTAACAACAAGGTAACCATGTACTATCTGCATGGAGTTTGAATGTTGTCCTCAGTTCAAGTCCCAGTAAGAACACTATTGTCATGGAGTTTGCATTCCTCCTTGTGCCTTTATAGGTCTGCTTTGTCTACTCCAGGGGCGTAACTACAGGGGTTGAGGGGTTGCAACCATGCCCCATGCTCTAGGGGGCCTGTGTGGCTCCCCTGTACACCTGGATAGGAGGGGGGGGGGGGGCAGCATGAAGAGAAATCACTGTCCCCCTTTTTCCTCCTGCTGCAGGAGGAAAATGGAAGAGAATGGATCCTCTGTATGCTCCCTCCTATTCAGTTCACTTGTGTTCTGCTGTCTCTGGGCCCCTGTGTGCTCCCCTGGTGCCCCCCCCCCCCACTGTTGCTCCCTTCCCTCTCCTGCCGGCTGCTGCAGAGGATGTGTCACAATAGAGAACCAGGAAGGGGTTGGTAAATATGTAATTTACCAGCTCCTTCCCTTTCTGAATGGACAGAGTCATAGTCAGTGATATTGTAAAAAAAATAAAATAAAATGATAAAAAATAATACAATTAAAATACCAAAAAATAAAAACTACTGACACCAGTGGGTGAACTTCCAGGATCGCAAAGGTCCCACTTGTGACCGGACCCTGGCATTCCACCCCCGTGGGGAGTCCCCAAGATGGCAGGAAGGGGGCCCACTGCAGATCTTGTGAAAGGGTCCCGCTGCGGGACCAAAATAAAGGGCCCTGCAATGAGAGTAAAGGGCCCCAGGATCGGTGGGAAGAGCCCCAGGCTTGAAGGGAAGGGCCCTGGCTAGGACCCTTCATGGTTTCTTGCACCAGGGTCCTGAAGGTTCTAGTTACGCCTCTGGTCTACTCCAGTGTCTTTCGACACTCCAAAGACATTCTGGTAGGATTGGCCTTTCTATATTTATATAGGATAAGACCTTGAATTGTGAGATCCTGCAGGGCAAGGACTGATGTGAATTTGCAATATGTAAAGTGCTGCATAAATTGTTTGCACTATATAAAATCCTATAAAAAAAACTGTGTGCCTGCATTCTCCACCATTTGCTAAATATTGGCCCTGCTATATGTAAAAGGGACCTTAAACTGTAAGCCTCTTCAGGGCAGGGACTGGTGTGAATGTACAATATATAGAGTGCTGCATGAATTGTTGGCGCCATATAAATACCTATACTCAATATTCTGCTGAAGTAGGCAAACTTTGTGCCCGCATTCTTCTCAATTTGCTGACAATTGGCCCTGCTAATATGTATATGAGTTAGTATGTATATGAGTTAGGGACCCTAGATTGTAAGTTCCTTCAAGGCAGGGTATTAGGGTGGGCACGCCAGTAGACAAGATAACTCCTCTGGACGGACTTCTGTGCACAGGCTAAAACAGATCCCCTTTCGTACTTGCAAGAATTGGGCTTTGGCTAATAGATATGCGCATGCAGGCCGTGGCGCATTCTCATACGTGCCGGTGCCTGTGTGAACCTGTGACAGATGCTGGTGCTTAAAGGGCTATTTACACTCAACCAGTGCTCAGGACCAGTGCTGCTTGTCTTCAGCCTCCTGTTTAACCTGTGATCCAGTGAACCTGTATCCTGCTTTCTGTTGCTGACCCGGCTTGTCCTGACCATTCTCTGAACTCCACCTGCATCGACCTTGGCTTGTCCCCTGACCTCTGCTTCTGTCTGTTCCTTTGGCTCCTGCTTCACTGATCGCTTCCTGACCCAGCTTGTTCCCTGACCACACTTCTGTCTGTGACCTGTACCAAACCTTCCCATCTGTGCCCTGTACCCAAACCATCCCATCTGTGCCCTGTACCTAAACCATCCCATCTGTGCTCTGTACCCAAACCATCCCATCTGTGCCCTGTACCAAACCATCCGTCTGTGCCCTGTACCTAAACCATCCCATCTGTGCCCTGTACCCAAACCATCCCGTCTGTGACCTGTACCGAACCATCCAGTCTGTACCCTGTCCTCGAACAATCCCATCTGTGCCCTGTACCCGAATCATCCCGTCTGTGCCCTGTCCTCGAACCATCCTGTCTGTGCCCTGAACCATCCCGTCTGTGCCCTGTACCCGAACCATCCCATCTGTGCCCTGTACCCGAACCATCCCGTCTGTGCCCTGTACCCGAACCATCCCGTCTGTGCCCTGTACCTGAACCATCCCGTCTGTGCCCTGTACCGAACCATCCCGTCTGTGCCCTGTACCGAACCATCCCATCTGTGCCCTGTACCCGAACCATCCCGTCTGTGCCCTGTACCTGAACCATCCCGTCTGTGCCCCCCTGAACCATCCTGTCTGTGCTCTGTACCCAAACCATCCCGCCTGTGCCCTATACCTGAACCATCCTGTCTGTGCCCTGTACCCAAACCATCCCTTCTGTGCCCTGTACCTGAACCATCCATCTGTGCCCTGTACCGAACCATCCCGTCTGTGCCCTGTACCCAAACCATCCCGTCTGTGCCCTGTACCTGAACCATCCCGTCTGTGCCCTGTACCCAAACCATCCTGTCTGTGCCCTGTACCCAAACCATCGCGTCTGTGACCTGTACCCAAACCATCCCGTCTGTGACCTGTACCAAAACCATCCCATCTGTAATCTGTACCTGAACCATCCTGTCTGTGCCCTGTACCGAACCATCCCATCTGTGCCCTGTACCGAACCATAACGTCTTTGTCCTGTACCCGAACCATCCCGTCTGTGCCCTGTACCCGAACCATCCCATCTGTGCCCTGTACCCGAACCATCCCATCTGTGCCCTGTACCCGAACCATCCCGTCTGTGCCCTGTACCCAAACCATCCCGTCTGTGCCCTGTACCGAACCATCCCGTCTGTGCCCTGTACCCGAAACCATCCCGTCTGTGCCCTAAACCATCCCGTCTGTTCCCTGTACCCGAACCATCCCATCTGTGCCCTGTACCCGAACCATCCCGTCTGTGCCCTGTACCCAAACCATCCCGTCTGTGCCCTGTACCTGAACCATCCCATCTGTGCCCTGTACCTGAACCATCCCATCTGTGCCCTCTACCCGAACCTTCCCGTCTGTGCCCTGTACCCGAACCATCCTGTCTGTGCCCTGTACCCGAACCATCCTGTCTGTGCCCTGTACCAAACCATCCCGTCTGA
This sequence comes from Pelophylax lessonae, assembly GCF_965119305.1. Lineage (NCBI taxonomy): Eukaryota > Metazoa > Chordata > Amphibia > Anura > Ranidae > Pelophylax > Pelophylax lessonae. Next base: position 20,894,692 of record NC_138779.1, on the reverse strand, counting down.
GCCTGCCTAACTCTGCTACTCTGTCTGCTGTTGCCAGTTCTAGCTGTCTGCCTGCTTGCTGAAGCCATCTGACGACCTCACATGCCCAGCAAGGACATCTGCCCTGCTGTTAGCAAGTGCTACAGGCACTTGTGCAACTCTGCACTCCTGCGCCTTTTGTCTACACTATGAGGGTTCCCCGAGTCAGAGGTGTAAGAGAGGCCTCCCTCATCATATCAGGCACTGCTACCAGGTACCTTATACAGGGGCTGATATGAATTTTCAATATGCAGAGTGCTGCTGTGTAAATTGTTGGCGCCATAAATACCTACAATCAATATTTTTCTAAGATAGGCAAATTGTGTGCCCGTACTCGTCTCCATTTGTCAATTATTGTCCCTACTGTATGTATATGACAGAGGGAGCTTAGATTGTAAGCTCTTTCATGGTAGGGCCTGATTTTAATGTACAATATGTAGAGTGCTGCATAAATTGTAGGTGCTTTATAATCACCTATGAACAATATTCTGCTGAAGAAGGCAAATTGTGTGCCTGCACTTTCCTCCATTTGCCGACTATTGGTCCTGCTATATGTATATGAGCTAGAGGCCTTAGATTGTAAGCTCCTTCAGGGCATGGACTGATGTGAATTTACAATATGTAGAGTGCTGCCCAAATCATTGGCGCTATATAAATACCTATAATCAATTTGCTGCTGAAGTAGGCAAATTGTTTGCCTGCATTCTGCTTCATTTGCCAACTATTGGTCCTGCTATAAGTATATGAGCTAGAGGCCTTAGATTGTAAGCTCCTTCAGGGCATGGACTGATGTGAATTTGCAATATGTAAAGTGCTGCATAAATTGTTTGCACTATATAAAATCCTATAGAAAATTGTGTGCCTGCATTCTCCACCATTTACTGACTATTGGCCCTGCTATATGTATATGTTAGGGACCCTAGACTGTAAGCCTCTTCAGGGCAAGGACTGATGTGAATGTACAATATATAGAGTGCTGCATGAATTGTTGGTGCCATATAAATACTTATAATCATTATTCTGCTGAAGTAGGCAAAATGTTTGCCCGCATTCTCTGCCATTTGCCAACCTATGGCCTTACTATATGTATGTGAGATAGAGATCTTATATCTTAAGCTCCTATAGGCCAGGGACTGATGTGAAAGTACAAAATGTAGAGTGCTACGTAAATTGTTTATGCTATATAAATACCTACCAACAATATTCTGCTGAAGCAGGAAAATTGTGTGCCCGCATTCTCCTCCATTTGCCGACTATTGGTCCTGCTATATGTATATGAGCTAGAGACCCTAGATTGTAGGCTCTTTCAGATCTGATATGAATTTACAATATGTAGAGTGCGGTGTAAATTGTTGGCACTATATAAATACCCATAATAATCAATATTCTGCTGAAGTAGGAAAACTGTGTGCCCGCATTCTCCACCATTTCCTGACTATTGGCCCTGCTATATGTATATAGGTCAGGGACCTTAGACTGTAAGCCTCTTCAAGGCAAGGACTGATGTGAATGTACAGTATATAGAGTGCTGCATGAATTATTGGCGCCATATAAATACCTATAATCATTATTCTGCTGAAGTAGGCAAATTTTGTGCCCGCATTCTTCTCCATTTGCCAACCTATGGCCTTACTATATGTATGTGAGATAGAGATCTTATATCTTAAGCTTATAGGCCAGGGACTGTCTTGCACAGGTGTAAGGGCTTCTCTACTCGGCTGAAATGGCTTACTCTGATTTCATTAAACACTGTGAGCTTCTCGCAATGTGCATTAGAAGCTGTAGGAAGCCAGGGCCCACTTTAAACTGGGGGGGGGGTAAATTTGTGCTGGGAATGAGAGGATTTGTGCTGGGGGAGGGGGATATGGATGGGGGAACAGAATTTGTGCTAGGAGAGGTGATTTAGCGGGGGGGAGGGGTATTTGTGCTAGAGAAGGGATTTTGGGAGGGGGCAGCAATTTGGTGCCTGGGGGGGAGGGGGGTTGGGGGAGAAGATTTCTGCTAGTAGAGAGGATGGGATGGAGAAGATTTGTGGTAGGAGGCAGGATGGGGGGGATTTGTTCTACAAAGGGGTATTTTGGGGCGGAATTTCTGCTAAAAGGGGGTATTTTGGGGGCACAGGAGTTATGCTAGGCATGGGGTTTGATGGGTATTTGTACTGATAGGGAGGAATTGGGTGGGGGAGGATTTGTGCTAGGAGGGGGGAAGAGAACAGAATTTGTGCTAGGAGAGGTGATTTAACGGAGGAGAAGAGGGGAGGATGTAAGGGAATTTGTGGTAGGAAGGGGAATTTTGAGTTGAGACGGATTTGTGCTAGGAGAGGGATTTTGTGAGGGGCAGCAATTTGGTGCCGGGGGGGTTGGGGGAGAATATTTCTGCTAGTAGAGAGGATGGGATGGAGAAGATTTGTGCTAGGAGGGGGGATGGGGGAGGATTTATTCTGCATGGGGGTATTTTGGGGCGGAATTTCTGCCAAAAGGGGGTATTTTGGGGGCACAGGAGTTATGCTAGGCATAGGGTTTGAGGGGTATTTGTGCTGATAGGGAGGAATTGGGTGGGGATTTGTGCTAGGGTGGGAAATTTGGGGGGAGAGGAATTGTGTTAGGTGGGTTGATTTTCTTTTTTTTTTTTTTTGGGGAGGGGAGGATTTGTTCTAGGAGGGGGGAACTGGGGGTGGGGGGTGTTGAGCTAAGAGGGGAGATTGCCCTGGGAGGGGGAATTTTTGTGCATTTTGATTTGGAGAGAATTTTTGCTTTTGGGGAGGGAGGGAATTTTTGTTGAGGCATGATGCTCCCACATTGTGGTGGGGGAATGTAGGGGGGGGGGGTAATAAAGTTTCTAATCTTCAATCTTAACCCTGGGCACTAGATGACCTTATCCCAGCACTGTGTCTAAGGACTGGTAAGCTGCAATATATTACATTTTTATATTTGGGTTTGGATACACAGTGTGGTTGATTTACGAAAACTGGAGAGTGCAAAATTTTGTGCAGATGTGCATGGTGGCCAATCAGCTTCCAGTTTTTTTTTTTTTGTCAAAGCTGAAGTTAGAAGCTGGTTGGCTACCATGCAGAGCTGCACCAGATTTTGCACTCTCCAGTTTTAGTAAATCAACCCCAGTAGGTTACTTGACCCCTGGTCCAACATTCCAGCAGATCTTTTACTGGAACGGGTGGAACCCAATGGGTAAAGGATGTCTAGGCACCAACTCCTTCTGGACACTAGTTTTCAAAAATAAAAGTAGCCGCAAAAATTCTTTAAACCCATAAATACCGTGGCCGTTGTTTTTACGGTAAAACATGGTTAGGGGTTCGCTTTGCATCCTGCAATCCACAAATTTATATTAAAACAAGGCGGTTCATTAATTCTTAGTATGAGGGCTGTTCACAGGATGAGTTTATAAAACCATTAAATTTCATCGTGCTCAAACCCCCGTCTTACAATCCATAAGAATACACGGCATGGTGGACGTTTGCCAAACCATCTGTGCCAGAGCCCCGAGATCTCAATCCAATTTATTAAACCTGATTCATAATCAAACGCTGAAGCTAAATTCGACATTCCTTGTAAAATCTGACCTATAAAAACTTTATTGGCCCTTTTTATTTTTAGGAGTGCATTCCTCTGCAGAACGCTTTAAAAAAAAAAAAAATCGCAGAATTATATTACAATAGCTTGAAAACGCGTACTTTGCACAGGATTCTTGAATCTATCTCGGCATGTAAATGGACCACACAGCTCGAGCGGTTTCAGCGGCGTTGGAGAGTAAGTAAAGACGCAACGGTGATAGAATGGAAAAACGGAATGATGAACGGCTTCATGTGAAAGCAATCAGTTAACCAATAAAGCAAACCCAACTACCAAATGAGCTCAGACAATAAAGTCAACTTCAACCAAATATTAAAGTTTTGGAAAGAATGATGATGGGTTGGAAACTCTGTCCGGTTTTTATTGGCACTTGTGTCTTTGCTTGTTGGTATTGCCTTAAAGGATAAATCCTTTAATACAGCCACATAAAAAAAGAAATAAATAGCATAAACAATTGCTAGACAAGCCATGTTGTAATTTAACCACTTCAATACCAGGCACTTTCTGCCCCTTCCTGTCCAGGCCAATTTTCGCACTTTGAACGACAATTGCGCGGTCATGCAAAACTGTACCCAAATGTAATTTTTATAATTTTTTTTTCGAGCAAATGGAGCGTTCTTTTAGTGGTATTTAATCACCACTGAGTTTTTATTTTTTCCCAAACAAACCAAAAAAGGAGGAACATTTTGAAAAAAAAAAAAAAAAAGTATTTCCTAGTTTGTGTGATACAATTTTGTAAATAAGTTATTTTTCTTCTTCACTGATGTGCGCTAATGTGACTGCACTGATGGGCACTGAGGATGTTGCACTGATGGGCACTGATGAGGCTGCACTGATAAGCACTGGTGAGGCTGCACCGGTGTTGTGCGCTAATGAGACTGCACTGATGTGCACTGATGCGGCTGCACTGATGGGCACTGATGAGGCTGCACCGATGAGCACTGATGAGGTTGCACTGATAAACACTGGTGAGGTTGCACTGGTGTGCGCTAATGAGACTGCACTGATGAGCACTGACAAGGTTGCACCGATGGGCACTGATGAGGCTGCACTGATGGGCACTGATGAGGTTGCATTGATAAGCACTGGTGAGGCAGCACTGGTGTGCGCTAATGAGACTGCACTGATGTGCACTGATGAGGCTGCACCGATGGGCAGGGCTGCTGTTATAAATCAGGGGCCCCATACAGCCTACCTGGCAGGCTCCCCCCCCCCCCCTTGAATATGTCAAGACAATATTTTCACTAATAATACACTAAAATCATTATTAGCGGACACAAACATAACAGAGAACCTGTGTGAATTAGTCCTTTTTAATTGTTTTTTAAAATCTTTAAAAGTTAAAAATGTTTACAATTATTTTATTTTACAATTTTATTTTTTATTATATGCTTAATTGTTATATTTTTTTACAATATGTTATTTTTTTTACAGGCCAGGACAGGGAAGCCTGCAGCGCTGCGGGAGGGGGGGGGGCAGGAGCAGGCAGAACAGGGATGGGGGATCGTGTCGGAGAAGCAATTACAGAAACAATGCCCTGTGTCTGTATCTCTCCCTGCAGCAGCTGAAAACTGGCAGGAGGGGAAGAAAATGACTTTCAGCTGCTGCAGAGAGTCACACAGGGCTTCCTTCTGTAATTGCCCCTCTGCCCGACTGCACCAATTCCCAAAGCTTTTGGGGCCCCCCTGTGTGCCTGGGCCCCTTACAGGAGGACTGGTGCCCCCCCTATAAGCAGCCTTGCTCATGGGCACTCTTGAGGCTGCACTGATAGGCACTGGTGAGGCTGCACTGATGTGCGCTAATGAGACTGCACTGATGGGCACTAATGAAGCTGCACTAATGTGCACTGATGAGGGTGCACTAATGGGCACTGGTGAGGCTGCACTGATGTGCACTGATCAGACTACACTGATGAGGCTATACTGATGGGCACTGATTGGTGGCACTGATGGGCACTGATAGGCGACACTGATGGGCACTGATGGGACTGCACTGATAATCAGGGCACCGATGCTCAGTTCCCTGAAATTCAGGGTAAATGTGTCCTGTCAGATTTGTTGGTTACCGGCTCTCCTTTCCCCCCGCTGTCACAACGCGTGAGGAAAGGAATGCCGATAACCAGAAAGTTTGTTTACATGTGATCATCTGTGATTTGACACAGATGATCACATGCTAAAGGACCTTTGTGATTGGCCCTATACCTCGATCTGTGATCAGCTGTGTCCAACCTTATTTTTTCTCAATTTTTCTTTTTTTCTTTTTATAAAAACAATGTGAATTTACACTTACAAGCTGTCCTGCCATCTAGTAACTGTTCTTTACAGAACTTAAAGATACTACATGTAACAAAGCAAATTCCAATACAAATCCTTCTCAGACTTCTTTGGGCAAAGTGGTCTTTATCATGTTCTTCTCCAGAGGTCAGTCTGTTTCAGGGGCGTAACAACAGAGGGTCCCAGGGGCAGCAATTATGACCCAGGCCCCATGTTGCAGGGGGTATGTGTGCCCCCCCCCTATGCCTCAATAGGAGGAGCAGCAGGGGTGGCTGCATATAGAAGAGCTAATCTCTCAATTTTCCTCCTGCAGCCGCTGAATGGCCGCTTATCCTCCTCTCCCTCCCGAAGGCATTTAGTGGCTGCTGAGAGATCAGTTCTCCATTCTCCAATATGCAGCTGCCCCCACCGCTCCTCCTATCCAGCTATTTTCTGCTTCCCCCATGTTCTCTCAAGCCTCCCCCCCCCCCCCCTCAGTGCTCTCCCCTGGCAGCCCCCCTCGACCCTCCTCCCCTTTCCTGCCGGCTGCTGTGGGGAATCTGTCAGGATGGGAGAGCAGGGATGGGGGGGTGGTAAATGTGTCAATTAGTCAGTGATCGGTACTGATCTATCCATTTATAACTGAAACATAGTGAACATAGTACTATGATTCAGTTTGTGAATGAATGGGAAGCTCTGCACAGAGCTATTCCTGTCCATTCATTCTGTGCAGCTGAAGCTGCAGAGGAGATTGAGGGCTGTGTCCTCAGTCTCCTTTTCTCTGTCTCAAAGGTGGAACATTAGAGATCTGACCCTTGATATCTCACCAAAGCCCCCCAACAGGGCTTCTAAACCAATTGTAAAAAATAATAAAATAATATATAATAAATAAAAAAAACAATAATACAATATTGTGAAAAAAGGGATAAAAAATAAAATAACAAAAATAAAAACAATAATAATAAACTACTTACACAAGTTGTGGAACTACCAGGGTCACAAAGGTGGCACTGGCCACCGGGCCCTGGCTTTCCCCCACTGGGCTCAGAGAGAAGGGCCCTATCTGGGAGTCGGGGGCCCTTTGTGGTTTCTTGCACCGGGGCCCTGAAGGTTCTAGTTATTCCACTGGTCTGTTTCTTTGCACTTTCCAGCTTCTGCAGAAGGACCTTCTTACCCCAGAGACCCTTTTATCTAACCATCCCAGATTTGGGGTGTCAAGGTATATAAGGGTGGTTGGACAAGCAGACATAATTCGACCAGGTTTGGAAAAAAGCATCTTAAAACTGTGGTGTAGACAACATGGATTTCTATGCAGGGGAACAGTGGCTTCTGGCTAATGTTTTTAAACCTATTTATTTGTCCATATTCCCCTTAGAATATTCAGACATGAGACAGGTACCTGATATTATCATAAGACATTCATCTCATGCCTACAACCAACTTTATCTTTGCCAGAAAAAAAAAACTGACATTGTTTTTGGGGGCCCCATGTCACTTTTATTTCTAATGAATTCTATGTTGTTCCATGGCCAGGGCCGCTGATAGGGGGGGACCACCATCCCTCGTGTAGGGGGCCCGAGCACACAGGGGGGGCCACACAGAGAGGGGGATTAGTGATGGACAACAAATACAGAAATCTTCCTCCAGCACCTGAATCTGATCTGTCCCTCCTGCTATCAGCTTTTATCTGTTGAGAAAGAGACAGTCGTCCCTCACTAATCCCCCTCCCTGTGTGGCCCACCTCCCAGCACTTATCTCTGCTCAGGAGTTTATTTGTAAATTGTAACTTTGTTTCTCTCTCTGTCTCTCTGATCCCGGAGCTCCAACTGCCCAGCCTGTATATTTTTCTCATCTTCTTTTTTATTTAACATAGTTTATTTTTTAGATTTAGCAGGAATTATTGCGAGTTATGTTATATTTGTGTCTGCTAATAGTGATTTTGTTGTAATTTTAGCTAAATATATCTTTAATATTTTCTTGGGGGGGCCCTTCCAGGTAGTCTGTACGGGGCCCCGCGATTTCTAACAGCAGCCCTGTCCATGGCCAACTGGGATATATAATCCCTCCAGCATGTTTTGGATTTTCCCCAGAGCCCTCTTCTAGGCGAACCTACCCTTAACTCCTAAGAGGCTCCCAAGAAGTGGGCAATTTATAGGAGATCCCCAAACCACCAACTCCTCTTAATTTAAAAATAAAATGGCCTTGTGGGTTATAGTATAAACATTTCAAGCTTAACTTTTTATATAAATCTACATGCATGGTATGATTTCTGTTAGTGCACATTCTTGATGGTACAATATTTTCTAAGATGTGGCTACGTTCTTGGTGGCAATAACCATTTTTATGAAATCAGTGATGATTTAATTTTATAAGTCATCTTACCTTCAAACCCAAATTTAAACAAATTTTTGTCTAAGTTCCATTTTATATTGGCATGGTTTGGCATGAAATCTTTTGAAGAAGCAATAAATGCTGATATAGGGGAGAATTTTCTCTCGAGGTGCCATATCCTGTGTTATTCAACCCAATTTCATTTTTATGACTGGAAGTCTTTTTACTTACTTTAGTATTTGGGCTTCAATAATATTTGAGCTGGTTATTATTATATTTTATAAAGTTGTGTGTGAGTGCTAGCTGATATCCAACAGTTGAATGAAAGGATTTGAAAACATGGGAGGCTAACTACAGGTCATTGATCATTTTATTGATAATTAGGCAACTGCTTTATATTTTTACCGACTTGACCTCTTGAAGATAAGGCATACAGAAATTTCGCAACCATAACAGCAGTTCAATGTTTTAACCAAACATAAGAGTATCATGAAACAGAACGGTAGTAGAATAAGTATATTAGAGAACTACAGGGGTTGTAAAGAGAGCACATATTTGTGTAAAATAGGCCAAAATGGCCTGAGTTTTTAGGGAAGTCACGTTCTCATTAGGATGAACTATGGTACGATTTGAGCTGATTTCTTGGGGCAGGGGAAGTTGGTTGGGTGTGGTTCCGTAAGGTATTGGATGGGTGAGAGTTTCAAGATGGCTAATACCAAAGATTGAGAGCTACTTATGTTGAAGGCTAGTTTCAAGGTTGACAGTCCAGCTGGCCACCCTGATTAGTTCTATTAGCTGCGTGGCAGTCGGTATGAGAGAAAAGGGGAAGGTGGGGGGAAGGGTGGGGAGAGGATAGGTAGAAGGGGGGAATAGAGTAAAGTAGAAGGGGTAGAGATGAAATTAAAGGGAGTGAGAGGAAAGCAGGCTGAAACAGGGGAGGCGTGTACCTCCTACCTAACCCTGATATTCGGCCCATTCAACCTCGGTTACCCCAGAGGTTTTGCATAGAGTAAGTTGGTATAGGTATGTTGGAGAGGTAGGGTGTTTAGCTGGCTCAATTAGTGTGAAGCACATAGTTTGGGCATATTCCGAGGTAGTCAAAAATGAGACCAGCAAGACCAGCGAGTGGTGTATTTGAAGATGTTATCATGTGTAATGGCTATAAGTTCTTCCATTTCAGTGATTTTGTTGATTTGTTGAAACCAATCTTGCCCCACAAGACCAGGATACATGGCATGGCTAGGGATCTGAAGTAAGAGTGTCCTGGTAATGCAGAGTGGTGTAAGAGGAGTTGGCCAGGGGAGAAGTCTAAAGCGAGGGTAGTGACCCAAGGGTCACTACCCTCGCTTTAGACTTCTCCCCTGGCCAACTCCTCTTACACCTAAGTAAACTCCTCTTACAACTTGAGGTTATGCTGTGGACTTCTTTCCAAAACTTTTGGATAGCGGAGAATGACCACCAGATATGTATGAGAGAGCCTGGTTTGGAGGTACATCGCCAGCATAAGTTGGATACTAGTGGTACGAATTTGTGGATAGAGATCGGGACCCTATACCAATGAGTGAGGACTTTATAGCCATTTTCCTGAGTTGATCCATGAGATCTAAGGAGAGTTCCTTCCCCCAGGTTTGACATGTTTTATTTTTCACAGTATGTTTGGTAAAGAGTAATGAGTAGACGGTTGATATTAAGTGTCTTTGTGGGGGTGTCTTCAGAGCATAGTGTTTCTATGCCGGTAAGTTGTCTAGCCCAGAGTGGTTTATGTTTCGGGCCCAGTAAGAAGTGTTGTATTTGAAGGTAGGTCCACAATGGGAACCTACGATCTTCCATCTGTGAAGTGAAATCTTCACGTTTCAAAAATGTGTCTTTATAAAAAAAAAAGTTTGGCTAAAATATGTTTGTGTGGCCATGAGGTGTCTAGGAATTGTTTGGACAGCCCCTGGGGGAAATTCTGGGTTGAGTCAGAAAATAGTCCAAGGCCACCCTGTCGAATGCCCACTCTGCGTCTAGTGAGAGAAAGAAACAGTTTTGCTTAGAGGATTTCAGCCAAGAGTGTAGGCTAACCACTTAAGCCCCGGAGGATTTGGCTGCTAAAAGACCAGGGGGTATTTTGCGATTCGGCACTGCGTGACTTTAACGGACAATTGCGCGGTCGTGCGACGCTGTACCTAAACGAATTTGACATCCTTTTTTTCCCACAAACAGAGCGTTCTTTTGGTGGTATTTGATCACCTGTACGATTTTTGGACCATGCGCTATAAACAAAAAAAGAGCGTCAATTTTGCAAAAATAACAATATTTTTCACATTTTTTTTAAATGAAATTCCCCCAAAAAATCTAAAAATCTAAATTTTTTTAACAATTTGTTTTATGCTGCATATGTTTGGTAAAAAAAATCGCAAAAAGCGTATTTTTATTGGTTTTCGCAAAAGTTATCGCGTTTACTAACAAAGGGAAAGATTTTTGTCATTTTTGTTGTTTTTTTTTTACGCGTAATGGCGGCGATCTGCGTTTTTTTTTGCGGTACTGCGACATTGTGGCGGACAGATCGGACCCTTGACTGACATTTTTGACACTTTTGGGGTTACCAGTGACATTTCTACAGTAATCAGTGCTATACATATGCACTGTTACTGTAAAAATACACTGGTAGTGAAGGGGTTAACTTTATTTGAGAGGGAGGGGCTGTGTGTGTCCCTAGGGGCGTGATTCTTACTGTGATTGGCTGTGGCTTGAGCTGTAGGAACAATGATCAACGGTCCTACATTGTAGAACCGTGTGATCAGTGTTTCTACACCAGGGAGAATGACAGGTGGCTTGTTTACATAAGCCGCCTGACTTTCTCCCTCTCCCCCGACGATCGCCGAGTGACCGGCAGACATCGGGTCCACCGGTCACACGCGCGGGGGGGTCCGTGACCGCCCGGGAGCGGGAGCATGCCTCCGGCAGCGCGCGCTCGCTCCCCAGAGCCTCACAGGCTAGCGACGTAGACCTACGTCGCTCTGCCTTTGAGGGTCTGACTGCCGCAGTAAATATACTGTGAGCAGTCGGCAAGCGGTTAATGGCTTTATTAGTACTATCTCTGGCTTCTCGACCGGGCATGAAGCCCACTTGGTCTGTGGACACTAGCGATGGAATAAGGGGAGAGGGCGGTTGGACAGGATTTTCGTGAAGAGCTTGATGTCCAAATTAAGGAGAGAGGTGGGGCAGTAATTGGAGACTTGAGTGGGGTCCTTACCTTCTTTGGGAAGTATGATTATGTGATTTTCTAGCAGGCAGTGTGGGGGGTGGGTTATTGATGATAGAGAGTTAAATGCAGAGAAAAAGTGGGTGGTAAGAATGTCCTTAAACATTATATAGTACAGGGCTGTGAATCTGTCCGGGCCAGGACTCTTCCCTGCTTTTGTCTGTTTGATCGCTTGTGATAATTCCTCTGCAGTGATTGGGTGTTCAAGAGACTAGGCTATATCTTGGGATATTGGATTAGGGGTATACTGCCTAAGAAAGTCTCTAATGAGCGTACGTCTATGTGTTGCGTAACATGAGTGGCATAGATGGCTTAAGTCCATATAATTCCAAGGAGGAGTTCGCAGAGGTGTCGTTGGTCTTTATGTGGCTGTGTGAAGGGTGGCTGTGTAGTTGATGAGCAGTGGATTATGTGGCTTGAGATGATCAGCCATGTAGGCCCGCAAGGGTCTCATGCTGAAGGTGGTGGCTTGCAAGTTGAGTGATCATCAATATGGGTTAGACCAGGAATGTTGGGCTAGATTACTAGCAAAGGGCATTTGGAGTGTCCATTGGATTGGATTAGATTGGGTGTCATTGTTGTTTCTGAGCTGGTTACTTGGTGGGTGCGCGAAGCCCGATGTCAGGCAAGATATCTATCCTGGGACCTGGTAATAGAGCTATATTCCAGGGGGGGTAGTCATACCCTTCGGACAGACCAGTTGCTCCTTGCAGGGAACAAGGATGTATATTATGGGTGTAGGAAAATGAGGCTCGCTCCCTCTATGGGGATGGTGAGGTAGATGAGGGATAAGTTCGGTGGTCCTGAGTCGGTATGGGTAGGTGATCAGGCTCATATATATATTTTTTTACTTTGTGCTATGAAACCTATTCATTAAAAAAATGTAAAAAATTGAATTTCTTCATAAATATATATTCTGCTACATATTTTTGGTAAAAAAAAGAATCCCAATAAGCATATATTGATTGGTTTGCTCAAAAGTTATAGCATCTACAAACTATGGTATATATACTGGAATTTTTATTTATTTATTTTTTTATACTAGTAGTGGCGGCAATTGGCGATTTATAACGGGACTGTGATATTGCGGTGGACAATCGGACATTAACTGACACTTTTGTCTCTTTGTGGGAACCAGTGACACTAATACAGTGATCAGTACTAAAAATATACACTGTCTTTGTACTAATGACACTGGCTGGGAAGGGGTTAAACATCTAGGGTGATCAAAGGGTTAAATGTGTACCTAGCCAGTGTTTTTGTGTACACTGTGTGCTGCTTTCACTAAGGGATGTGATCAATTGCATTCCCTGCTTTGCAGGGAAAGAAAATCCATAATTTCCCCCCCTGTCAGGATGGAGCTCTGCCTTGTGTACATAGACAGAGCTCCGTCCAGCCTCTGTTCTTGATGATCAGTGGGTGCCGGCGGACATCCATTGCCCGGCACCTGCTGATCTGCTTCTGCTGTGAGTAGTCACAGCAGAAATGGTGCACACCCTAGGCGGATGTATGTATATGTGATTCTGCACAGAACAGCTGCCCTGTAGCAATAAATCTGCTTTAGGGCAGTCATTAAGCGGTTATTTAAAGTGTATCTATGGTCAAAATGTAAAATCATATCTTCATTTTCACATTGTATTTCAATTATTTCAAACCCGCCCCTTTTAAACTGAATGAGTTTGAAGTCTGTAAACATACTTTGTTAAGATCCACACACTGACTTTTTTGAATGCTGTTACATGCATTTGTTATGCCCTGTGAGTAGGCCCAGCTGTTTCACACATTGCACAGAGCCTGCCTTCTGAACTACAGAGGAGTTGAGAGGAGTTTTAGGAGGCAGAGTCAGTACAGGAATCACTGCTTGCAGGCAGCAAGGTACCATGGGATATGTAGTCCTTAGAAATTGAAAGTAAGCAGCTGAAGAGAAGCTGCAAAGCATGCAGGGAATCCAGAAACTTGTGGAAAGAGACAACCAGCAGACAGGTAGCACTCAACACACAACAAGAAAGGAGATTTTCCTAGTAAGCTTATATTGGATAGTCAAATATTCTTTATATTCTTTATATTCGCTATAACTTTTCTTTTCTACTTTTGCTGGCCTTATAAAAGCGTCATGTGCTTGGTTGACTATCGTTTATTGTGTTACCTAGGTGGAGCTGTGCCTCCTACAGGGGCTAGATTGGGGCTCCATCTGTATCCTTGCTCCCACATGGACATAAAGCTGTACTTCATATGACTAGGAGTCTTGCCTGAGCACTGGTCTCCACACACTCTAACTTCATGTAGAATAATTTGTGGGCCTAGGATTGGTATCCCCATAATTCCCCTCATGAGCGATATGACATTTATTCATATATGCTTTAAGAATAGGGTGAATACTGGATTGAACTTAATCTGATGAGGGCACTTTTACCGGTATTGCTTCCAACTAGTCCCTTGTATCTGGGTTCTTCTCTCTGTGATGTTCTTTTTGCCCCATGTGTGTATGTGTGTGGGGGGGGGGGGGGTTCCATCGCCCCCATTATTTGATTCCTATGCTTGGATGGATTCCCAGCACATTTTTGTTATTCTCTCTATCCATTTTTTGAGCCCAATTGTGTATGTTATATTCTCATATATACATGTATTTGAGTATATGTTATAATTTCAGAGACATCAATATTATCCTACTGTCCAGCATCCCCCTGAAGAAGACTTGGATAGGTTGAAACACGTTGGGGCTTTGGACAAGAACCAATGGGACTGTACTCTGCTGTGTACTAACACCGTCAGGCCCATGCTGTGATGCGCTACATTGGTTTTATGTGGTTGTTTTAACTGTTTGTCATTTAAATCCCACTTTGTGGGGATGTTTTAACTCATGTTAAAAAATGTATAACTTTTTATTTAACTTTGTTCCTATTAATTACATGATTTTTGGCATCATTTAAAGTCCTACCTCTTCCCCTTCTGGCCTATTTAGCAATTTTTCCCGTCTTTTGATAGTCAAATATAATTATTGTTTGTATTGTTATTACAATGCTGATGTCATAAAAAGAAAGTGTATGGTGACCATATTATTATTATTTTTTTTATAAAAAACATTTGTTGGTATCCTCCTAAGGTGGATCCCACATTCCCCATCGCTCAGGATTTATCCGATGGTTTTACATTCATTTTAAATTCTTCTTGGTGAATTCTGGCATCGTAATACCTGCTTGGAGCCCAAGTTTTGCTTTTCAATGATACAAGGTAGAGCTTTTCTGAAAAAAAACTGTTGATGTAAATTCTGACATATTTAGAATTTATTTATGCACATTTGTAAAGATACTGAAAGATATAATTTAAGCAACTATAATTAAAATACCAATTCTACGAAATTATATTTCAACTTCTGCAGAGCATTGGTGATTTGATTAACTTGTCTATTGTTTATATCTGTTTTCAGTTTTGAGATTTTTGTCTCTAACCCTCACACTCTGCCATCCTCTTTTATTTTACAATAAGGAGAACCATTGAGGAGACATGATCCAAACATTTGGGTTTGTACTGCTCATTGTGGTTGGGAAGCCTTGTGGGGTTTGGTGGAGATAGTTTACCACTGGAGATGTAACAAACCAGTATGCGGTTGCTACTAGACATGTGCGAATCGTTTCATTATGAATGGAAATGTATCCACATTTCTGAAACACAATAGTAATGAATTTCAATAAATCCAAATAAACTAAAACAAAATTAATTATCCAAATTCAAATTAAAAAATGAATTTGAATTTGATAATGAATTTGGAATTTAAAAATTAAGTTGAATTCTAATTTGAAACATATTGCTATAAATACAGTAAGGTATAAAAGTGAAATAGGATAATGAATCCTACTTAAGCTGCTTTATAGAATTGAATAGATTAGAATAGAATAAAACAGAATATAATACATAGTTACATTGTCGGTAAGGCTGAAAAAAGACATCAGTCCATCCAGTTCAACCTATGATGTGTGTGTGTGTTTGCTGTTAACCGTACATTGTATACCCCTGTATGTTGTACGTTGTATACCCCTGTATGTTGTACGTTGTATACCCCTGTATGTTGTGGTCTTTAAGGCGCCCATCTAATAGTTTTTGAAACTATCGATGCTCCTTGCTGATACGACTGCTTGTGGAAGAGAATTCCACATCCTTACTGCTCTGGCAGTGAAGAACCCCTTACGTATTTTAAGGTTAAACCATTTTTCCTCAAGTTTTAGTGAGTGGCCACGTGTCTTATTGTATTCCCTTTCTCTGAATAGTTTGTTCTTTATGCTAGGGTCGCCAGTACAGTATTTGTACATTGATATCATATCCCCCCTCAATCGTCTTTTCTCCAGAGAGAATAAGTTTAGTGCTTGTAGTCTTTCCTCATAGCTGATGCCCTCCATTCGCCCTCATTATTTTTGTTGCCCTTCTCTGGATTTCTCCAGTTCCAGCACATCTTTCCTGAGGACCGTTGCCCAGAACTGGACAGCATACTTCAGATGTGGCCGGACCAGAGTCTTGTTGAGTGGGAGAATAATCTCTTTATTTCTAGAGTGAGTCCCCTTTTTTATACATGTCAGTATTCTGTTGGCTTTGCTTGCAGTGGCTTGGCATTGCATGGCACTGCCAAGCCTGTTGTCCACCAGTACCCCCAGGTCCTTTTCCATCCTAGACTTACCCAGAGGTCCCGCCCCCCCCGCCCAGAGGTGGTGTGTGTGTATGTGCGTGTGTTTATGTCAATAGTAAGACGTATATCCCTGTATGTTGTGATTGTTAAGATGCCCATCTAATTGTTTTTAAAACTATCGATGCACTCTGCTGATATCACTGCTTGTAAAAGAGAATTCTACACACTTCACTGCGCTTACAGTAAAGAACCCTCCACGACAACTTCACTGTATTCTCTTCAACCTACCCCGGTGAACTGGAGGCCCCCTGCCTCTCTCTTCCCCCCCATCCCTATCATTCTTTACCCTTTACTTTCTCTTTCCCTTTCCCTATGCTAATCAAAATTGTGAATTACATATCTTTATAGTACCTGCTATGATTCCCTTTATAATGGTTCTAGTTCTTACTATCTGACTTTTCCCTTATTGTGTAATTTACCTAAAAACGCAATAAAGTTTCTAAAAAAAAGAACCCTCCATGCAGATTAAGGTTAAACAGCTTCTCTTACGTGAATGGCCAGGTGTCTTTTTAAACTCCTTTTCACTGAAAAGTCTTCCCTATGCTAGGGTCACCAATGAGGTATTTAAATTTCGCTATCATATCGCCTCTCAAGCGTCTCCTCTTCATTCAGGCAGAATAAGTTCAATGCTTGTAGTTTTTCCCCATAGCTCAGGTCCTCCGGTCCCTTCTCTAGCTTTGCTGCCCTTCTCCTGACTCTCTCCAGTTCCAGCACATTCTTCCCGAGCACCGGTGCCCAGAACTGAACGGCATACTCCAGATGCGGCCGGACCAGTGTCTTGTAGAGTGGGAGAATTATTGCTTTATCTCTGGAGTGAATCCCCTTTTTTAATGCATGCTAATAGTCTTCTGGCTTTTCTTGCAGCAGCTTGGCATTGCATGCCATTGCTGAGCATGTCATTTGTTAGGCTCCCTAGGTCCTTTTCCAACCTGGATTGCCTCAGAGGTTCTCCCCGGAACAAGTAACTTGCAATTATATTTTTAGCACCCAAATGCATTACTTTACATTTTTGAACGTTAAAACTCATTTGCCATGTAGTTGCCCAATCCATTATTTTACTTTGGTCTTCTTGTAAGGTTTCCCCATCCTGCTGTGAAGTTATTTCCCTGCTTAATTTGTATCCTCAGCAAACACTGAGATTGAGCTTGTAACGGCTACCCAGGTGGTGAGAGGGTATCAGCCGTTGGAGACATCCTTTTTCCCGGCAAGTCCCTGTGTAGTAATGGAGTAGTATAATCCCAACCATAAGATCCAAGAGGAGAGTCAGGTTCAGCTGTTGGACGACCGGGTAATAATGCAGTAAAATCCCCCTCCAGGAACGAGACGCGGCTACGTTTTGAAGGGTCAAGAACATTTTTTTTATTGAAACAAGAATACAGGCTTTTATACACCTGGGGAGTATATCAGACACTACTTAAACAATGGCCCGACATCCACCCAGACAAATAGGTAAGGTCATTACCACACTTAACAAAAGCTGCCTCAGCCCAAATCAACATAATGTAGACAAAAGCGCATCGTTAATCAGCAGACATTCCGTCTCTAGGCTGGCCATACCTTGACTTCATGGAATGTCCATATAAGGAGTCACTTCCTGGGGCTCACAGTGCAAAGAGAGATATGATAGCAGGGAGTGTAAATAACCGAATGGTTGCTGGGAAATCCTTCACACACGTGAACCAGGTAACCACAAATATTCTCTGTCAAAGGTAAGGTTCTGTTACAGAGCTATTTGTCCAATCTTCAATATCGTTTATGAATAAATTAAACAGAATTGGTCTCAGGACAGATCCTTGGGGGACCCCACATACCACACTAGACCATTCTGAGTATTCGCTATTTATTACCACTCGTTGGACCCGCCCCTGTAGCCAGTTTTCAAACCAGGTACTCACCCTTTAGTCCATGCTGACAGACCTCAAATTGTAAAGTAAACGTTTAGGGGGAATGTATCAAATGCCTTTGCAAAATCCAGATAAACCACATCCACAGGCCTCCCTTTAACCAGCTGGCAGCTCACTCGTAGATTGGTCTTGCAAAAACGATCCTTTATGAATCCTTTGCGATTACTACGAATGATACTGTTTTCATTACCAAAATCATTGCTATAGTCCCTTATCATCCCCTCCAATAGCTTACAGACTATTGATGTTAGGCTGACTGGCCTGTAGTTCTCAGGGATATATTTCAGCATTTTATATAATAAATAGAATAGAATAAAATAAAATAAAACGGATAGGATAGAATGGAATATAAAATAAAATAATAGAATAGAGAAAAACAAAATATGAACAGAATAAAAAATAAAGGAATAGAATAGAAAAGAATAGAAAAAAATAGAATAGATTAGAATAGAATAAAATAGAACAAATATAACCATCTTCCGAAATTAGAATTTTGAAAACTAATGATTCTAACATAACGAATATGACGAAACAAAATTATTAGCTTAGCAAACTAATCCGAAACTAAACAAATTTGTCCGTCGTGTACATCTCTAGCTATTATTGGTGTTTGACCACAAAGGGAACAGCCTGCATTTAGGTAGGGCTCATGAGTAAACTAATGCTACTTAGGCTTGGGTTCAAGGAGGACACACGGATAGTTTGGGCCCAGGCTGGTGTGTGGAGGAACAGACAGGTGGCTGGATCAAGAGACAGAGGTAGACTGTGTGTGAACAGACTGTGGAGGCTCAACCAACCAGTCCAACAGGGAGGATGGGACTGTAGCAGATAGAGCTGTGTAATGCATAGCCAGGAGGCTACTAGGTCTTTATTTCTATAATTTTCCTAAAATACCCTTTCAAGGGCAGGATTTTGCATTACCCTTCTTTTTTTAATGACTAAAAATGGGCAGGAAGCCCTACAATGCACCTTTGCAATTGGACTGAGTCCTCTATGTTTGAGGCTGACCCATTACAACATACAAGCAGGCCCTTTCCAACAGTATCATGACAGTTAAAACCTCCTGTGAATAACTAACAAGACATTTAGTTTGTTCAGCTTTCAACGCAGCCAAAATATTTTTAAGGCACCGGATTGGCTTTCCTTCCAGCATATTCTCTAGGAAAAACTCATGGAAAGCGTACCAGTGCAAACGCCAAACACATTGTGCCCTAAATGTCCCATGACCGAGAACACTTTCAGGGGAACATTAACACAACACATTTTGGTAAAACAATCCGCTATATTTAATCTCTTTAAGGCATTTTATATGTCCCATGACCAATTGTTGCCAGCACTTCGAAGATTCATCAGAATGCTTTGGTTCATTCTATACTTCTTCAGCTTTTATAGTAGGTAGCGTTCCGGTGGCTGTGAAAATCGCGATTCAATGCGGTGGAGTAAACCGGCAGATACCATAACACATTATGATCCATATTGTGATATGCATGGAGTTATAAAAATGATGGTCCATTTGGTGGCTGGCAAATTGTCCCGGGATAGCTATACGCACTTTAAATATGTTGCCTAATGTAATATAAACTGATGAATTGCTTACCATTTCTTTTGTTTCTCAAGCACCGATGAGGGCTCTGTAGCATCAAAATGCAAGCTTGGTATTCCGTAGATATCAGCAGCTCTTTGGCTGACTATGGTAACCTACTGGCAATTTTGGTCTCAAATATATGATTTTTAAGTGCCCCAGTGCTGGTTGGTTGGAATAGAAGCCTAAAATTGCAAAACCACTTTGATGTGGTGTGTAGATATTCCATACATTTGCATGTGTAGACACTAAGACCTTTGTTTCTTGTGCTATTTTAGCAGTGGTCTTGTATCATGTTAGCCATTGAATAATGAAAAATGTCTAAGTTTAATACCTCTTACTGGATAACTTAAGCTTTTAAAGAAACAAGCTTGTAGAAACCATTAAGACCCTTCTTCTGCCTTCATAGGAAGCCCTGAAGAAGGTACCTGAAGAGTCCCGAAAGCTTGCATCTTTAATAACCCAAGCTTTGCTGCCATGGCCATTGTTCAAAATTGATCAAAAACTTCAAACTTTTTGCAGCTATGTTATTTTAAACTTGTCTTAAAATGATGCACCCCCAGTCTTAGATAGTGGGCCAACTTGTTGAATACATGCAATAGAAAACATTCTTTAGGTTCCAGAAGAAACCTTTAAAAAAAGATGACCTGCATTGGATTTTCACAAGAAATGTAGCTAATTTGAGAATGGCTGGTAATACGTTAGCGGAATGTGAGTGATAATGAGTACAATAATGATTAAAATAATTTCTGCTTGAGAGATGTTTGTGAATATACTCTGCTACTGATCAATATTAGTGTTCTACTCAGAGCCTCCACAGAAAACTATACCGCTAAGCAACTCTGAAACTACTGGTGCTATGCTATCTTTTCCCACCTGCAGAAATTAAATAGTAATGCCCAGGGCTTTTTTTCTCAGAAAATTGGTGCAGGAACTCCCTTTTTCGGACTTTCCCCTTGTCTCCGCCCCTACCTACCTCCGTGAACCGTTCCTTGATTCCACCCACTACCCACCTCCCAGGATCATCCTTTTTAGAAAATACAGAACCAAGTAACATTTGTGGAACTAAGCAATTTGTATGGATTTTTTTATTGATAACAAAAAAGCAGTAAAATAGATCCCCTGCAGCCAACAATAATAGACCCCCCAGCAGCAATAGATCCAGCCAGCGACAATGGGTCCCCAGCAGCAACAACAGATCTCCCAGCAGGCAGCATCAATAGATCCTCCAGCAGCCAGCTACAATAGACTGCTCCATAAAGAGTAGATCCCTCCCATCAACAACTGACCCCTCAGACACATAAGAACCACCCCATTAACAATAGACCCCCCTGCAAAATGAGATCTCTTCCAGAGACAATATATCCCCCAGCAGCCACACTAGACCTCCCCAGCAGCAATAAACCCTCCTGCAGGGATAGATCCTCACCAGCAACAATAGATCCCTCAGCAGCCAGCATCAATAGACAATGTTGCATTCCTTGCAATTACATACATTCAGTGCTGGAGGTGCCGGAACTGCGTTCCCCCGCGTTCCCGCTGAAAAAAAGCCCTGGTAATGCCATGGAAGTCTGGTGGGAAGCAAGGGACTTCTGAGAGCATCAGAGAATGTCACACAGGTGAGTTTGAAGCTACACAGCATGGCCGGTAAAACAGCTGATCGGATGTTTATTGATGGCACCATTGTGGAGATTTTATGGAGGAGTTCTCAGCTAATGCGTGTCATTAATCCATAAAGAAAAAAATAATAATCAGTCAGCAACCCGGTGCGTTCCAAGTTCCAAATTCTTTATTAGGCTACATTAAAGTCAGACAATGGATAAAAGCATCAAGGGAGAGACCGGATTAGTAAATATGCCGGTCCTGGTTAGAAGAACCGACTCACCAATTAAAGTGGCATCTAAATCTTCAACTCCTGAACACGACAAGCAATATGTACCACATACATTAAAGCACAATATAACTAACATGTTTCGGTCATGGTGGTTTGGTGTTTGATTGGAAGAAGGCCACTGTGGCCAAAACCTGTTAGCTATTTACGCTTTTAATGTAGCCTAAAAAAGAATTTGGAACTTGGAACGCATCAAGTTGCCAGCTAATTTTTTTTAAATAAATTGATTTCTTGGGAGCACAACACTCCAGCCATGAGCACCAGCCTTCAGCAATCTGTGTGGTAACAGACCAGTTGAGCAAGGGTCGTTTTTTTTTCAGTTTGTCATTGATGCTTTCCATTGAGGTAAAGGATTTGCAGAGTGGCACCATCTAAAGCCAACCTGGATAAGGGTTGAGCAAAGCTCTCTTTGGCAGTTGGGATCCTACACTTATCCAGGCTACCATCACACCCCTTGTAAGCACATGAAGTTCTTTTTTTTATAAGGTAAATAAACATTTCAAAGGTAACCAATAATATGAGAAGAAGAATTAGGCTGCCTTGTGACATTCTAGCTTTAGTACTTTGAAACATGGAGACATGGAAGACATGGAATAAGCATGCCAATCGAGACTAATGATGTTTCTCTAATATTCCATGTACTTGTTGAAATCAGTAGGTCAACAAAACAACCAGGTAATTAGCTATGTTGAATTTTTAACAAGAAGTTTGGGTATGACAATCTTTACAAAGATACATTGGTCCAGATGAGTGTGCCAAACCTGTGGAAGCACCATTACTACAGTGATCTCCACTAGCTTCAGGGTCTCATGCTGAGTGTCTGCCCAGTGGTATTGTGAACACATTAGGAGGCTTGCTTGGCATGGGCACCATTCAGGGAATGTTTTGCATTTGAAAGGCACCTGTGCTAAGTGAGAAACCTGTTGTATTCAATAAGTTGCAGGGCAGCCCCTTGACATGGACACCTGAATCTAGCAGTGATAACTGTAGTAGAGGTGCCTACTACAGTGACTTTTAGCTTCCACCAGGATGGCACATGCATACCTACACGTGTCCACGCTGGATCAATGTACCCTTGTCAACATTGCCATACCTTCAGTTTTAAAGATGTCATCAGAGCAAGAGGTAGAAATACAGTAAATCACCCAAGGGTAACCAAATAACTGGGAGTGGAGATTTACCTTACATTATTATAATTATACAGGATTTATATAGTGCCAACAGTTTTCACAGTACTTTTCAATCAAAAGGGAGACAGTACAGTTACAATACAACAAAATACAAAAGTGTTAAGAGGGCCCTGCTCATTAGAGCTTAAATTCTAATAGGGTGGGGCAAGTGGTACAAAAGGTTATAGCTATGGGGGATGAGCTGATGGAACAGATAAAAGTTCATTTAGTTGGAGGCGTGATAGGCTTCCCTGTACAGATGAGATTTCAGGGATTGCCTAAAGGCGGACAGAGTAGGAGATAGCTGGACAAATTGAGGTAGCGAGCTCCAGATGATGGGGGAAAGCTCTGGAAAAGTCCTGGAGACAAGCATGGGAGGAAGTGCCGAGGCAGCTAGGGAACAGGAGGTCTTTAGAGGACTAGAGAGGATGGTTTGGGTGATATTTGGAGACAAGATTGGTGATGAAGCTCGGGTCAGAGTTGTGAATGGCTTTTTATGTTGTTAGCATTTTGAATTTAATTTGCCGGGCAATTGGAAGCCAGTGTAGGGATTGGCAGAGAGGGGTTGCAGACACTTAGCGACTGGTAAGGTAGATGAGTCTGGCATCAGCGTTCATGATAGACTGAAGAGAGGATAGCCTATGGAGAGGTAGGCCTATGAGAAGGGAGTTGCAATAGTCAAGGCAAGATTGGGGAGATTTCCTCTGGTTGTTGTGTCTTAAAGACGGGAATTGAAATCTCCACAGGGGGTCAGAAGCAACCTCATAGGGGTTTTGACCCACCTAAAACTTAAAAAAATGGTTTGACTTTTAGTATAAACTTTGAAAACTAATTTGTAAGCATGTTTTCCGTTTTTTTGGGGTAAAATCAGTTTGTCCAATATACAAAGAGGTAGTGATCATGGTTTTGAATGCAATGTCAAATTATAATTGAGCAACTCTCTCTTTATTGGTGCACTTGGTTTGGCTTTGGGAAGTTTACTTGCCCGGGTTGGCTCGATGGGTCAAATACTGCAACAAATAAACCAATCCACTCATCATTGGTGTAGGCAGTTTAGATATCAGTGGAGCTTAGCAAAATTCTTCTAACTCTGGTTATAGTCGGGGAATGTCAAATCTAATTTCACATAACCTATGCCTGAGCCAATACAAATTTATGTTTGCATTTTACATTATACGATGATGTATAGAATATTGCTTTTCTTTGACTACTTTCCATAACTTTTCCACTACACTTAATGGAACTTTAACAATTTTTTTTGCTCTTGAATGTCATGCCTAAGCACTTTATTTCTTGACTTCTAGCAGATTGCCCTTGACATTACCGAAGTTCCCCATTTATTGAACTGACAAAGCGGCTTGGGTAGAGTCTGATCTGATCTGAAAATATTGAGGCCTGGTTTACATTACCGGGAAAAAATATCTCAATTTAATTCTTTTTACAGTCGTCTTCTCTACTGATACTGAAAGGCGAGCTTAGCTACGGATATCTACAGTTCTATTCAGAAGCGCTTTAAGGTTATCCAGCAAGCAGAGCTTCTGTCTCCCCATTACCGCCATGTAAAAAGCTGTTTATTTTTGTTTTATTGTCCTATAAAAGACCCAGTAAACATGCATTACATTATTGTATCCTTTGGATTCCACCATGTACAGGAATAAAGGTCTGCTCTCTTTGTTGGTCTGTTAATAGTGTCTTCCTTTGTTCTTCTTGCACTTCATCTGCGGGTTATGGCCTTCATAAGGTCTGCAGATGTCGGAGAAGGAATATGACGCACCTATTAAATGAAAACAGACTGCAGAGAGAATGCAGCCATTCTGACTGGTGCTGAGGCACCTGGATCCCTGGGCTGAGCTGTTCAAGACAAGGTTGTTTTCTATACCTATTGGTCTATCTAATTACCCCATGAACCTCTAATGGTGGCCATACATGTCACAATCTGGTTGTACAATCTACTTAAGAACAACCATGTACAAACCCGATTCCGAAAAAGTTGGGACGCTGTACAAATTGTGAATAAAAACAGAATGTAATGATGTGGAAATTTCAAATTTCAATATTTTATTCAGAATACAACATAGATGACATATCAAATGTTTAAACTGAGAAAATGTATCATTATAAGGTAAAAATAAATTCATTTAAAATTTCATTGCATTGACACATCTCAAAAAAGTTGGGACAAGTCCAAGTTTACCACTGTGTGGCCTCCCCTCTTCTTTTTATAACAGTCTGCAAACGTCTGGGGACTGAGGAGACAAGTTGCTGAAGTTTAGGAATAGGAATGTTGTCCCATTCTTGTCTAATTCAGGCTTCTAGTTGCTCAACTGTCTTAGGTCTTCTTTGTCGCATCTTCCTCTTTATGATGCGCCAAATGTTTTCTATGGGTGAAAGATCTGGACTGCAGGCTGGCCATTTCAGTACCCGGATCCTTCTTCTACGCAGCCATGATGTTGTAATTGATGCAGTATGTGGTCTGGCATTGTCATGTTGGAAAATGCAAGGTCTTCCCTGAAAGAGACGACGTCTGGATGGGAGCATATGTTGTTCTAGAGCTTGGATATACCTTTCAGCATTGATGGTGCCTTTCCAGATGTGTAAGCTGCCCATGCCACACGCACTCATGCAACCCCATACCATCAGAGATGCAGGCTTCTGAACTGAGCGCTGATAACAACTTGGGTTGTCCTTGTCCTCTTTAGTCCAGATGACATGGCGTCCCAGTTTTCCAGAAAGAACTTCAAATTTTGATTTGTCTGACCACAGAACAGTTTTCCACTTTGCCACAGTCCATTTTAAATGAGCCTTGGCCCAGAGAAAACGCCTGCGCTTCTGGATCATGTTTAGATATGGCTTCTTTTTTAGCCTATCAAGTTTTAGATGGCAACAGCGAATGGCACGGTGGATTGTGTTCACCGACAATGTTTTCTGGAAGTATTCCTGAGCCCATGTTGTGATTTCCATTACAGTAGCATTCCTGTATGTGATGCAGTGCCGTCTAAGGGCCCGAAGATCACTGCCATCCAGTATGGTTTTTCCAGCCTTGACCCTTACGCACAGAGATTGTTCCAGATTCTCTGAATCTTTGGATGATATTATGCACTGTAGATGATGATAACTTCAAACTCTTTGCAATTTAGAAAAGGAAGGAGAGAAAAGGAAGGAGAAACTCCTTTCTGATATTGTTCCACTGTTTTTCGCCGCAGCATTGGGGGAATTGGTGATCCTCTGCCCATCCTGACTTCTGAGAGACACTGCCACTCTGAGAGGCTCTTTTTATACCCAATCATGTTGCCAATTGACCTAATAAGTTGCAAATTGGTCCTCCAGCTGTTCCTTATATGTACATTTAACTTTTCCGGCCTCTTACTGCTGACTGTCCCAACTTTTTTGGAATGTGTAGCTCTCATGAAATCCAAAATGTGCCAATATTTGGCATGACATTTCAAAATGTCTCACTTTCAACATTTGATATGTTATCTATATTTTATTGTGAATAAAATATAAGATTATGAGATTTGTAAAATAGTCCATTCCTTTTATACTCACAATTGTAAAGAAAAATTTCCCCTGGTTGTGGGACTTTTTAGGCATTGGTTTAAAGAAGTTGAATGTAAACAACAAAATATTTTATGAAAATACAATTTATTAGAAAAAAATTATGTGTGTTAAAAAAATGGCAAGCTAATACAATACATAAAATCCACAGGCAGAAAAGTGACCACTAGACCCCAGGGTATAGACCCAACGCGTTTCGAAGTCACAATTATAACTCCTATAATTAACTCCTATAATAAAACTTTGTGATAAATTGTAACATGTCTATAAATATTACAAAATGACTGATTTGTGCAATTAATCATCCACAGACCGCTATCCAATGTTACCCCTGAAGAAGGAGTTATAATTGTGACTTTGAAACGTGTTGGGTCTATACCCTGGGGTCTAGTGGTCACTTTTCTGCCTGCGGATTTTATGTATTGTATTAGCTTGCCATTCTTTTAACACATGTCATTTTTTCTAATAAATTGTATTTTCATTAAATATTTTGTTGTTTACATTCAACTTCTTTAAAGCAGTGCCTTAAAAGTCCCACAACCAGGGGAAATTTTTCTTTGCAATTCTCACCCGGGATGTGGCACACCTAGGATTAGTCCAACACGAGCACAGTTGTGCATTTTTACTCACAATTGGTAAGTGTCCCAACTTTTTTGGATTTGGGTTTGTAGTATAAGGGCCTGCCTGGTTGGATACAAATTAAATGGACTGTTAAAGTAGAACTAAAGGCAACCCTTCTAAGGTTATTTGTCATCTGTGTCCCATTTAGGAGGTTTTTCCTTCACGTCCTGTGCTATAGTAAAAACCGGAAGTGAAAGGAAATCCCTCCAAAATGAGGGAATCTCCGGTTGTCACCAGAAGTAGTGTTCTCATGGGGAGATTTCTCCTCTATTCCTTTTCATGACTACATTTTTTTAGTTTTAGAGTGGAGAGGAATAAGACCACCCTGCTCAGGTTTTTATTGCTGTCTGTGCCCCAGTTAGAGGGATTCACCCCCTCTGTTTCTCCTGATGACCATTATCACTGAAAGAATTCTTGAATTTTGGGTTGTCACCAGAACTTCCATTGGTAATACCCCGGGATTTTCCTAACTTTTGAGGGATTTTCTCACTTGCTGTTTTAGCAATGGGATAGGAAATGAAGGGAAATCTCGCTAATGAGACACAGACAGCAAAACAACTGACAAAAGATATAACCCTACCTCACTCTATTCAAAATAAAAAAAAAAAAGTTAATTTCTACTTTAAATTTAGCAACAACTTTTCATTCTTCTGGAATTCCTCTTTGAATGGAATGGGCTACCAAAAAAACAAAGTAAGAAACACTAAACAAACATGACAGACAAAAAGTAGTTGCAGCCTAACCGATTCTGCCCAGTCCCAGCATTGCTTTATCTGGGTCTTTAGACCAAGGAGCAGGAAGGACTACCCTATCACGTAATCACTGTAATTTGTTGTCACAGCGTCACATGTCTAGGAGCCAGCCCAGCTGATTCCTGCTTATTACTAGAGAATGCTAGCTGTCCTTGACAGCTTGGTCTCTGTGCTGGGAGCGTGCAGTGAGTGCACTCTCAGCATAGAATCCTTGGCCATCCATAGATGCATATGTGCATCATGTGGATGTGAAAGCTCACCCCTTTTACTGACACACTTATGCGTTACATGGACGGCTAGAGGTTATGTTTTGGGTTAGGCAGGGCCATCTTACTGAATGGGCACACTAGGCAGCTGACTGGGGGCCCCACTTGCCCAGGGGCCCCCACCTGCCCAATGACCCAGTCAAGCATTAGTCCCGATTCCCGTGTGCATCCCGCTGCCATCTTAGCAGGTGGCAAGCGCCTGTCGGCCCTGCGCTGCTGTCATGCCAGTTGGGCCATGGAGGGGGAGCCCACAACTGCAGGAATGCCTGTCCACCTCCATGGGAACAGACACACGCAGGACAGTCAAGTCTGACTCCCGTCCCTGTGTGTGTTCACTGGACCCAGCCACCCAACTTGGAAGCTGTCATTAGCCTGGCACTGCTGTACCAATGAGTTATCGATAATTTGCATTTTTATTCTCGTGGGTGATTGTGTAGGTGGGGCCCCAGTGCACTGCATTGCCCGGGCCCTTTAATAATCTTAAGATGGCACTGGGGTTAGGAAGCCTGTGCTCTGTGGTATATCATTGGTGACCTTCCACTCTAAAAAGGCTAACTCATTCTGTCTCACTGGGCACCTAGTTACAATATCTTCACACTGTCCCGGCACTGGTGCAGCCAGTGGAATCAGAACTTTTTACCTGTTTGTCTCTACTAATTCAGGGACCTACAAGCCAAGCAGCTAGCATTTTCAAAACATGTGCAATACCCCTAAAGTACAGGTATTTTGAGAATGCCATTTTATCCACACTCATTTAGCGCCGGTTCACATTGCAGCGACGCTACCTCGCACCGCGACCTCCGAGGTCACGGTGCGAGCAGCGCGCCACGACCTCGGAGCGGCCGCCACGGACTTCATAACATTGAAGTCTATGGCGGTCGCCTCCGGGTCACCCCAAAGAAGCTCCGGACCCTTTTTCTAGGTCGGAGCGAATTGTGTCGCTCCTATTAGAACGGGTATGCAGCTTCCCTATGGGAGGCGACCTGTGAGGCGACCAGGTCGCCTCACAGGTTGCCCTAGTGTGAATCGGCACTAAATATTATATTTATTTATATAACACTAACAATTTACTGTGACCTATTTCGTTTCTTAGAGCACTGCTCCCAAGAGCCCATCCAACCTGCTCTGGTGACCCACTACTCTCAGGTGCTGAAGTGCCCATCCTTGCCTACTGTGCAAAGTGTGACTTATAGATGCTGCACTCCTAAGCAGCTTATGTACTAAATTATTAGATGGAAAGCGACCTCAGCCTGGGTTCCTCATACAATCTCTATGACAAAGCCCTGTGGGCAAGGCAAAACGCATCAGTAGGCAAGGCTTGGGAGGAGCCTAGGCTGAGGTCACTTTCCATCAACTAATTTAGTACATATGTGTAAAACTAAATTGTTAAAACCAACGCTAAAAAAATGTAAATAGGTATAAAATAGATATAAATGAAAAGTGTATGTCCTGAAGCTCCTACTCACTAGGTAAAAGACCAGAATAAACTAAAATCAATCAAAAAGCAGCGCTAACAGGTATTTATAAATAGATACATCCGTGTATACTGTGATCAAAAATAAAATACATACAAGATAAAGTGCATAATGTGATCAATAAAAACTAAATGCATATATATTAAAGTGCATAGATAAAGCGCAATCATATGTCCATAGTGCAACCATATACAATAGTGCAAAAATATTAAATTAAAGTGCAGTCCAAAAGATGGTTCCCTTGAGTGGAACTAAAGTGCTGAAAAGGTGATCAGGTAATCCATATAGGTGCCCAGGTGCTCTCAGGAAGAAAACCCCCCTATGGGGATGCACTCACCAAATCAAGGATAAAAGCAAGCCTTAAGCAGACACAATAGTAGAAAGATATGCTTAAGGCTTGCTTTTATCCTTGATTTGTGGAGAGAAGCCATTAGAAAGATATACTTAAGAGGCTGTGCTGGATCCATTCATCCGTCCAGGGGATATTGTGTCTGCTTAAGGCTTGCTTTTATCCTTGATTTGGTGAGTGCATCCCCATAGGGGGGTTTTCTTCCTGAGAGCACCTGGGCACCTATATGGATTACCTGATCACCTTTTCAGCACTTTAGTTCCACTCAAGGGAACCATCTTTTGGACTGCACTTTAATTTAATATTTTTGCACTATTGTATATGGTTGCACTATGGACATATGATTGCGCTTTATCTATGCACTTTAATATATATGCATTTAGTTTTTATTGATCACATTATGCACTTTATCTTGTATGTATTTTATTTTTGATCACAGTATACACGGATGTATCTATTTATATATACCTGTTAGTGCTGCTTTTTGATTGATTTTAATTTAGTACATAGGCTGCTTAGGTGTGCGGCAGCTCCGAGTCAAACATACAAATGACGCAACATTTTAAATATGGAACATTTAGATCAAAGAGCTTACAATTTAAGGACCCTGTCTCACATATATAGACATACCAGGGGCCAGTTTAGGCCGGAGCCATTAACCTACCAGAGTGTCATTAGAGTGTCAGAGGAAACCCATGCAAACACAGGGAGAACAAGCAAAGTCCATGCAGGTATTGTCTTGGTTGGAACTTGAGTAAGTCATAAGTGCTACCACTATGCCATCACACTGCATTGGTAAATATCTGCATAGAGAATAACATGGTAAAGCCACAAACCTTGACCACAAAAATTATAAAAGTTATAATCAGCAACAACACACCATGACAATCCTGATTTAAAGTTTCAGCTAGTGTGTATTATTCTGCATTCACATGTCAGTGTATTGATCGCGGGCAGAATCGCTGCGATTCCGCCCGCGATCCGGAAATCATTGCAAATCGCAGGATTCCTGTGCGTTGCCCGTGATTTGCAATAGCACCCCAAACGCTGTGCGATGTTGCCGCGATTTCCACCTGCCGAATCGCGGTAACATACGCTCCTAAGAAGCTCTTCTACTTTTTTGGGCGTAATGCGTCCCGCGATTTTTTTTTGCGCGATGTTACCGCAATTCGGCAGGCGGAAATCCCGGCAACATCGCTCAGCGTTTGGGGTGCTATCGCAAATCACGGGCAACGCACAGGCGTCCCGCGATTTGCAATGATTTCCGGATCGCGGGCGGAATCGCGGCGATTCTGCCCGCGATCAATACGCTGACATGTGAATGCAGCCTAAGTGGGTGAGAATGAATTATACAGGAAGACAAAGGACCATTTTAGGCTTGGTTCACACCTACAGGTGCAACCAAGCATGCGTGCATTTCCAGTGCATTCCTGCCTGTTATGTGTAGGGCAGCCCATTCATTTCAATGGGCTGCCCTAAGTGCAAGAAACGCATAAGTAAGTCTTTGACTGTTCTTCAAAAAAGTTTCATGGGGTTTGGTGTGCGCAAAAAGGCACAATTGTGCAGATACCCAGGGGGGATGCCATTAAAAGATAATGGCACTGTCACGTCTGCTACAAACAGGGTCCCTGATAAGGAAGTACAGTCAGACCTCCTGTACTGGGCCCGGGCCCCATCAGTTCAAAAAAGGGGCCCAGGCACCTACTGAGCAGGAGGGCCAGCTATACTGTCTTACTGCAGACACCGATCCTCTTCTACCTCCCCCTGCAGTACTGCTGGCTTCTCCTCCACTCCCTCCCTCCAGCTGTGCTGCAGGGGGATCAGTTCTAACATCTATGCCCCAACTCCCCTGCTTTCCGGGCCCCCCTGTGTGCCCCTTTTACCCACATTCTGATGGCTTCTCCTCCACTCTATCCTTCCAGCTGTGCTGCAGTGGGATCAGTTCTAGCATCTACGCCCCCATCCCCCTGCTTTCCGGGCCCCTTTTCCCTGCAGCATATCCGGCTTCCCTCCTCTTCTCTCACACTGGCAGCTCCTGCGGGCACACAAGGGGATGTTTCACAATGGAGAGCAGGGGAAGGGGCCAGTAAATATGCCATATAATATTGGTTGTAGGGTATTTTTAGCAAAAATAAAATTTTATATTTTTTTTTTTGGGGGGGGGGCAAGAAGCAGGGTACTGTCAGGTAAGCAGTATGGGGCGCGTTTCTGTGCATGTCCAACATGCAGTAGTGTGAAACGAACCTAATATCCATAAGCAAATTATCAGCACATTTATATATGGTGTAATGGAGCTTTAAATAAGAAAAACAAAAACATGAAAATAAAATCCACCTAATAAATCAAACCGGTGAAATAAAAGGTGATCGGGAGGCGGAGATGTGTAGAAATTCCTCCTCAATCACAGAACACATTAACGTCTATAATGAGTATGTTGAAGACTCCTCGGCTGGACAGGTGGTAATTGTTTCCTTTTTATGTCACATAACATTGTTTCTATTTAATAATATTTCTTTTTCTCGCGCAACAAGAAACCAAATAATATGAGTGAGAGATTCTGACAAATTACAGAGAAGTCCAACCGAATGTCCTGCAGTGTGGAAGACTTGAAGTGATTCTGATGGACATCCAGCCTGGTTCTGGTAAAGCAATAAGTCATTTATGGTATTGGGAGCTCAGCACAGACGTTCTCCTGGGGTGCCAAAAACATCTAAAAATCTTCTGAAGTCCTCCTATGTGTCACTAAAGCCCAAAGTATCCCTTAGGCTCACCATACATGATTGCACAATCTCCTTCAGATCTACTAACAGTTACTGTATGTAAGAGCCATCTTGATTGGCTAAAAATTGATTGGATAGAATAGGTAGGTTTTCAGGTTACATAGTATTGGTAAATCTAAAGTTTATTGTTCAAAGATTCTTATGATCAGATTGTAACATGTATGGTGATCCTTACACTAAATCACCCTCTTCAACCTAATGCATCTGTGCTATCCAAAAGTCGAACACCTACCCCTCCTATAACCGAAACCCTAATGCCCAACCCTCCCATGCCTGAACCCCTAACATTTAGCCCTCCACTACCTTAACCCATAACCCTAAGGTACCTGAACACCTAACACTTTACCCTCCCATACCTGGACCCCTAACATTTAGCCTTCCACTACCTTAACCCATAACCTTAACCACTTGCCAACCGCCGCACGACTATTTACTGCGGCAGTCAGCCCCCTACAGGCAAAACGACGTAGGGTACAAAAATTCAGCCCAGCGCTCACTCCGAATGGGAAGACTGGCGTGCTGCTCTCCTCAGGCAGGGAACACCAATACGGGTACATAGAAAAGAAAGGAAGAGGAGGCGCAAACACCTAGTGCATTACCCGTGGTCAATATTGCAAATAGTTTAATAAAAAAAAAACGACGTTGGGCTACGTAGATCGCCCACGAGCCTCTAGGGGGCGAGCGCGCACCGCCAGAGACGCGCTCCTGCCCCCGCTCGTTCACTAACATCCCCGCGCAAGTGACCGGCGGCTCCGATGTCCGCCGGTCACTCGCAATCTCCGGCTGGAGAGGGAGAAAGGCAGGCGGCTGATGTAAACAAAGCCGTCTGTCATCTTCCCTGGTGTAACAGCAGAGACTATACGATCCTGCTATGTAGGATCATATGTCTCTGTGGTTACATCACAAGCCACGCCCCCCCCCCCCACAGTTAGAATCACGCCCCTAGGGATACATTTAACCCACTGATCACCAATAAAGTTAACCCCTTCCCTGCCAGTGTCATTTTTACAGTAACAGTGCATATTTATAGCACTGATTACTGTAGTAATGTCACTGGTACTCCCAAAAGTGTAAAAAATGTCAGTCAAGGGTCCGATCTGTCCGCCGCAATGTCGCAGCCCCTCACCAAAAAAATCCCAGATCGCCGTTATTACTAGTTAAAAAAAAAACAATAAAAATAACATAAATCTTTCCCGTAGATAGTAGACGCAATAACTTTTGCGCAAACCAATCAAAATACGCTTATTGCGATTTCTTTTACCAAAAATATGTAGCAGAAAACAAATTGGCCTAAAATGTTAAAAAAATTTAGATTTTTACATTTTTTGGGGGGGAATTTCATATAAAAAATTTGAGAAATATTGTTATTTTTTCAAAATTGTCGCTCTTTTTGTGTTTATAGCGCAAAAAGTAAAAATCGCACAGGTGATCAAATACCACCAAAAGAAAGCTCTATTTGTGGGGAAAAAAGGACGTCAATTTCATTTGGGTACAGCGTCGCGCGACCGTGCAATTGTCTGTTAAAGTCACGCAGTGCCGAATCGCAAAATAGGCCCTGGTCTTTGAGCAGCCAAATCCTCCGGGGCTTAAGTGGTTAAGGTACTTGAACACCTAACACTTAACCCTCCCGAACCCCCTAACACTTAGCTTTCATGTACCTGAACCCCCTAACACTTAGCCATTCCATACTTAAACCCCTCCCGTAACTGACCCTCTAACATTTAACCCTTCTATACCCAAACCCTTAACATTTAACCCTCCAATACCTGAACCTTTAACACCTAACCCACCCTGCATTTAAAACCTCAACAGTCAACCCTAAGGTAACTGAACACTTAACCCTTAACCCTCCCAAATCTGGACCCCCAACATTCAGCCATCCCATACTTTGACCACTAATACATTAGCCTTCTGTACCTGAACCCCTAACATTTAACTCTCCCGTACCTAAACACTTAACCCTCCGCTATCTGAAACCCTAACAGTAAACCCTCCCATACCTGACCCTCTGACATAACCCTCAAATATTTGAACTCCTAACATTTAACCTCTCTATTTCTGAACCCATAGCACTAAGGGCTCTTTCACACCAGCGGCTGGTGTGTGGTGCGGTCCGGTCAAGATCAGCACATCACCACAGCACTGATGTTGGTGCATCACTCTGTTTCTGATTTTTATTTAAACAGACTTTATTGAGATGTCACAAAGACAGTTCCATAGATGGCTATGCAGCCCGAGAAAGTGGATTGCCTGCATGCACTGTGCTAAAAAAAAAATACTGCATGCAGAACTTTTTTTCAGCTCACGCCACCTCAATGCACTGGTGTGAACTGGGCAGCGAAGGAGGCAATGCATTTTGCCTAGTCCTGAGGTAGGACTGCTCTGCCTGGAATAGCTGCAGTCCCACTACATGTAGTGTGAATGGACCCTTACCCTAACCTAACGCTTAACACTCTCATACCTGAACCCCTAATGTTTAACCTTCCCATATATGAACTCCTTAACATTTCACCCTCCTATAGGACTTCACCCTCCTAATCCTGTACCTCGTAACACTTCAACCTCCTAACTTTGTGCCCCTTAACACTTCACCCTTCCATACCTGTACCCCTTAACACTTCACTCTTCCATACCTGTACCCCTTAACACTTCCTTCCATACCTGTACCCCTTAACACTTCACCCTTCCATACCTGTACCCCTTAATAGGGATGATTGAACGGTTCGGGTCGACCATCGGTTCGACCCGAACATTGACTGTTCGAAATTTGGCCGAATTCCGAACTTTTTGCTGAATAAGTTCTGAATTCGGCAACCAGAACCGACCAAAATGCAATGGGACAGGAACTGGGCTTTAAAATCCCGTGATTGGACCAGAACCATCAGTAAAATGTGATTGGAGTGACTAGGGGGTCTAGAGGCCAATCAGTAGTGAATACGCCCCCCAGTATATAAGATAGCCCCCGCCAAATTTTCTAGCAATTTAATACAGGGCTGTGGAAGAGAGTGGAAGCAGTTCTGTTACTCCTGCTTCAAAGTGTCATTTAGCAATTATTTGTGTGTGAGGCAAAGGATATCTAGTGTAGTTAGGGTACTATTTTCCACTATAGTTAGATTTAATAATCTAGTTTCTGTAGGTAAAGTGTTAGGTGTCAGGGTGACTGTAGTGTAGTGTAGGGTTAACTGACTCTGACTGCTATGGCAGGGTGACCAAACTCTTCCATGCCATAGAAAAAAGATAGTTTGTATTAGAATTGCAGTAGAGCAGGGTAGTGGTTCTGCTCCTGTCACACCTGGCCGTTTATGTTGCAGGCGTTTTATTGGGCTTTTTTGTGGACTTCTTTGGAGGCATGCATGACATCTGAACTTCTGTGTAGGGGTATATATACACACACACATGTATGTATATATATATATATATATATATATATATATATATATATATATATACACATACACACATATAGGTGTGAAAGTAGCGGAACCCTATGCCCGCGCTAATTAAATTATTTGCAGGCATAGGGCTCCGCTCCTATCACACCTGTATGTGTGTATGTGTATAAATACATATAAGTGTGTGTGTATATATACCCTTATACAGAAGTTCAGATGTTATGCCTGCCTCCAAAGATGCCCAAAAAATGCCCAAAATAAAACGCCTGCAACAACACAACTGGGCGTTTTTGTTGCAGGTGTTTTTTTGGGCATTTTAGGTGTGATAGGAGCGAAGTCCTATGCCTGCAAATAATTCCATTAGAGCAGGCATAGGGTTCTGCTACTTTCACACCTATATACAGTGGGTATGGAAAGTATTCAGACCCCCTTAAATTTTTCACTCTTTGTTATATTGCAGCCATTTGCTAAAATCATTTAGGTTCATTCTTCTTCCTCATGAATGTACACATAGCACCCCATACTGACAGAAAAACACAGAATTGTTGACATTGTTGCAGATTTATTAAAAAAGAAAAACTGAAATATCACATGGTCCTAAGTATTCAAACCCTTTGCTGTGACACTCATATATTTAACTCAGGTGCTTTCCATTTCTTCTGATCATCCTTGAGATGGTTCTACACCTTCATTTGAGTCCAGCTGTGTTTGATTATACTGATTGGACTTGATTAGGAAAGCCACACACCTGTCTATATAAGACCTTCCAGATCACAATGCATGTCAGAGCAAATGAGAATCATGAGGTCAAAGGAACTGCCTGAAGAGCTCAGAGACAGAATTGTGGCAAGGCACAGATCTGCCAAGGTTACAAAAAGATTTCTGCTGCACTTAAGGTTCCTAAGAGCACAGTGGCCTCCATAATCCTCAAATGGAAGATGTTTGGGACAACCAGAACCCTTCCTAGAGCTGGCCGTCCGGCCAAACTGAGCTATCGGGGGAGAAGAGCCTTGGTGAGAGAGGTAAAGAAGAACCCAAAGATCACTGTGGCTGAGCTCCAGAGATGCAGTCAGGAGATGGGAGAAAGTTGTAGAAAGTCAACCATCACTGCAACCCTCCACCAGTCGGGGCTTTATGGCAGAGTGGCCCGACGGAAGCCTCTCCTCAGTGTAAGACACATAAAAGCCCGCATGGAGTTTGCTAAAAAACACCCGAAGGACTCCAAGATGGTGAGAAATAAGATTCTCTGGTCTGATGAGACCAAAATAGAACTTTTTGGCCTTAAATTTAAGCGGTATGTGTGGAGAAAACCAGGCACTGCTCATCACCTGTCCAATACAGTCCCAACAGTGAAGCATGGTGGTGGCAGCATCATGCTGTGGGGGTGTTTTTCAGCTGCAGGGACAGGACAACTGGTTGCAATCGAGGGAAAGATGAATGCGGCCAAGTACAGGGATATCCTGGACAAAAACCTTCTCCAGAGTGCTCTGGACCTCAGACTGGGCCGAAGGTTTACCTTCCAACAAGACAATGACCCTAAGCACACAGCTAAAATAACGAAGGAGTGGCTTCACAACAACTCCGTGACTGTTCTTGAATGGCCCAGCCAGAGCCCTGACTTAAACCCAGATGAGCATCTCTGGAGAGACCTAAAAATGGCTGTCCACCAACGTTTACCATCCAACCTGACAGAACTGGAGAGGATCTGCAAGGAGGAATGGCAGAGGATCCCCAAATCCAGGTGTGAAAGACTTGTTGCATCTTTCCCAAAAAGACTCCTGGCTGTATTAGATCAAAAGGGGGCTTCTACTAAATACTGAGCAAAGGGTCTGAATACTTAGGACCATGTGATATTTCAGTTTTTCTTTTTTAATAAATCTGCAACAATGTCAACAATTCTGTGTTTTTCTGTCAGTATGGGGTGCTATGTGTGCATTCATGAGGAAGAAGAATGAACCTAAATGATTTTAGCAAATGGCTGCAATATAACAAAGAGTGAAAAATTTAAGGGGGTCTGAATACTTTCCGTACCCACTGTATGTGTATGTGTATGTGTATATATACATACATACATGTGTTTGTGTGTATATATACCCCTACACAGAAGTTCAGATGTCATGCCTGCCTCCAAAGACGTCCACAAAAAAGCCCAATAAACGCCTGCAACAAAAACGGCCAGGTGTGAAAATAGTGGAGCCCTATCCCTGCTCTACTGCAATTCTAATACAAACAATCTTTTTTTTTTATGGTTCTGGACATGCTACAGAGCTGAGACTTCACAGGTACACTTTTTAGACCCCCCAGACACTAAATCCATTTTTTTTTCTTTCAATCATTTTTTCAATAATTGTCTCTCTATCAAAAATGAAAATTTTTGGGGCATTTATTGGGTTTTAGGGCTTCAAAATGGTGTTTTTTGATTACCGAAGTTCGGGTCCCATTGATTTCAACGGGGTTCTGAAATCCGGGCCGAACTTTCGGGAAGTTCGGGTGTTCTGGTCGAACCAACTTTTCAAAAGTTCGATCATCCCTACCCCTAACACTTCACTCTTCCATACTTGTACCCCTTAACACTTCACCCTTCCATACCTGTACCCCGTTAACACTTCATCCTTCCATACCTGTAACCCTTAACACTTCACCCTCCCATACCTCTACCCCTTAACACTTCACCCTCCCATACCTGTAACCCTTAACACTTCCTCCTCCCATACCTCTACTCCTTAACACTTCACCCTTCCATACCTGTACCCCTTAACACTTCACCCTCCCATACCTGTAACCCTTAACACTTCACCCTTACATACCTGTACCCCTTAACACTTCCTCATCCCATACCTCTACCCCTTAACACTTCACCCTTCCATACCTGTACCTCTTAACACTTCACCCTTCCATACCTGTACCCCTTAACACTTCATCCTTTCATACCTGTACCCCTTAACACTTCACCCTTCCATACCTGTAACCCTTAACACTTCACCCTTCCATACCTGTACCCCTCAACACTTCACCCTTTCATACCTGTACCCCTTAACACTTCTCCCTTCCATACCTGTAACCCTTAACACTTCATCCTCCCATACCTCTACCCCAGAACACTAAACTCTCCTGCACCTAAACCCCAAACACTTTCCCCTTCCCTTGCCCATACCCTTACCTTAACACTTTATCTAGCCCCAAAAAAGAGCACTTAGAACTTAACCTCATCCAAAACCTGTCTTTTAAAGTGACCCTGTCACTACAATGCTGAAATGAAACTAAAGGCAACCTGTAAAACAAGATACTTTATACTAAACTTTTACAGATGCCCATGTTGGTAAATCTCTCTGATCCCCAGCAGATGCAGGTGCCTGACACTTCCAGGTGTGTTGAATGCCCACTTCCTCCTGCCTTGTGCTGTGGTTTTTCCTGCCCTGGATAGAATCTGAGAGGGGGAACCACAGCTCCTGGTGGTCTCTTTGAAATTACCTAAAAATCTTAACCTAACCCTAGCACTTAAAGCATTTGTTTCCCCAACATGTCATATTCCTGGCATGTGCCCGCTGTACCATGTGCTTGTATGAGAAAGTCTCTTGTTCTCTTTGTATTGCTTCCTTTATGTGAAATCCCTGGTGTTCCTGTCAATCGCTTTACTTTCCTATTAAGAACTGACCACACTAAGCAGGAGAGCACACTGTGGTCAGTTCTCTGGCTATGCTGGGAACTCAGCCTGCTCTGCTCCAATGATCAGACTTGCCCTGACACGCCCCGCTGCACAGCCATTCACTAGGAAGCTCAGTGTGCTGCTGCTGCTTCTCCTCCCCCCAGCTCTCATGCAGCTGAGAACAGGGGGGAGGGGGGTGAGATCAGTTATAAAAAAGGGGAAAAAAGGTATTTATAATTTTTTTTTTCTTTTTTTTTAATATCTGTATAAAAATGTTTTGCCTTGTATTTCTAATTTAAACTGAATAGGTTTTACAAGGTGATCATTTACAATCACTTTAAGGGCAATGCAAGGTATTTTTTTTTTCCTTTCTTTCCTTTATTATAATTAGGGAATGAAACAATTTTGCTTATTGCAGACTTTATTTAAAGAGTTTTCTTTTACAAATACAATTAGAAACCTGGAAATTACAAACAGGAAACTGCACCCTAATATATAAAACGACATCAAAGAACACTTATGGTAAAGAACAGCACGGCTAGGTAAATTATCTAGAGCTAACTTTTTTCTCAGAGTATAGTAACCACTTCAGCCCCGGAAGATTTTACCCCCTTCCCGACCAGGCCCTATTTTGCGATTTGGCACTGTGTTATTTTAACCAACAATTGCGCGGTCGTGCGACGCTGTACCCAAATTAAATGTACGTCCTTTTTTTCCCACAAACAGAGCTTTCTTTTGGTGGTATTTGATCACCTGTGCAATTTCTATTTTTTTGCGCTATAAACAAAAAAAAAATCGACAATTTTGGAAAAAAAAAATATTTTTCACATTCTGCTATATGACATTCTCAAAAAAATGTAAAAATCAAGATTTAAAAAGACATTTTAGGCTAATTTGTTTTCCGCTACATATTTTTGGTAACAAAAATCGCAATAAGCGTATTTTGATTGGTTTGCGCAAAAGTTATCGCGTTTACTAACTACGGGAAAGATTTGTCATTTTTATTGTTTTTTTTTTTACTAGTAATGGCGGCGATCTACAATTTTTAGTGGGACTTCGACATTGCGGCGGACAGATCGGACCCCTGACTAAAATTTTTGACACTTTTGGGGGTACCAGTGACAATACTACAGTAATGAGTGCTAAAAATATGCACTGTTACTGTAATAATGACACTGGCAGGGAAGGGGTTAACCATGTTGGTGATCAAGGGGTTAAATGTGAGCCTAGGGGAGTGATTCTAACTGTGTGGGGGGGGGGGGCGTGGCTTCTGAAGTGACCATAGAGACATGTGATCCTATATAGAAGGGTCACAGGCACTCTGTGCTCATTCCAGAGAGAAGAACGGACAGCTGTGTTTACAACAGCTGACCGTCCTTCTCTCTCAGAAGGGAGCGATCGCCGGTGTCAGACGGCAATCGGAGCCGCCTGCTGGCTGCATCGGTCTCCCCACTGATGAACGGGGACGGGAGTGCACCGCCGACGGCACGTGCTCACCCTCTAGACTCCCCAGAGCGAGCACCATACATGTACAGTGGTTTGCTTGGGAGCGGCTGCCTGCCGCAGTATATCTGCGGCGGACGGTCGGCAAGTAGTTAATATCAATCAGTCTTACATGCAAGCAGGAGGTGGAACTCTAGCTTGCCTTCCACATAATGGCATCATTTATGCAGAAAGAAGCTCATTATCTACAGAACTCCAATAGGTCATCCATCAGAACAGCGACCTCTCCTGTCTCCAACTCAGTCTGAGGTTTCAATTAGACAAAGGAAGTTGCAAAGCAAACTGCTTTGCTGTCTCCTTAGATAACCCATAGTGCTCTGGAAATCCTTTGCCATGTAGTAAAGGTTTATGTGCCAGATAGCATATGAATAGTGACAAAAAAAAATCAGATGTAAAACAGTTCAAAAACAGCTAAAATAAAATTGACTGAAACCCGTTATAGGTTCCCTTTAACTCCAATCAACAAGAAACTAGTGTTGTTATGTGGGAGAGTAGGGGAGTTTGTCACAGTTCAGAAGTCCCAGGTATTCCTCCTAATTGCTGGTGGCAAATGGAGTTTTTGAGACAATGAAGGAAAGGTGAGTCTATGATGGGGAGAGGCTGGTAATAAAGTGAGCCTCTGGCTTTGGTCTGCATGGGTAAAGCATGGGTCCATTTTAAGGAATATATGCACTTTAAAATGGTCCCCCTTCCTCTGGGGTACCATCTGATAATATTTAGCCATATTATCAAAGGTGCGCACAGCCTATTGCATTAGGGTGTGCACCCCAAAGCTAAAACACACATGGATGTGTGTGTATTTGTCTACATATATATGGCCCTGGCACATTGATCTCCCTGCTGGCACAGTGAAAGAAGTGCGTAAGCACTTCTCTTATGGCAGAGCTGGAAAGAAGGAGTTCTTTCCCATCTTTCTGCCGGCACACAGAGCAATAACTCTAATGTGCACTAGGTGGTTAGGGTGTGCCAAGGCACACCCAGCACACCCTGTGCGCACACCTATGCATATAATCAATAGCTTGCCATGAAGTGGTTTTTCTTCTGGACTTCATTCCATGTGCTGACACTATGACAGCCAACTGCAATAACAGATTGGACATGGGTGCATGCATTGAACTGTAAATGGAGGCCTGTCATTATTCCCTATCAGGATTGGGCTGGAGACCACGATGAAACGACTGAATCAGTATTTAGTCATCGGCAGGTGGCCGAGTGGGCAGTGGGGAAGAAGTCACTTCCAATGAGTTGAGCCCAATGGTGGATAGCGATGGTGAAAACCCTTTAAGGGCTTTGGCTGCTACCTTTCGGATATCAACTGTGTGGTAATTTCAGCAAGAAGACTTGAGTGAGAGGAAAGGAGCACCTGGTGTCCAGAAAACTACAACTCTTGGTGTAAGGTTTTATAAAACATTTGTATTAAAAGGGTAAAACATGTACACGAACGTGTTTCGGGGGAAGGGACTCCCCCTTTTTCAGGGCTGTTAGTGATCCTTAGTTTCTAGCTTCCAATTGACAGAGTTCCTGGCTCCTTATTCTCTATCAGGGTTTTATTGCTGTCTGTATCCCACTAACAACTGTCATATCCTGACACACTGGCAGTCACCAGGACAGGAAGTGAGGGATAATCTCCCCAAGACCCAAAGAGATTCAGGATTTCAAGGCCCAACAAAGGTTCTAACCCTTTCCAACTCCAGCGTTCTGGCTCCACTTCAATGAATTCAAGGGCCATAATAACTCAACAAATATCTTGTGGTTCATCATATGGATGGAATACTCTGCCACAAAGTATTTTCCTTGTGTTGCATCTCAGAACAATGATCTGGAAAAAAACTTCTGATAAAATCTGACCTTTGGGTCCTGGTGAAATGGTTTAATTTCAAACAGAAGTGTATCAGCTACACATCTCCTGAGACAGCCTGCTGACAAACAAACGACTGTGCGCTACATTCGCCCCATCCTGTTTAAAGGGAAATCCCAGCCTCCGGCTTGCTACATTCAAATCATACATCATATTTGCTTATTTTGTTCAGGATATAAAAAAAGATATCTATACATATCTATATATATATCTATATCTATATATATATAGATATATATACATATATACATATAGATAGATAGATAGTTGTGTGTATATATATATATATACACATATATAAATATATATACATAGATACATCTATCTATCTATCTATCTATCTATCTATCTATCTATCTATCTATCTATCTATCTATCTATCTATCTATCTATCTATCTATCTATCTATCTATCTATCTATCTATCTACACACACACAAATATTACCAAAAGTATTGGGACGCCTGCCTTTACATGCACATGAACTTTAATGGCATCCCAGTCTTAGTCCATAGGATTCAATATTGAGTTGGCCCACCCTTCTCAGCTATAACAGCTGCAACTCTTCTGGGAAGGCTGTCCACAAGGTTTAGGAGTGTGTCTATGGGAATGTTTTACTATTCTTCTAGAAGCGCATTTGTGAGGTCAGGCACTGATGTTGAACGAGAAGGCCCGGCTCACAGTCTCCACTCTAGTTCATTCCAAAGGGGTTCTATCGGGTTGAGGTCAGGACTCTGTGCGATCAGTCGAGTTCATCCACCCCAAACTCGCTCATTCATGTCTTTGTGGACCTTGGTTTGTGCACTGGTTCAAATCATTTGGTGGAGGGGGGATTATGGTGTGGGGTTGTTTTTCAGGGGTTGGGCTTGGCCCCTTAGTTCCAGTGAAGGGAATTCTTAAGGCATCAGCATACCAAGACATTTTGGACAATTTCATGCTCCCAACTTTGTAGGAACAGTTTGGGGATGGCCCCTTCTTGTTTCAACATGACTGTGCACCAGTGCACCAAGAAGGTTCAGAAAGACATGGATGAGCGGGTTTGGAGTGGGGGAACTTGACTGGCCTGCACAAAGTCCTGACTTCAACCCAATAGGACACCTTTGGGATGAATTAGAGTGGAGACTGTGAGCCAGGCCTTCTCTTCCACATCAGTGCCTGACCTCACAAATGCGCTTTTGGAAGAATGGTCAAAGATTCCCATAGACACACTCCTAAACCTTGTGGACAGCCTTCCCAGAAGAGTTGAAGCTGTTACAGCTGCAAACTGTGGGCCAAATGGTTATTATTGCAGCAGAAAGTATTATGGGAATTCTTAAAGTTCTGCTTTTTTAAGCCACTAAATTTGAAGGATTCTATATAACATATATGCAGTAAAACCAAACAATTCACAACCTCCAAATCTTATAATGGATAACCAGTGAGCTTTTGTATCTTACTATAGAGATGTAGCCCCCTTGTCCTAAACAGGGCCTCCTATGTCAATTTAGTTTTTGGCTGGGCTCCATCTAGCCCAGACTGATTGTTTCGTTTTTCATCTGGTTTTTCCCTAAGCTTAAGTTGGCTTGTGATTTCTCACTATCGGCAGTAGATGTCACCAGTATCACTGGTCATAGTATGAGATTTCACAAACAAAACTAAGTTATGAATATTTATTTTTGCTTCAGGCAATCCAGTAGGAGGTCTATGCCACTGGTGCATGGTGGAGGAGG
This sequence comes from Pelophylax lessonae, assembly GCF_965119305.1. Taxonomy (NCBI): domain Eukaryota; kingdom Metazoa; phylum Chordata; class Amphibia; order Anura; family Ranidae; genus Pelophylax; species Pelophylax lessonae. The sequence goes on along the minus strand of NC_138779.1, from coordinate 20,850,128 downwards.
ATATAAATGTTTGGGAAAGGCCATGTGCTCGCTCTCTTTCCCTGGGCTGAGGCCTAGGGAGGTGCTGCTGGATGGATCTCTGCTGTTAAGTCCAATAGTCTGCTAACGTGTGCTAAGTGGTCCTGAAGCTGTCCTGCCTGGTCTGGAGGAAGCTATGGCAAGGGGTAGACCCAGGGGAGGCCCCTTGCTGGAGAGAGCCAGGAAGAAGGCTAGTCTCTCAGAAGAGCCTGGTGGCTCACTAGGAGAACGCTCTGAGATTTGGGAACGTGCTTACAGTGTTGCCGGGTCGACTTAAAGGTTCTCACACTGTGAAGAGTGACACTGATCTGGATCTGGAGAGTAGGTGTTCTGCTGGGGTATCTGGGGCCCCTATCCCTCACTTCCTAAATGGTTCTGCAATAAAACTTAAAAAAGACAAAAGTGACTGGTGCTCAAAGTACATTTTCTGTCTCCCCATTTTAGCCATGGACTTAGCCTTGGGGTGAAATGGTGGCCTGCCCCTGCCTCTGGAGGTGCTCTCCTGCCTTTGGGGTGTGTGAGGGGTGCTACAGAGAGCTTGTCTTTCATAATCAGCAGCATTGGGGAAAACAGAACAAATTGCTTTTATTTAAATAAACATTTAGACATTCACATGTGGGCAGGCAACTAGTTAGAGTAGTTAGCTGCTGTCCTGGCTGGGAAGGCAGAGGTAATTCTTGTTCTGCTTGTCCTGTGCAGTGGCGTAGCGTGGGGGGTGCAGGGGGGGCCGGCCGCACCGGGTGCAACATCTGGGGGGGCGCATCCGCAGTGTCACTCTGTCTGACTCTGACATACACAGTTCACACACTGTCTGCGGCTGCCTCCATCATTAGGCTGGGAGATGTCCAGCGCGGCCGCCCTATGGCTGAAAATGGCAGGTTGGGGCTGGACTGTGCCTCATCTGTCCATTGGTGTAGGGTGGGGTGGCGCTACAAGCCAAGCCCCGTCTATGCCGCCTCTCCTAACTGCTCAGTCAGTTTAGCAGCGAGTGAGTCAGCAGCCTGGCGCTGTCACAGAGTGGGTTTTTTTTCTTTTTAATCACCTGATTAAAGCCAGAGGCTTTAATAGGCTTCAAAAAAGGGTGGACCCAGGGGCGCAGAGCAGTGCGACCCGAGCCCACCCATTGTGTGACAAGAGCGAATGATAATTCGCTATTGTCACACGGATCCTCCTCGTGGCCAATCAGGAAGCGGGTCCGAGACCTGCTTCCTGATTGGCCGAAAGGTGAAGTCATGCCATTGGTCGAGGAGGAGGCAGGAGGACTCGAGGAGATGCAGGGAACTGAGGAGAAGCCGCCGTTGCAGGTAAGTCTCTCTGCTTTGAAGGGGACATGCTGGTCTGTCTGCATTGAAAGGGGGCACGCTGGTCATTCTGCATTGAAGGGGGCACGCTGGTCTCTCTGCATTGAATGGGGGCACGCTGGTCACTCTGCATTGAATGGGGGCACGCTGGTCATTCTGCATTGAAAGGGAGCACGCTGGTCATTCTGCATTGAAAGGGGGCATGCTGGTCATTCTGCATTGAAGGGGGCACGCTGTTCTCTCTGCATTGAATGGGGGCACGCTGGTCTCTCTGCATTGAATGGGGGCATGCTGGTCATTATGCATTGAAAGGGGGCACGCTGGTCATTCTGCATTTAAAGGGGGCACGCTGGTCATTCTGCATTGAAAGGGGGGCACGCTGGTCATTCTGCATTGAAAGGGGGCACGCTGTTCTCTCTGCATTGAATGGGGCACGCTGGTCTGTCTGCAATGAAAGGGGGCACGCTGGTCTCTCTGCATTGAAAGGGGGCACGCTGGTCATTCTGCATTGAAAGGGGGCATGCTGGTCATTCTGCATTGAAGGGGGCACGCTGTTCTCTCTGCATTGAATGGGGGCACGCTGGTCTCTCTGCATTGAATGGGGGCATGCTGGTCATTATGCATTGAAAGGGGGCACGCTGGTCATTCTGCATTTAAAGGGGGGCACGCTGGTCATTCTGCATTGAAAGGGGGCACGCTGGTCATTCTGCATTGAAAGGGGGGCACGCTGGTCATTCTGCATTGAAAGGGGGCACGCTGTTCTCTCTGCATTGAATGGGGCACGCTGGTCTGTCTGCAATGAAAGGGGGCACGCTGGTCTCTCTGCATTGAAAGGGGGCACGCTGGTCTCTCTGCAATGAAAGGGGGCACGCTGGTCTCTCTGCAATGAAAGGGGGCACGCTGGTCACTCTGCATTGAAAAGGGGCACACTGGTCTCTCTGCAATGAAAGGGGGCACGCTAGTCACTCTGCATTGAAAGGGGGCACGCTGGTCATTCTGCAATGACAGGGGGCATGCTGGTCATTTTGCATTGAAAGGAGGCACGCTGGTCATTCTGCATTGAAAGGGGGCACGCTGGTCATTCTGCATTGAAAGGGGGCACGCTGGTCATTCTGCAATGACAGGGGGCATGCTGGTCATTCTGCATTGAAAGGGGGCACGCTGGTCATTCTGCATTGAAAGGGGGCACGCTGGTCATTCAAACTTGTATTTAGATGCATTTTACTTTAATTACATCAGTATTTTCATAACAAACAATACATGTGCTTAGGGGGTAAGGGTTTATTTAACTAATCTAGTGGAAGAGACTCGAGTGCTAAAAACCTGCGGGTTAGGGGGCGCAAATTACTTGCCTTGCCCCGGGTGCTGACAACCCACGCTACGCCACTGGTCCTGTGACATATAAATTGGGTCAGTTGTCCGGTGCACAGAGGAGAATGGGTGAAAGTGGCAGCGCAGCTATGGGCTGTGGGGCCCGTAAGGGATGGAGACGAACAAGGAGACCTGTTGGAAGGGGGAAAATGTTTCTTGTAATAGCCTGCTCATAGAGATTTTTAACTTGAAGTTCATGGCTGGGCCCACTCCGCTACTTTGGAGTAGAAGTGGAAAACGCTGGACAGGTGGATGTGGACATTGCCTCAGCGTGTTTCTCTAAAATGCAAGTTATGGTGAATTTTTACATTGTAACGGGGAACAGAGAGTTAACTGGAGGACAGTTGCAGTACATATGTACATGGTATGAGTTAATCTCTAAAGGCCCGTACACACGTACCGATCGTCGGCCGACAGAACGTCCTACAAATGTTCGCGGCTGGTGTGTTTGTTGTTTGTCTGTTGAAAAGTGCTCTAAACTTGCCCAGGACATTTGTCTTCCGACAGAAAATGACGTCACTACGTTCCACGCACGTTCGCCGCTACAAAAGAGGAAGTGAGTGTTTGGCCGTGACCCTTCTGGGCATCTCGCGCTGATTTCGGTAGCATTTGTTTGGTTGACGACATTTCGCTATTTTCCGAGACATCGTTCGAGAATTTATTATGGCGACCGTGAATTCGTCCGTTGCTGTCGTTAGTGTTGGAGTTTTGGCTCTGAGACGACGTACGAGCAATAGGAAGAAGAAGCGGACCTCCTGGACGAAAAATTGGTTGCTTAACCGTGATCAATTTTCTCATATGTCCTTGCTGAGGGAGCTCCAGGAAAATAATCCTGATGACTTCAGGAATTATTTGAGGATGACGGATCCCATCTTTTACCGTCTTCTTGCCCTGGTGTCCCCCTATATTCTGAAGCAGGATACTTGTATGCGGCTTGCAATTACTCCTGAGCAAAGGTTAATTGCGACGTTGAGGTATCTTGCAACAGGGAGAAGCCTGCAGGATCTGAAGTTCACCACAGGCATCTCCCCCCAAGCTCTTGGTATCATCATCCCTGAGACCTGCTCTGCCATCATCAAGGTCTTGCAGAAGGACTATATCAAGGTATGTTTGATTTTTTACATTACATTACATGTATTACTAGTTTCACCCGAATTATGATGTTTTTGGATGTACAGCAATTGATACAGGCCATTATTTGTAAACTACCCTCTGTCCGCATGCACATAGTAGTAAAGATGTAGATTATCTTTAACCATTTGTAAAATTACCCACTAACCACCCCACCATTCTCTCCTATGTGTCCCTAAACGCATTGCCTGTTAACAGTATTTTGAATTTGGGTCATTTTATTGCTTTCCCTCAAACAATTATTCCTTGGCCAATGTTTTAGTACCTAGTTAATGATTTATCTAAAATACATCAGTCCATCCATTCCCACCTATGATTCTGTATGTTTATGTAATGATGTTAAAACCTTCACTGACCACAAGCCCTTATTGATGTATAAATGCCCAGTTTTACTTACCCATCCCCCACCCACATGCTAAATCTCAAAGTCAGCATATACCAAAGCTCAAGTTCAGAGGTCTTCAAACTATGGCCCACCAGTTGTTCACGAACTTCAATTTCCATCATGCCTAGTCATGTCTGTGAATGTCAGAGAATTACAAGGCCTCATGGGATGTGTAGTTCTGCAACAGCTGGAGGGCCGTAGTTTGTAAATCTCAGCTCTAGCTGGTGAGTATAATGGGCCATACACACTAGAAGATTGTCAGAACAATTTATCCTTCCGATTTACCAAAATCAAATAATATGAGGTCCAACAAACACTTTCAAATCCTATGCAATCTGGTAGGCCCTTGCACTACATAGAAAAGGTAAATCTGCACGAAAAAGTCTTCAGAGAATCTTCTAGTGTGTATGGCCCTTTACAATATAAGAACAATAGGAGGTTGAAAAGAAATGTATGTAGATGTTACATCCCCATATCCAAACCTTTGCCTTCCTGTTGTATATTTTTTTAGCAAGTTGCATAAGCATTTAACAGACAACTGTGTGTGTAATTAATAATGTGATGTGCTCAAGCACTAATTTTATTTTTTTTATTTTTTCCCCACAGTTTCCTTCAAACGCAGAGCAATGGCTGGAGATTTCTGATCAATTTCTGGAGAAGTGGAATTTTCCCAATTGTGGGGGTGCTATTGATGGGAAGCACGTCCGCATTGTCCCCCCTCCGAATTCCGGCACATTTTATTATAATTATAAAGGTTTTTTTAGTATAGTCATGCTAGCCATAGTTAATGCAAACTATGAGTTTATTTTTTTGGATATTGGCAAAAATGGCCGCAATTCGGATGGGGGAGTTATTGATCAGACGGAGTTCGCTCGTCGTCTAAAGAACGGCACTCTGAACCTGCCATCCAGGGAGCAAACTGTTGAGGGTATGAGCTTTGTGTTTATCGCAGATGAGGCTTTTGCCCTTGGGGAGCATCTCATGAAGCCCTACCCTCAGAGGAACCTCACCCCAGACCAAAGGATTTACAACTACCGGTTGTCCAGAGCTCGCAGAGTTGTGGAGAATGCCTTCGGGATAATGGGCAACCGGTTCCGGATATTCCTGACGTCCATAAACCTGGCACTGTACAAAGTGGATAATGTGGTCTTGTGTTGCTGCATTTTGCACAACTTCCTACGCAGGAATGCACAAAATTATGTATTGCAGCAACTGGATACTGACCCTGCTATGCCAGGTACAAGTGGAGAGGCCCAACCTTCTAACAAAGTGGAGTCCATGCCGTCAATGGAAGTTGGACGGTCAGCATTGGCATCACACAGGGCCCGTCAGATCCGCCAGGAATATCTGGACTATTTCGTGGGGAGAGGAGCTGTGTCCTGGCAGCAATCACTGTCACAAACACATTAATCTTGTTAAAGATTGGACACACAAGATAAATGTCAGAGATATATTATTTTTCAACACATTAAACAAAAATTGCAATGATTCTGTATTGTGGATTATAATCATTTGGGCACATATGCCAAACACAATTATTTGGGTTAATCATGTGTTATATATGTGTGACTTTGGAAGGGTTAATACATTCATCAGTGTGTTTCTTGACTGTAGTCTCTCACCAGCTGATCCAAAGTGATGATGGCCATGTGTTATTTTTTAGCCAGTGGTGTAAATACAAGGGCCTTCTGCACCCCACAAAATGTACACAAACCCTGTCACATTGAGAACTAGGTCACACCCAAGGTTCATCTAATGTCACCTTATATTGGTGTTCATTGTCCAGAAGTTGCCCATACTATATATTTCAGATAATACATTAGGGTATTAACAGTACCTACACCTGTTATGTTGTGTTCATTTATGACATCCTTCTCACTGCCCACCAATGTTAGGATATGTCAGTGTTATGTGAAACTTGATCATTGTTCATCTCAAAGTGTTATATATATATAGGTAATGGAAAGTGAACTAGAGCAACGAACAAGCAATACACTATAGATTACACTGATCTCCCTACACTGATTGCTACTGGCAATATCAATGCCATATTGAATCCTAGGACTGCTAGTACCTTGAGTGTTGAGTCACACTTATGCGATGCGGGAAGTCTGCGACTTTGCAGCCTTCCAGCATTGCATAAGGGTGACCCGCCACTTACTTTTTCCACAGGATTGTATTCCACAAGTGTTAAGCACTGTGCGATCCAATCCAGATACATCAGAAATAAAGGGTCATGTGCGACTTGTATGCGTGTTCAGTGCGAATGTAGCCATACAAAGTGTATGTCTCAATTCACACTGCACATCTGATGGCATGTAATATCGTAGCGCACTGCTCCTTTATTACATGCGATCAGATGTTCATGCGAAAATCAGCTATACAGTTTGTATGGCTCAATTTGCACTGCACTCGCACAAAAGTCGCACATGATGCATTTATTCAGCCGCATCAGGATAGGATCGCACAGTCGTTCAAACTTGTGTGATCCGATCCTGTGTGAAATGTCAGATCGCACTGTGATATGCGTTAAAACTGGGGGTATCTTTAACATTTCATTGACACCTCCAGCAACTTGCATATGGCAGTGTCCCAAATGCTTTCATTAACATGTAAATATGTGAATAGGACAGCCATCATACATTTAGTGCTTCTTTACACAGCTTTAGACCTCGACCCCCCAACGAAAGTCTAATAAAGAATTGAACACACATTGTTGAATGTAAAAATGTTTTAGTATCAAACATTCACAGGGTTAGGGTTAGGGTTAGGGTTAGGGTTAGGGTGTTGGAAAGTGCTTTTCCCAAACTTGGGTACACTCTTTAACATCTGAGTGTCATAAAACTGGCATAAAATATTATATAAAAATAGGAACATCCCAAAACAAACAGTAAAAAATTTTAAATTATTTTTTTTTAAAATTTGGCAAGCATGTCCACAAAATCACGCATCTTTCCTTGCAATGCCGTTGCAGTCTCTTTTATTTGCTCGAGGTCTGAGCAGCATTGAAGAGCCTCACGGGTCAATTTGGCCAATGTGCAACTATGTAATACATGATCTGGAAAATAAAATACAACGGAGTCAATGTGAATCACCTACATGAGGTCATAATATAGAAACATTTGGTGTGCAGGTAATCTTTAAATTCCTCTCGAGTTAATACCTACCCTGTTCTTATGCTCTTTTGCCCTAGGCTCTTCATCTTCCTCCTGACCTCCTCCAATGCTGTTGCTGATGATTCTGCCGGTCTCCTGAGCTTACTATATATTCATTAGGGGTGTGAACGCATGATGACGTCATTGTGAGGGCATGGTTGTAATGTATATATATTAAGATGCAGAGACCAGAGACGGGCAGAATGCACGGCAACAGCATTGGAGGAGGACAGGAGGAAGAAGAAGAGCCTAGGGCAAAAGAGCAGACAACATAAGAGCAGAAGATTGGACAGCAGAAGACTGGAGAGGAGAAGATCCAAAGAGCAGAGTGGAGAAGACCGGACGAAGATCTTTAAGAACATTTCATAAACGTCTCCTGTCGTTATTCACATACACTTCCATTTATGTGGTTAATGTGTAGGGGTACTATGTACCCCATACCCATTCACATAGTGATTGGGGTCTGGGATCTGGGGGCCACCCTTTGTTAAAGGTTGCTTCCAAAGTCCTAGGAACCCCCTGGCCGCATGACCCCCCAAAACCACCAGACAGGGTTGTGGGGATGAGGCTCTTGTCCTCCTCTACATGGGAGTAAGGTGCTTTTGGGTGTGCGGTGCAGAGGCCCCCTGGCCCAAAGCAACAAAACCCCCCCATGTTGAGGGCATGTGTCCTGCTGTGGTCCAGGGGGTGTTTGGTCCGCTTGCTCGTTCTCTTTCCTGGCCTGACAAGCTGCATGCTTGTATAAGGGTCTGGTAGGGGTTTTGGGGGTAACCCACGCTGTCTTTTTGTTGCGGGCATACCCTCAAACTCAATACCACACACAAAAGGCCTGGTTGTGAACTTGGGGGGACACCCACGGTGGGTTCTTCAATTTTTTGGTGTAGTTCCCCCTCAAAAATCTTCACAACGCAAGTGGCCCCGCAAGTCAGAGCATCCTGATCCGACTTACGGTGCGACTTCCATTCAAATAAAGAGGCTCCCATAGGGAACTAGTGTTGTAAATTGGAGGCTAAAAATAACACTGATAAAAATCATTCTGAAAAAACCTACGTGGGCACACAATTGGCTCTTGGACACTTGGTCCTGGTTCCTCCACAGTTTCTGAAGTGGCTTCCATGCTGCTTGGCAAGTTGCCAGGAGATATTGGTTCAGACCTGGCTGGGGATGCCACATCCTGGCATGACGCAACATCTGCAATGTAAATTTGTAAGGGAATACAAGAATATAAGGTTAAACAATCATTGCAAATACACATATTTCTATGATCCCACTACACAAAAATCTGGTGCTGCCAAACCTCTCCTCCTCCTTTCCCATAGTTTGGCACGGAGTTTACGTTTTTCTCCTATTTAAAGGTTTGAATAATAATCTGTGATTAATAGGAATGTTTGCTGAGAAGATTCGTGCAGGAAAGAACGTTCGTTGCAACACAATATTTTTAACTATGGCTTCCTGACTTTTAATGTCATATACTAAAACATCAACAATAGATCGATCAAATCACGACATGACAACTAAAATGAGTAATCTAACTTTTTACATAGACATTATAATCTAGACATGTTAATACAACATACACAAAATTATAAAAAACATATTGCATGATTAAAAAAAAAAAAAAAAAAAAAAAACTTACTTTTTTTCAAAATCCGATGGATTTGGGAAAGCTGATCCTGCTCACGGTGTTTGAGGTCAGACCACCGTTTCCGAATCTGATCTTTCGATCGCTCGACACCGAATTTTTTGACCAAACAGGCCACCACCTTGTCCATGATGCCATCTTTCCTGGCATTGGGCCGATCGTAATTTGCCAACTTTCCATCGTAATCCATTTTTTCTAAAATGGAGACCATCTCCACCATTTCTGGCTTTGACATGGGTGTAGCCCTTGATTTTCGGGTGGCCCAATCACTTCGGCCCCCACTAATTGAGCTCCCAGATTGTTGAGACATGGTTCCTAATTAAACAATGATTATTCCACTGCCTCAGGTGTGAGTGCCGCATGTAGGCCTGATCTTCGGCACGTACACACCCCTGCACAAGCCCGCCACTGGAGGAGGAGTTGACGCCTGCGCTGTATTTAAAGGACGCCAGATCGTTCGGCCGACGATTCGCTAGCGGACATATCGAGAGTTGGAGCACGATCGAGCGGCGAATCACGACTTTTCCCCACAAACAAAGGTACGACTCTTTTAATAGAAAGTGTGTGTTTTGGGCCCTATACAGCTTTTATTAGGAACATCTTTATTATGTGCCAAAATACATGCTATTTTAATATGTTTTGTGTTGTTTTGTGTCTTGCAGGCATATACTGTCCTGCAATATGGTGGACAATTTCACCACCCACAACTTTCTCATCAGTTTCATTGATGAATTCAGGCAACTGCCGTGTTTGTGGCAAGTCAAGTCCGCAGATTATAAAAATAGAAAACTCAGAAAACAGGCCATGGAACATTTGGTGGCCTTCTACAAGCCCGTCTGTCCTGGGGCAAATTTTGAGTATATACGCAAAAAAATAAACAGTATTCGCACTGCCTACAGGCGGGAGTTAAAAAAAATTGAAGATTCCACCCAGTCTGGAGCAGGGGCACGGAATGTATATGTACCACGGCTGTGGTACTATGATAACATGCGATTCCTGGCAGACACCATGGAATCCAGGCCGTCAATTTCAACACTGCCTTCTACTTCGGCAGAGGGCTCAGTGTCTGTAGATCCAAGCCAGGATGAGGATTTCCTGGAGGAGAGTTTTACTCAGGTATGGCATTTCACAATATATTGTCTGCTAAAATGTAATCATGTAACAAAATTATAAGCTAAACCATAATTGACCCTTTATGTAAACGGGCATAGCAAGGGGTTGGCATGACAGGCAACCGCCAGGGGCGCAGGCCAAGGGGGGTGGGTCACAAAAACATTGGCATTGTTTTATTGTTTATTTTAACAATCCACTCAGCCTGCACACCCCAGAACCCCCAGTTTGCAGGTGGATTCATGCAGGTGTAAAACATTGAGAGCAGCTTCATGCAGGTGTAAAACATTGAGAGCAGCTTCATGCAGGTGTAAAACATTGAGAGCTGCTTCATGCAGGTGTAAAACATTGAGAGCAGCTGAGCCAAAAGACCAGGAGACTGAGACTGCCTCTCACTGCATCCCCAGCACACCTCCGGTCTTACAAACAGTGCTGCATCCCCAGCACACCTCTGGTCCTAACAAACACTGCTGTAGCCTCAGCATTCCTCTGGCTCAACCTTTTTTAATACAAAACTAACAGCTCCTGCAAATGATCCATCCATCCTTGCTTCCATGTCTCTGGTCTCTCACTCTGGGTCAGCAAGGCAGGTGGCTTCCTTATTCCTGTTTCCCTGCACTGCTTCACCCTCAATGCCCTACATCAAGTCCTCTGCAAGTTCAGGCCCCTCTCTCTCTGCAACCCCCTCCTCTCTCTCTCACACCCCCTCTTTCTCTCCCTCTCTCTATCTCTCAACCCTCTCTTTCTTTTTCACACCTGAGACAATGATTGCCCACTAGAGAGCTCTACACTGGGCAAACAAGGGGCAAATTAGAAACTTTTAATGCCCTTTAATTTTTTTTTGGGGGGGTGGGTTACAGTTTTACATTGATCTTGGGGGGGGGGGGGGTTGTTGCCAAATACAGCTCCTCAACAAGGGCACTGGAGACCCTAGATACGCCACTGTATGTAAAGTCTGCTATTTGTTCACAATAATATAACAAACATGCATTTTGATATACACTATAACATTCTAATCAATTGTTCATTTCATCAACAGGGAAGTGTCACTGAGGAGGAGCCAGGTTGCAGCCAGGAGCCTGGGGAGCCTGTGGAGCCTGTGGAGCCTGAGGAGCCTGAGGAGCCTGCGGAACTCTTTCCACCACCACCTCCTCCTGCCAAACGGAGGCAAAAGAGGAAACACATCGACGACATCACAGATGAATTCATGCAGGAGGCCACCATAGCCCTCCGTAGGAAACCGGAGGCAAATGAGTCCTTCGGGAATATGACTGCCAAAATTTTGGATAAGGTGGACCTCAGGCAGTGTCAGTATGCCAGAAAAATTATTCTTGATGTGCTGCAAAAGGCTGAAAACGGCATACTTACTGAGCACAGCCATGCATGCCAGGAGCACCCGTGCCCTCCACCTCCACCTCCACCTCCACAACACCCACCACCTCGCCAAATGCCACATGGCCAGTGGCAATATGGCCAGCAGGATCCAAACCTGCCCTCATGGCAACCTGATTACAGTTACCAGCAACTTTAATTTTTGTAACCCCCTATTATTTATTTTACCCCTGTTTGCCAGTTTCTAGTTTAATTTTGTCCAAATGGACCTTTTTTATGTTTAGTTTATTATACGGAAAGTATTGATGTTTGCTTTGGTTTTTTTTGCTGAGATCCAAAAAATAAAGAAATTGAAAATACAAAATGGCCTATCTGAATTTGTTAACATGTTTAATATTGTGCATAACCTGAAAAATATGTTTTAGACATTAATTCATACAAGAATAAAGGGTCATATCAATAGTTAGATCTTTGGTGTGAAAATACAAAAATAATGGTGAAGAGTTCAAATTATTTAATTATAAAATTTGATAGAACAGATAGAATAGACAAACATTATCTTCATCATAACAGAACACATGCCTTTTTATTAGAAAAGTATGGCATTATGAGCAGCATCTTCCTTCTTCTCACATTTATCAAGATGAGCATGTGCTCCGCATTTCACCTATTTCTTGGACTTCCGCGAGCCGAAAGTTCTTTCTGAATAAAATGTTGAGTTTACTAGAGAAAATTCTTCCGGGAACTCATTTGGTTTGATCATGCGTGTTGGGATTTGTAGCTGTGTGTCGGCCGAATTGTGTACTGACAGGCGAACAATCGTCCGTTCTGGTGTCGGCATACAAAAATTTTCATGTTTGCAAGAAAGACTTTTGTCCGCGGATTGTGCGCAGACATCTGTCGGAGGCACCATACTAACACGCGTACAATCGGCAGATCCTTCGTCCACCGACGTTTGTATGCCGACGATCGGTACGTGTGTACGGGGCTTAAGAGTGGAGGCCCGCCTTAAGGTTAAGTATTCCATGCAGGAGTCTCAGACTTGTCCCGGGGCATTGGTGGAAATGATACAAAGTAAAGGTGCCCCATGTGTGTGCAGTGAAGTAACCCTGTACAAAGTGCCTAATGTAGCCCAGAAGAACTTGGTTGAACTAGATGGACTTGTGTCTTTTTTCAACTTGACTATGTAACCCATGCAGGGTAGACCTCACATGTGACCCAATACTTGGCCCCAATGAGTTAATGGAAAAACATGGAGGATGTAACAAACAACTACTACCCACTGCAACCTATATCCCTCTTACATATTTGGCGCCCAATATGGGGCTACATCTACTGCGTACACCTGAAGATCACCCCAAAAGAAACCATGGCATAAGCTAGTTAGTTAGAACTTGTCCAGGCTGGCTCGGCAACCTTTTATGTGAACAATTCATTACTGCTGGAGATATGCCTCTGAAGGACTGTGACCATTGGACTACACTTTTGCAGATATGCTGGGGCAGCACACCAGCCTATAGTTATAGTCAGAGAACTAGTAAAGTATAATTTCTTGCCTTTTGGACTGTTAAATGTCTATTTTTACACTTTTGTTAAGTAAAGATATTGAAAAGTTGTCCCTGCATGGTCGGAAGTTATTAAAGAGGTGTATCATAAGTAACCGGCCCACACATAGTTCACCGAGCGGGTCTTAAGTTGGTGTATCAAGACATCAGCATAGAGTGAAATGGTGTGAAGACATAAATTGTAGATGTGTCTTCCCATTCCCAAAACTGTTATGTGGGTCCCATTTCTCACAGACCTCACCAGTTTTAACAACCCTGTGCAAGGAGTGAGGAGTAGAAACTTTTAGCTCCCTCTTTACTGCCAGCCTTCAGATGCCGAACTTTGATATCATTTTACGGTGAAGGTCAGAATCGGCATTGGAGAGGTGACTGAAACAATGCGATCAGTGGTGCAATATAGAGGAATATCAAAGAAGGTTCTAAGGCTCGATGGTCCTGGTGGGGCTGCTCTTGTCAGATAAGCTCACCCTAACTGTGGAACCCAAAATCGAAAATCCAAAAAGAAAAAGTTGCCAAGAAGAAAAAAGTCCAAGGAACCTTTAATTGCTCATCAAATAGGTGAATAAAAGAGCAGTTTTATTAAACTCTTTGACAAACCAATAAAAATTTCTTTGGATTTATTTTTGGTTTGGAGCTCATCATACCATCTTTTTCTTGCTGGATCATTTTATTGTAGGCAGATACTGAATAAAACCCAATTGGCTGCTATAGGTTTTTGCTGTCTTCACAGTCACTGCTCTTGGCAATATAGAATTAGCTGGGCTATGCTCTTTTAGGTCTTTAAATAAACAGGTTGGACGTTAGCGGTCGCTGGGGTATTCTGAACAATGTGTGTGTGGGAACACAGGCTAAAATAAACATATTTAATTCTTGATTTGCCGTGATCCCTGACTCTTCGGTGGCTCCTGGGATGGATTGCTTGGAGATCCTGAATTACTTAGCGTTGCCCTTTCACCTCCCCTAGGAGCATTGCTGAAAGAAACAACGTCAAAAGCAAAGTGGCACCATAGGATCAATGATTCTGTAGCCCCCGCTCCATTCCGTCATCACCATCATGACTTTAGTCAGGCCCAGCACTGGAAAATGCATATCAAGTGAAAACATTTGGTTCCTAGAGATTGAGGATTGTAAATATATGCATTATTACAGTTATGTATTGCTAATATTATAAAAAAGGAAACCTTTTATGGGAGGAACATAAAGTATGCTATGACCTGTCCTTCTGAAAAAATTATATTTGTCTGGCAAGCCCCCTTGGGTTCAGCTCACTGTGTTAGAGACCCAGAACAAGTGTGCCCCTAAGGCCATACAATTTTTAATATTTGTTCCAGGTCAGTTATTATTGCAGGTAGTGACTGAGCATTATCATTCTAATTAATTAAAGGTTTTCATGAGTGTACTTACAGCCCATGGTTTTATTTAAAGTGGCATCAGGTACATTTTTTATGTTAAGTACTAGGGATGAGCTTGGGTTTGGTCTGAACCTGGAAGGCAAATTGTCAATGCTGAGCAAATGGAGTTGACATTGACCATGATGTCATATAAGGTGAAAGATATCATGAGAACCCTTGCCCCTTTGTGTACATGCAGCTGCAGGGTGGGCAATCCACCGCCCACAGCACATAGGCCCTGCGCTGACAATTACCCCCCAGTTTGGACAAACATAAGTGTGCGCCAAACCCAAGGTCATCCCCGTTAAAGCGATTGTAAAGGTTGATTTATGGTTCCTATGTTTTTCGTACATAGTTGCACAGCCTTGTTTCCACATCGTATACACTAAATCATAGGAACTGGAGTGCAAAATGGCAGTAGGTGCTCTGGACTGATGAGCCAAAATGTGAAATATTTGGCTAGGGCAGGTGGCAGTTTGTTCGCGAAAGGCTGGAGATCTGAAAAATAATTAGTGTCTGCAGGAAACTGTGAGGCATGGCGAAGGTTCCCTGCAAATTTGGGGCTGCATTTTTGCAAATGGAGTTGGAGATTTGGTCAGGATCAATTGTGTCCCCAATGCTGGGAAATACAGGTAGATACTTATCCATCGTGCCATACCATCAGGGAGGCGTCTGATTGGCCCCAAATTTATTCTACAGCAGTAATTCTGCAGCTGTAATAGGACTCCCTATTGACCCATCCTTCCCTCTAGTCCACCCGAGGTGCTTGTACATGACATCACCTGGGATGGACAAGGAGAGAGGAAGGACCAACGGGAAGAAGCGCACTGTCAGAGGTCTCATTATCACAGGTATAGCGGGTGAGACTGTGTATTTTTTTTACAGGAGTCTAGAGATACAGTGCTAAGTCTGGAGGATCCCAGGGCTTGGACACAATATGCCAGGAAACTGCTGCAGCAATGTACTCTGCTGTGTGCCCTGTGTTTTGTTTTGTGCCTCGTGATATGCCTGCTATGTGCCCTTCTGTGTACCCCATGCTCTGTGATGTGCCTCGCGTCCTACTGTGTACCCCTTATGTACCCTACTGTGTGCCCTGTGATGTGCGTTGTGCCCTGCCTTGTACCCCCTGATGTGCCCTGTGATGTGCCCTACTGTGTGTCCTGTGCCCTGTGATGTGCCCTGTGCCCTGCTCTGTGCTGTCTGATGTGCCCTACTTTGTGCCCTGTGATGTATCCTACTGTGTGCCTCATGTTCTGTGATGTGTTCCACTGTGTGCCCCATGCCCTGTGATGTGCCCCGTGCCCTGCTTTTTACTGCCTGGTGTGCCCTGTTTCCCATGATGTGCCCTCCTGTGTACCCTGTGCTCTGCTATGTGCCCTTTGATGTGCCCCATGATGTGCCCCGCTGTGTACCCCGTTATGTGCCCTACTGCGTGCCCATGCACTATGGTGTGCCCCATGCCCTCCTGTGTACTCCCTGACATGCCCCGTGTCCCAAGATGTGCCCTGTGATGTACCCTACTGTCTGCCCCACGATGTGCCCTACTGTGTACCCATGCCCTGTAATGTGCCCCATGCCCTGCTGTGTACCCCCTAATGTGCTCTGTGCCCCATGATGTGCCCTGCTGTGTGCCCTGGGATGTGCCCCATGATGTACCCTGTGCCCTACTGATGTGCCCTGTAATGTGCACTACTGTGTGCCCTGCCATGTGCCCTGCTTTTTTCCCCGTGATGTGCCCTGTGATGCACCATACTGTGCTTATTAATGCGCCCTGCTGTGCACACCATAATAAGCCCTGTGTGCCCTGAGATGTGCCCTACTGTGTGCCCCATGCCCTGCTGTGTACCCCCTGATCTTCCCTTTGCCCTATTGTGTGCCCTATGATGTGCCCTACTGTGTCCCCTGTGATCTGCCCTAATGTATGCCCCATGATGTGCCCTGTTGTGTGCCCTGTGATGAACCATGCTGTGCTCAATAATGTGCCTTGCTGTATACACCATAAATAACCCTGCTGTATGCTCCGTGATGTGCCCTACTGTGTGCCCCATGCCCTGTAATTTGCCCCGTGCCCTTCTGTGAACTCCTTGATGTGCCCTACTATGTTCCCTGCTGTGTGTCCTGTGATGTGCCCTGCTGTGTGCCTTGTGACGTGCCCTACTGTGTGCCCCATGCCCTGTGATGTGCCCTGTGCCCTACTGTGTGCCCTATGATGTACCCTACTGTGTGCCCCGTGATGTGCTCTGCTGTGTGCCTCATTATGTGCCCTGTGATGCACCATGCTGTGCTCAGAATTGTGCCCTCTTGTGTACACCATAATAAGCCCTGCTGTATAACCTGTAATGTGCCCCGTGCCCTGCTGCGCACTCCCTGATGTGCCCTGTGCTCCATGATGTGCCCTACTGTGTGTCCCATGATATGCCCTGCAGTTTGCCTTGTGAAGTGTCCTACTGTGTGCCCTATCCCCTGTGGTGTGCCCTGTACCCTGCTGTGTACCCCTTGATGTGCCCTACTGTGTGCCCTGTGCCTTACTGTGTGTCCTGTGATGTTCCTTACTGTGTGCCACATGATGTGCCTTATGCCTTGTGATGTGCTCTGTGCCCTGCTGTGCTTAAGGATCAAGGAATTGATACCATTGAATGGCCCCCCATGCTCGTCTGACCTAAATCCAATAGAACACCGCTTGGATATTATGTTTCGGTCCATCCGACGCCACCAGGTTGTACCTCAGTATGTTCAGGAGCTCAATGATGCCCTGGTCCAGATCTGGAAGGATATACCCCAGGACACCATCCTTCGTCTCATTAGGAGCATGCCCCAACGTTGTCAGGCATGCATACAAGCACGTGGGGGGCCATACAAACTACTGAGGACCATTTTGAGTTGCTGCAATGACATTTCAGCAAAATGGACCAGCCTGCTGCATCATTTTTTCAGTTTGATTTGTTTAGATGAACTTAAAAAAAAACCAGCAAAACGTTATAGTTTTCCCCTATTTTCTTATTTTAACCACTAAAATCTGAGTATTTGTTTTATATTTTTTTTATATGTTTTATATATTAATATTGTTTGATATTCTAGAAGGATGAAAAACAAAAACTTCACTGAAACGTGGCCATTGAAAGCCATTTTACTAAACACCTACCTAGATGCTAAGAGAAGTTTTGCTAACTGTACATTTCTGTACAATCCCCCCTTACATTATCAGGCTGCAAACCTTAAATACAAATAAGGCCGCGTTTAAGCCACAGCATATTTCAAGCGCGGCATTTGTTGACACATTCACACGTACTCCACAGTTCAATCATTATTTTTGCCGTTATTTAGGAATCAAGTGTAACCTGAATAGTTTGGCTGTTCTGTTTATATAATATCGGTTTTTCAGCTTGCTGACCCCGTAGAGTGGGGTTAAGTTTGAGATAGAGGTATTTGCAGACATTTCCAGGTAAGAGTCACGGGATAAGCCCAGGCTGAGCTCCATGTAAAATAAATGACACTAGCACAGCACATCTGTGTCTGGCCTTCCTTCAGGTTCAACTCCTTCCTTTTTTTTTTTTTTCTTCTTAACGCCCCGGCTTGTGGTCGCTCATGTCATCAGGTTTCAGGAAACCTAATCTGTAGACTAGGGATCGGATGAGTTGCTAATGTTTAAAAAAACGCAAAAAAACATGTTTCAGACTCTGATTTTATAGCCCCCATTGAAGTAGGGACTTGTGATTGCAACCTGATATGCCTCCCTATAAGATGTTTCCAAGAATTGGCAGCCTGATGGAAAATCCAGGCGAAATTCGGAAAGATACAACCAGGACGGGCCTTTATTAGGCCAGTAAATAAAGTTTAGGTTTATGGGAGGTTTCAGACCATAGGCCTCTGATTCATAGTTGGAAGAGTGATTCACAACCTCATCATCCTCTAAGGAGTTGAGAAGAAGATGAATGGTATATTTGTAAGAGTCGATGACTGGAGACTGGTCGGAAGTAAATATGAGGTATAGTCTTCTTTCATGGAAGAGGTTGCCAGACAAGAACTAGGCTTCCTTCTTCACTCACAAAGATTTTTGGTTAGAAACTGTTGGACTTCTTTAAAGCCTAACTCTAGCTTAAGTGGGCACCATCACCCTTGCAGTACCCCCTCCCACTGTCAGCAATGGATTCGTCTGCTGGTAGCACCGTGGCTCCCAGACCTGTAGGTTGTAGTTCCAGTGTCTCCCAGGAGCCAGCAGCTCTTAGTATTTAGTCATCACCCGATGCTGGTTGCTGGGAGGATATTTAGCCCTTCCTGTGCTACTCACCTTTGCCTTAGTGTTTTGCCCATGTGCCCCTGACCTGCAACTTTTTTACCTGTACTCTGCTCCTGCTCCTGGTCCTGTTCCTGATCCTTGCCTGCCTGCTTTTTCCTGCTCCTGTGTACACTCTCCCTTTCCTGAATTGCTTCCTCTGCCTGATCTCCTGTGTATGACCCTGGCTCTGACAATCCTACTGTCTGTATATAGGTATTTAGTTGGTTTAGGTAGTTTGTTCATTGCTAGCCCTTTCTCTGAGTAATTCACAATCTCATCATCCTCTAAGGAGTAGAGAAAAAGATAAATGAAGACTGGAGAATGGTCAGAAGTAAATATGAGGTCAAACTTTGTTCAATGGAAGAGGTTGCTGGACAAGAACTAGAACCTCACTCACAAAGATATTTGGTTGGAAACTCTTGGACTTATTTAAAGTCTAAATCTAGCTTAACCTCACCCTTGCAGTACCCCCTTCCATTGTCTGGAATGGGTTCATCTGCTGGTAGCACTGAGGCTCCCAGACTAGGTTATAGTTCCAGTGTCCACCAGCGGCTCTATGCCAGCAGCCAGCCGCCAGCATCCAGCAGCTCTTAGTAATTAGTCATCACCTGAGGCTGATGGCTGGTTGCTGGGAGGATATCTAGCCCTTCCTGTGCTACTGCTCCTGGCCTTGGTGTTCTGTATATGTGCCCCTGACCTGTGAACTTTGTACCTGAATTCTGCTACTGATCCTGTTCTGGTTCCTCACCTGCCTGCTTGTTCCTGCTCCTGTGTACCCTCTCCCTGTCCTGCTTGGTTTTGATTTATAGGGGTTTGGTATATTGCTAGTGTGTTTATATTATTGCCTATTTATTGTAACAAATAAATCACCTTATTTTACACTGAACAATAAACAAATAAAAAATGTTGATCTGTGGCATCGCAGCATGGACCTCCATCCCTGTGACTATATTGACACAAAAAAAGAAGGGAAAGGAAAGCGGGACTTTGAGTGAGGTCGATGCTGCACATATTGGATAACAAAGGAGGTATATAACTACAAGGGTTTATTGTGCTACATGATGCATGATAAAACCAGATCAAATAGATGCAGACATGGGTCAGAAGGACAAAATATAGCGATTCATGTATAGATACAATTCATAATAATATATTGACAATAAATACATACATTGCAATAACATAAGTTACATATCATACACGTAATACATAGTTCCTGATCCATGTCCTGGTCCACATGAATACTGCATAGCTCAACGCGTTTCGTGGAAATCGCATCCACTCTTCAGGAGCTTTATAAGATAAACTAAGAATGGAGACTAATTAGTCATAAATCTCACATAGAGTTGGCACTAGTACCGATACTATCCTAAAACATATTAGCGGCAATTATGAGGTCAGGTACTTACATAGCTAATAAAAGGATTATTATAAATATCAACCAGAGGATTACTAGGAAAACTCTGGGATATATTATTTTGGCACGGAGAATTGTCCGCTGTGAAGATGCACCAAATGGGTATATGTCTGATCCGGGGCTGAGGCGGGTAACCGCCACATAGTCCAGAGGGAGAAGAAGACACGAGCTGGTCAAGAAAAAAATCATCAGTGAATAAGTGATTAGAGCCCTTATTTTGGCACGTGTTTAGTTAATAGAAATTAATCAATATATATAATAGAATAATTAATTGAATAATTGGATTAATTAGATTAAATAACATAAATTCAAATAATATAGTAATATATTGTGTATTATAATTGTTCACTAAGTACAATACATATATATATATACATATACATATATATTATATAAATGAATGAATGTCATAATTAATAAACACGTGCAATAAAGCCAATTATAGGGGGGGAAAAATAGTAAGAGTGATATGTGCCACAGGTGATTATATCAACCAATATAGTATGTAAAAAAGGTGAGTAGGAGAGCTGTACCGTACAAGGAATTTTAAAATATCAGAAAAGTAAACTCAGTGAAGAGAGAAAGCAGAAACCCCACTACAAAGGGAAGACTTACCGTGATTATAGAAAAGGTTATATGGATTTATGTTATTTAATCTAATTAATCCAATTATTCAATTAATTATTCTATTATATATATTGATTAATTTCTATTAACTAAACACGTGCCAAAATAAGGGCTCTAATCACTTATTCACTGATGATTTTTTTCTTGACCAGCTCGTGTCTTCTTCTCCCTCTGGACTATGTGGCGGTTACCCGCCTCAGCCCCGGATCAGACATATACCCATTTGGTGCATCTTCACAGCGGACAATTCTCCGTGCCAAAATAATATATCCCAGAGTTTTCTCAGCAATCCTCTGGTTGATATTTATAATAATCCTTTTATTAGCCATGTAAGTACCTGACCTCATAATTGCCGCTAATATGTTTTAGGATAGTATCGGTACTAGTGCCAACTCTATGTGAGATTTATGACTAATTAGTCTCCATTCTTAGTTTATCTTATAAAGCTCCTGAAGAGTGGATGCGATTTCCACGAAACGCGTTGAGCTATGCAGTATTCATGTGGACCAGGACATGGATCAGGAACTATGTATTACGTGTATGATATGTAACTTATGTTATTGCAATGTATGTATTTATTGTCAATATATTATTATGAATTGTATCTATACATGAATCGCTATATTTTGTCCTTCTGACCCATGTCTGCATCTATTTGATCTGGTTTTATCATGCATCATGTAGCACAATAAACCCTTGTAGTTATATACCTCCTTTGTTATCCAATATGTGCAGCATCGACCTCACTCAAAGTCCCGCTTTCCTTTCCCTTCTTTTTTTGTGTCCTTATTTTACACTATACTTGCGCCTGGTGTTGTCTGTGTAAGTCCAAACATGTCTGGTCATGCCTGTTTCACAGGATACCAGCATTCAGTATCCACGACACCCACATTTAGTATTTTTAAATATTTTTTATACATACCTCCTTTCCAAGGGTCTTTTTGCTGGTCAAGTGACTCATAGGGTCCATTTTACCCTCTCTTGCTGTCCAGGGATGGGCAGAACTCAATGATGGAAAGAGTAGCTCCGTCATAACGACCTCAGAGCTGTTCTTTGAAGCATTGTGCAGGCAGGACTTCATGATGTTGCACATCCAGGAGTCACAAAAAAAATGGTTGGCATCTTTTGGCTTGGAAGAGGACTGGACTGAACCACAGAATTGTGAATCTACGGGTGACAGCATTGGGGGAAAAGTGAGTATTGTAGCAAAAGTTACTTTTGTTGTTTTACACAATGATGGGTAATACACTTTGTTGTGTTCTTTTAGATAAATTATGGAACAGTTAGAATAAATGTCAGGTGTTTTTTGGTGTGTCCAGAGATCATTGTTATGTGGACAGAGATTGATGGAAGATTGATGGAAAATTTGACAACTGCCACCAGAGCAGAAGGTGAGAAAAAAATCTTGATGTGTTCAAGTGACAGCTGTCAAAATGGGCCTGATACGGACTGCTGCTTATCTGTTACTGTCCATTATCCTGAGGGTCCCACATTATCACGTACCTGGTGGAGACCAAGCTGTAGAGGGGGCTTCTCTCGCACCTCCTGTCCAACACCCCTGATAGAGATGACAGGTGGTGTAGGACACAGAGTGGCACGAGGGCCGGTATAGCAGATGATGTCTTGGCAGAAGACCGATGGCTGTGGATCACCGGATGAACACCTGGAACTGGAACTCGGTGATGCTGGATGAGAAGGCAGGAGCAAAGTCTGAACACAAGCCAAGGAGTTGTCAACAGCCGGACAGCACGGGTACAAGAACGGGAGACAGAAGCGGAGTCAGGATACAAGCCGAAGTCGGTACACAGTCTGGCAGCAAGGTACAAAGGCGTAAGGCAAAGGCAGGGTCAAACACAAGCTGAGGTCACAGGTAGGCAGGCAGGAATCCAAAGGAGAGTCAAAGGCAAGCCGGGTCGGTATAACAGGAAATCCAAAAGCAGGTCAGGGCACAGGTAAACAGGAACACAAGCTGAAAGACCACTCAGCAATGTGCTCCTGTCACCGCTCAGTATAAATAGGCCGTTTGGCGCCAATTGCGTGCGCACGTTGCGTACGCACGTTCGCGCATTGGCGCATGCACATTCGCACATTCCTTCCTGTGTATCTGGGCATGCGCACAAACGTCCGTTTGGATCCAACTGAGCGTCTCTTACACACATACTATGTAGTTAAAGTGACCCCCCTACAGCACCTCGCAATATACTTTAGTTGACACTGTTGAGTTAAATGATCTCCTTCCCTACAGTGCATGCCTAGTTTTGGCTGTGGCAGGATCCAGCCAGGAGGAGCAGTGCAGGACATGGAACAAATACAAAGGTAAGAAGTGCAAACTGGGATCCAATGCTGTTGGAGTTTTCATAGTCCCACTGACAACAATGATGGAACACTATTCCTCTCACTGACACCAATGATGGGATACTATTCCTCCCACTGATACCAATGATGGGGCACTATTCCTCCCACTCACATGAACGATGGGACACTATTCCTCCCACTGATACCAATGATGGGGCACATATACTTCCACTAATACCAACAATAGCATGCTTTTTCTCCCACTGACATCAACAATAGGACACTATTCCTCCTACTGATACCAATAATAGGGAACTATGCCTCCCACTGATACCAATTATGGGGCACTATTCCTGCAATTGCTACCAATAATAGAGCACTGTTCCCCCTAACTGACACAAGCAATGGGACACAATTCCTTCCGCTGGTACCAGCAATATGACACTGTGACACTATGGGTTGGATTTACTAAAGGCAAACAGACTGTGCACTTTGCAAGTGCAATTGCTCTTGAGCTTAGTAAGAGGGATGAAGCTTTATTTTGTCAAGGATACCCAATCACATGAAGGAGAAAAAAAAACAGCATTCTTGATTACGCATGACTGGAAGATGGAAGTCAGCAGAGCTTCACTTCATTTACTAAGTTCTGGAGCAACTGCACTTGCAAAGCGCAGCGCCAGTCTATTTGCCTTTAGTAAATTAACCCATCTCCCTCTGACACTAAAAATGGAGCATCATTACTCCCACTGATACCAATAATGGGGTATTATTTACTTCCACTGACCACTGGTCACAGCCTGGCCCACCAACAGTATGAAGAACAGAGAACCTGACCATTATTTAAAAAATTAGGGGACCTCTAAAGCAGAGGTCCAGTGACACCAGGATTATGCTCAGCCCACTAGAAGATTCTCTATTGAAATTCATAGTGAATGTTCTGAAGATTGGGGTTTAAGGAAGTTTAGCTCCCAGCAATGCCCTAGCTGTCAGAATGGACTGGTGGTAGATAGGGAATCTGCCCTCGGGGTTAAGGACAGTAGCAAAGACCTGGTGGGGCAGCAAATCCTTAGTCCACCTAAGGCTATAAAAATGTTTTGGGTAGCGCTCTAATTCTTCTTGTTAGGTACAACTGGGATTAATTAGTGGAAGCCACTGAACAAATTATTTGTTTTCACTTAACCCTCTTAACCTTGAAAAGACATTTGTATATAATGAGTTATTTTACCCATAATCCCAGAGCACATGCTGAATATTTGGGTTCTTCTGATTGCACTTTCATACTTTTCATCTCATTCGTACATGCGTCGGGGTTAAGAGTATTTTTGTTATGAATTGTTGGGCACTTAAGTGTTTTCGTTTGCGTCTAATATGTCGCTTTCTGAGTTCTTTCATCGCCTTGCCGAATGTGAAGATGTGTAGGAATGCGGTGCGGTTAAAACACCCGGGCCAGAACCTCTTCTTAAAATAATAATAGCGCACAATATTCTGAAAGCGAGACCTTTGTTTCAAAGCCATAAAATTGAGTCTTTGTGGCTTTTTAAAAAAATATATACTGTATATATTTTTGTTAGTTTTAAGTAACAGTTTTATTTATAGAATAATTAATAACTGTACAAGCAAAGTAGAAACATCAAACTCATACATGTTTACTAAATTAAAAAATGAATATCTAATACCAACAAAAAACCTAAAGAGTTTGTATTTGCAGCTCTTCGCCATAGTGAAATTCTCCAAAAATGTAAGTTGTGAAGGAATTGTGTTGCAAAACTCGAAATTACAAAAAATTTTGCAAAGATAAAAAAAAAAATACAATTTCAATTTTATTTATTTATAATTATTTTATACAACTTTGTCAGAGTTAAAGCGGAGTTCCGGCCTCAGAAACGTTTTTTTGATAAAAAATACTGCCCAAATAGTGATCCTTAGCCCTTAATATATCCGCTTATCCCGTAGTTAATAGTTTTATATGTTTTGATTTATCAGAAATTCTTACTTTTAAAATCCTTTGCTGAGCGTGGCCATCTTTGCTGGGGTTATACGATGCCACAGTGCATAGATGTCTTCCCTTCTTCCTGGTTTGAGCTCATTGTGTATGCAGAAAGCGGCGCAAAATCTCGCGCATGCGCAGTACTATGCGATCGGTTTCCATATCATCTAGTCATTTTCTTTTTGCAAATCACGCGATGAGAGGAGCGACCGGCCGCCTACGTCACTGCCCATTGCCTTCTGGGAGTGATGAGTAAGAGCTCCCAGTACGCATTGCAGGACAGGAAGTGATGGCGCGGGCCGCGGCCGCAGAGGGAGGAAGTGGAAGAAAGTAAAAAAAAAAAAAATCAGGACTATACAATTGTTTTTCAGGTTACACTCAGCAAGCGGATGGCACAAAATCGATTGTGTCGATTTTGAGGCCGAAACTCCGCTTTAACTTAGTAAGGCTGGTGTTGACATTTGGCTATATAGATATACATTAAGAAAAACAATTTGGAGGGTGTAAAAGGAGAGAAAAAAATCAACATTTTCAGTAAAATATATAACAAATGAATGGGGAATCCAATCTGGGATTTGTATTCCAAATACATTTACAGATTATCAAGTTACGTGTCCTTGGAAAGATTTTTGGGTTAAATTACTTAAGCAAAGAACATGAGCAAAGGCATGTAACAATGGTACGCTGTCACTGCAGGCTGCAAAAGTGCTTAGATGTTCATGCACACAGCAATTGCGATTTCTGAGCCTATCTAGCTGATCATAGCCTGATACTCAGTTTGTTCAGTACAGTCATAATTTGCCTTGAACATTTAAATAATATCATTGTACAATAAGAACTTCAGGCAGCGTTCTCCCAAAAATGTGTCAAAGAAAATATTTTTTTTTTTAAATAATTGCAAGATCAGGACTAAGGGGGACCCATAGGGGACACCATGAAGGGTTGGTTTGTGATTTTTTCCAAATAATGCTGGGTATGTCTATTCTGTTCCAGAACTTGCACATGCACCAAGCAAAGCAACAGGTAAACTGTACCATCAGAGCAACAATAGCTGCATATGCACTGGTGTTTATTCAAAACACCACTGTATTGTAGTAGAAAAACATAATTTCATGGAAATAGAATGGTATTTAGAGAGCAGTTTGGCTTTAGAAAGGGTTTAGTGTTACCAAGGGTTTTCACTTGTAGCACCCTCTAGCTAGGTGCTAGAGTATATATATATATTTGGCTTCAGAAAGGGTTTGGTTTTACCCAGGGTTTTCACTTGTAGCACCCTCTAGCTAGGTGCTAGAGTATATATAGGTGTTAGAGTAGGTAAATTAGCCTGGCTGAGAGCCAGGCATTTGTTGAACCTGGGTCAGGGCTGAGTGATTCAGGGAGGCTGGATGACTCATCGAGCAGAACCTCTGGTAGCTCCCCCTGCTCTCTGGAACCTTGGAGAAGTTTCCAGAAGTGGAGGGAGGAGTCTAGGAGGAGCTGCTTGGAGTATTAATGAGGGTCCCAGCGCAACCCTACACTCAATACTCAAACTTCATAAATGAATACAAGAAATCACCAAAAATGTCTGAACAACGTAAAGTGCTAAAGTGTGTGACCAAATAAAAAAAAAAAAATCCACCTATGAAGTTGGAGTATTGATTTTAGGTTTGCGCTATTGTTCTCAAATTTTACAAATTTTTCACGTTGTGATGAACAACAGCAACCATCTATTGGTGTAAATATAGATCTTTTAGCACAGGTTTATCCCCTCCATTTGTAAATGAGGGTCCCAGCCAATCCCCAGCAAAGTAGGCTGGCCGGGGGCGGGCACCTCATAAGTATTCATGAGTCATGCCAGCAGAGGTAGTCAAATAGAAGAAGGAGATGGAGTGCTGAAGAGGCTGTCAATGGCTCTTGAGGGTGCCCCGCCTAGTCTTGGGGGGGTGACCTCGGGCCTTGGGCTTGGGTGCTGGAGGGACTCTCTACAACACAAGGAGGAAATTCTTCCTGGAGGCACAGGAGCAAGGAGCAGTGTGGATGAGTGGCTTTTGCAGAGCCCTGACCTCAACCCTACTGAACACCTTTGGGTTAAATTGAAAGCTGATCTCATAAATGCTCTTTTGGATGAATGGGCACAAATTTTCATGGGCACACTCCAAGAACCTTCTCAGAAATGTGGAGGCTGTTGTGATCACAGAGATGGTGGGTGGATGAGGTGGCAACTGCATTTAATGCCTATGGGGTGCTGAGGAGGCTGTCAATGGCTCTTGAGGGTGCCGCCTAGTCTTGGGGGGGGGGGTTGGGAGGGGGTGACCTCGGGCCTTGGGCTTGGGTGCTGGAAGGACTCTCTACAACACAAGGAGGAAATGCTTCCTGGAGGCACGGGAGCAAGGAGCAGTGTGAAGGAACATGAGTGGCTTTTGCAGAGCTCCGCTTAACCCTATTGAACACCTTTGGGTTAAATTGAAAGCTGACCTCATAAATGCTCTTTTGGCTGAATGGGCACAAATTTTCATGGGCACACTCCAAGAACCTTCTCAGAAATGTGGAGGCTGTTGTGATCACAAAGATGGCAGGTGGGTGAGATGTCAACTGCATTTTATGCCTATGGGGTGCTGAGGAGGCTGTCAATGGCTCTTGAGGGTGCCGCCTAGTCTTGGGGGGGGGGGGAATGACCTCGGGCCTTGGGCTTGGGTGCTGGAAGGACTCTCTACAACACAAGGAGGAAATTCCTCCTGGAGGTACGGGAGCAAGGAGCAGTGTGGAGGAACATGAATGGCTTTTGCAGAGCCCTGACCTCAACCCTACTGAACACCCTTGGGTTAAATTGAAAGCTGACCTCATAAATTCTCTTTTGGCTGAATAGGCACAAATTTTCACTCCAAAAACCTTCTCAGAAATGTGGGAGCTGTTGGGATCACAAAGATAGCAGGTGGGTGAGGTCGCAACTGCATTTTATGCCTATGGGGTGCTGAGGAGGCTGTCAATGGCTCTTGAGGGTGCCGCCTAGTCTTGGGGGGGGGGGGGGTGACCTCGGGCCTTGGGCTTGGGTGCTGGAAGGACTCTCTACAACACAAGGAGGAAATTCCTCCTGGAGGCAAGGGAGCAAGGAGCAGTGTGGAGGAACATGAGTGGCTTTTGCAGAGCCCTGACCTCAACCCTACTGAACACCCTTGGGTTAAATTGAAAGCTGACCTCATAAATTCTCTTTTGGTTGAATGGGCCCAAATTTTCACTCCAAAAACCTTCTCAGAAATGTGGGAGCTGTTGGGATCACAAAGATGGCAGGTGGGTGAGGTGTCAACTGCATTTTATGCCTATGGGGTGCTGAGGAGGCTGTCAATGGCTCTTGAGGGTGCCGCCTAGTCTTGGGGGGGGGTGACCTCGGGCCTTGGGCTTGGGTGCTGGAAGGACTCTCTACAACACAAGGAGGAAATTCTTCCTGGAGGCACGGGAGCAAGGAGCAGTGTGAAGGAACATGAGTGGCTTTTGCAGAGCCCTGACCTCAACCCTACTGAACACCTTTGGGTTAAATTGAAAGCTGACCTCATAAATGCTCTTTTGGCTGAATGGGCACAAATTTTCACTCCAAGAACCTTCTCAGAAATGTGGGAGCTGTTGGGATCACAAAAATGGTGGGTGAGTGAGGTGGCAACTGCATTTTATGCCTATGGGGTGCTGAGGAGGCTGTCAATGGCTCTTGAGGGTGCCGCCTAGTCTTGGGGGGGGGGGTCACCTCGGGCCTTGGGCTTGGGTGCTGGAAGGACTCTCTACAACACAAGGAGGAAATTCCTCCTGGAGGCAAGGGAGCAAGGAGCAGTGTGGAGGAACATGAGTGGCTTTTGCAGAGCCCTGACCTCAACCCTACTGAACACCCTTGGGTTAAATTGAAAGCTGACCTCATAAATTCTCTTTTGGTTGAATGGGCACAAATTTTCACTCCAAAAACCTTCTCAGAAATGTGGGAGCTGTTGGGATCACAAAGATGGTGGGTGGGTGAGGTTGCAACTGCATTTGATGCATATGGGTTTTAAATACGATGTCCAACAAGCTTATATAGGTGAGATGGTCAGGTGACCACAGCTTTCGGCTTTCAGTGTTTGGGAGAAGCATAGAACAATTTCCTACTCAGACCAGTGAGATCTCTGCGGTGGGTTCATAGGTCTGCGCCCCTTATATTGCAGCAATGTGAGGGTCCTACTTTCTGCCTTTTATTTCTCTTCCATCAATATGTGGTTAAAGCACATTTCTTGCATTGAAAATCTTCCAGTCAAACTCAGGGATTATAAACTATGAAATTCTCCTTCCTCCTGTACATTACATCAGCAGTATTTTTTTCATTGGCAGCTCTAATAATTTGTTGAAATAAAAAGTGCACTTTCAATAACAGGACAAGTATGCCGGCATTTCAATAAAAAAGAAAAACGATACAGAGTGAAACAAATGTACAAGCTGTGGCTCATTTTCCAGCTTGTTGAGCAGGTGCCAAAAAAATGAAATGGAAACATTTGTAAAATCGGAGAGAGCCTTTAAGTGTTGCATGTAGGCAGTTCCGTGTCATCTTAAAGGCGCACTCCAGCCTTAATTTAATTTTGACAGAAGTTTCATTTAAAGGGGATGTATTATATATATATATATATATATATATATATATATATATATATATATATATATATATATATATATTTAATTTTTTTTTAATTTTTTTTTATAAAGATATTGAACAAAGATAAATAACCTTATAAATGAGTGGTACTGTTTAAAAAAAAAAGGCATAAAGTTTCTAAATCTATATGCAGGGGGAAGCAGATATTTCCATTACATTTGCAGGCTTTGTTTATTGCTTAGTAGTGATTGCAATTTGCTCATTCTCTTATCTCACCTTGGGTCTACTAGACAGGGTCTCTCTAATTGAAAATAAAATAATAATTAAAAAAAAAAAAAAATAATAACAAATATTAAACTCTCTGCCATATTTAATGATGTAAAACAGCCACAGCGTTCTTGAAAAGCACAGTCCATGGGTTTTTATATAGGATTTCAGAAGAAGCACATTTTTAATTTGTGGCAACCAAGATGGACTTTTTTTTTGGCTTCAAATAAAATTGTGATATGTTATTTCTAACATATTAACCCACTGTGCCTTTAAATGGCAAAACTCTTTAAAATAAGGCTGGACTACTCTTAAGGAATATGATGTAAGCGGATCTCTAATGGCGACCCTTGATGTAAGGGGGCTCTGATGGGTACTCTCGTGTAAAGGAGGCTCTGATGGGGACCCTGTTGTAAAGAGGGGTGTTGATGTGGACCCTTATTTAAGGGGTAACTTTAAAGGGGGGGGCTCTTAAATAAGGGGATTTTGATTGGGACCCTGATGTAAGGGGAGCTTTCATGAAAGGGGTGCTCTGATGGTAACCCCTGATGTAAGGGGAGGAGGGGCTTGATGTGGACTCTGATGTAAGGGGGTGATAATGTGGACCCTAATTTAGGGGGGGCTGTAAAGGGGAACCCTTATGCAAGGGGGACTCTGAAGGAAGGTTGCTCTGATGAGGACTCTGATGTAAGGGGAGCTCTTGTGGGGACCCTGATGTAAGGGGAGATCCCATGTAAGGAGGGCTCTGATGGTGATCCTGATGTAAGAGGGGGTCTTTCATGGAGACTCTGATGTAAGGGGTCTTTGATGGGGGAACTGATGTAAGGGGCACTCTGATAGTAAACCTGATGTACGGGGGGACTTTGCTGGGGACTCTGATACGGGTGGAGCTCTGATAGGAACTCTAATGTAAGGGGGGCTCTGAGGGGGACCCTGATCGAAGGATGGACTATGATGTGTGTGGGGGATGGGGGGCTCTAAAGGGGACCCTGATATAAAGGGGGCTCTGATGTAAAGAGGGCTCTGATTGGGACCCTAAACTAAGGGGAGCTCTGATGGGGAATCTGATTTAGGGGACTCTGATGGGGACACTGATGTAAGGGGGCTCTGATGGGGACACTGATGTAAGGGGGGCTCTGATGGAGACACTGGCGTAAGGGGATCTATGATTTAAACACTGATGTAAGGGGGACTCTGATGAAGAGAAACTTTGTTTTGTTCTACTGAAGTTCTGTACATATTCATTAATTTATTTTTCATTGATTAACCGCTTGACGACCGTCCACCGCAGATATACTGCAGCAGGCGGCCACTCTCAGGCGAAGTGACGTGCTTGGGAGGAGCTAGGGGGCGAGCGCACGCCGGTGGCGGGCCGCTCCCGCCCCTGCTTGTCAGCCGGGGAGCCAGTGCGTGTGTCAGGTGGCTGCGATTGCCACCTGACACTCTCAATCTCTCCCTGCTGACTGAGAAGGACGGACGGCTGATGTAAACACAGCCGTCTGTCCTTCTGCCTCAGATGATCACAGAGACCATGCAATCCTGCTATATAGGATCGCATGTCTCTATGGTCACCTCACAAGCCCAACCCCCCCCCCCCCCCCCCACAGTTAGAATCACTCCCCTAGGGTTACATTTAACCCCTTGATCAGCAATAGTATTTACCCCTTCCCTGCCAATGGCATTATTACAGTACTAGTGCATATTTTTAGCACTGATTACTGTAGTAATGTCACTGGTCCCCAAAAAGTTTAAAAAATGTCAGTTAGGGGTCCGATCTGTCCGCCGCAATGTCGTAGTCTTGCAAAAAATCGCAGATCGCCGCCATTACTAGTAAAAAAAAAAAAAAAAAACAACAAATCTTTCCCGTAGTTAGTGAACGCAATAACTTTTGCGCAAACCAATCAAAATACGCTTATTGCGATTTTTTTTTAGCAAAAATATGTAGTAGAAAACAAATTGGCCTAAAATGTTAAAACATTTTGATTTTTACATTTTTTTTTTTGGGAATGTTATATAACAGAATGGGAAAAATATATATATATTTTTTTTTCACAATTGTCGCACTTTTTTGTGTATAGCGCAAAAAATAAAAATCGTCGAGGTGATCAAATACCACCAAAAGAAAGCTCTATTTGTGGGGAAAAAAGGACGTCAATTTCGCTTGGGTACAGCGTCGCACGACCGTGCAATTGTCCATTAACCACTTGCCGACCGCCGCACGACTATCTAAGTCGGCGGTCAGCCTCTCACAGGCAAACTGACGTAGGGCTACGTCGCTTGCTTGTGAGGGTCTAGGGAGCGAGCGCGCGACCCCGGAGGCGCGCTCCCGCTCCCGCGTGGTCACGGACCCCCCCGCGCGCGTGACCGGCGGACCCAATGTCCGCCGGCCACTCTGCGATCGGCGGGGGAGAGGGAGAAAGTCAGGCAGCTTGTGTAAACAAGCTGCCTGTCATTCTCCTCGGTGTAAAAACACTGATCACACGGATCTACTATGTAGATCCGTTGATCAGTGTCCTTACAGCTCAAGCCACAGCCAATCACAGTAGAAAGCACGCCCCTAGGGACACACACAGCCCCTCCCTCCCAAATAAAGTTAACCCCTTCACTACCAGTGTATTTTTACAGTAACAGTGCATATGTATAGCACTGATTACTGCAGTAATGTCACTGGTAACCCCAAAAGTGTCAAAAATGTCAGTCAAGGGTCCGATCTGTCCACCGCAATGTCGCAGTACCGCAAAAAAAATCGCAGATCGCCGCCATTACGCGTTAAAAAAAAAACAACAAAAATGACAAAAATCTTTCCCTTTGTTAGTAAACGCGATAACTTTTACGCAAACCAATCAAAATACGCTTTTTGCGATTTTTTTTACCAAACATAGGTAGCATAAAACAAATTGGCCGAAAATGTTAAAAAATTTTGATTTTTACATTTTTTTGGGGGGGAATTTCATATAAAAAAAAGTGAAAAATATTGTTATTTTTGCAAAATGTACGCTCTTTTTTTGTTTATAGCGCATGATCAAAAAATCGCACAGGTGATCAAATACCACCAAAAGAAAGCTCTGTTTGTGGGAAAAAAAGGACGCCAAATTCGTTTAGGTACAGCGTCGCGCGACCGCGCAATTGTCCGTTAAAGTCACGCAGTGCCGAATCACAAAATACCCCCTGGTCAGGAAGGGGGTAAAATCTTCCGGGGCTTAAGTGGTTAAAGTAACGCAGTGCCGAATCCCAAAATAGAGCCTGGTCGTTAAGCAGCAAAATCTACTGGGGCTGAAGTGGTTAAATATATAACGTAGCCCTTTCCACTGAAAAGTTTATAGACCCCTGAGCTAGACTACATATATATATATATATATATATATATATATATGAATATATATATATATATATGTATATATATATATATATATATATATTCATATATATATATATATATATATATATATATATATATATATATATATATATATATTGAGTTTGAAACATTTAGAAAGACCAGTCCAATCTTAGATATCCTTCTTCTAAATTATGACAAGTAAAATATGGGTTTATTTGCTGTTGCCAAGCCATATGTTTAATAAAAAGCTTCTGAATTCTGTCCCATCGTTCATTTAAAATATCTCCAGTTCATATTTTCATCATGCACAAGCTGAGATGTCATCAGATATTTGAAATTGTGAGTGATTATGTGAAATATATAAAGAATTTTATATATTAAGCCAACCACATGTCATAACCAAACTGTTCACGTCATTTCTAATGCGATGCCAAATTTGTACTCCCAGCTCTGCCCTCACGCCTCTTCTAACTTTCTGCGGCCATTGCGAAGGCAGTAGGAGCACAGGCACTGATGAAATTCTCCGAAATTCATGTTGTATACAAGGTAAGATAGTTTATCTGTCTCCAGTCTATGTAGGTATTGTTTTTGTTCTTCAACATCATTATTTATGTTGGTGTGCTATGATCAATATACGGCATTGTAGTCATTCTGATAGAATCTAGTTTAATGCTTGAAGCCCAGTTTTTCTTTTTTTTTTTGAATACTGCAATGTTCCTATTCTCCTTAGGGTTGTCCCCCAGAGACTCACAACTTTGTTACTTTGTGCTGCCCATCTTCCAGGTTAATGAATGCCCAACATCATTCAACACCATTCCTGTGGCATCATGGACCTATGTGTTATCACGGCACCCTGCACTCACAGTACAATTCTTTAGAGAGTGGTGCTGATGTCTTTTCATCATGACTCTTGAGGACTGCCCAGCACTTAAAAAAATGGCAAAGTGGAAGCGGACCCTGAAGACATGGCCATCAAAAACACATTTTAAAAAAGGCATGCCCCCAACATTAAAAGGAAATACATGCATACAATACGTCTCCCTGGAGAAGAGATGCCTGAGAGGGGACATGATAGTGATTTACAAATACCTCAACGGTGATCTTAGCATAGAAAAACAACTATTCAGTCGCAAGGAATATGAGGCCTTACAATGCGATTAGAGGAGAAGCGATTTAACCTAAGGCTACGCAAAGGGTTTTTTACAGTAAGGGCTATAAGATTGTGGAACTCTCTACCACAAATGGTGGTAACTGCGGGGAGTATGGCTCTTGGACATACATCTCAAAGATCAAAACATTCAGGAGTATGGGAAATGAATACGTCCACACACACCTACACAGGTTGAACTGGATGGACTATTGTCTTTATTCAACCTCAACTACTATGTAACTATGCAGGGAAGGTGTTGGGGTCTGGAGAATTGTGTTGGGTTTGGGGCTGGTTTGAGATTTGAGCCAAGCCTTATCCCCTTTTTTTTTCGCAAGGAGTAAGGAAAGTTTAGAAAGATGGGGAGAAAAAGAGAGAACGAGACAGAAAGAAGAAGACAGCCAGAACAAAAAGGTTCAAGAAACAGAGAGAGAAGTATAAGAAGAAAGAGAGGGAAGAGAGAGAGAGAAAATTTGGGGTAAGTACAAGTAACAGGAAGATAGATAAAGAAGAATGAGAAAATAGAGAATGGAGCAAGTAAAAGTAAAGGGAAGATAGAAATGGAAAAACAAGGCTACTGGAAGCTAACCCCCATGATCCCTCTAAATTTGCCTCTATTAGTATTAAAGGTAGTAATACCAGATCTACACCTCCTCCCCAAGCTCATAACATGCCATAAATCCCTTAATGATCTCTTCGATAAGGGAAAATTAAATTCCTTCTCTAGATTACAGCAGGACCAAATATTAGCAACCTACAGAACTGTTTAAATACTTGCAAATTAGCCATTGCTTGGCTAAAAAGCCTCATCCTATTAGAGAGATCACTAACCAAGCATGGTTAAACCTTAAGTCCTTTATACCTAACAAAAAAGGAATCTCTCACTTTTACACTCTGCTTCAGGAAGAGCAGTCATTTGTGAAGTCCACCTCGTTTATTAAATGAGAAAAATACTTGGGCTCAAAGTTAACATCAATAATCACAAACCAGGCGCTCCTGGGATGCTTGTAGGGTGGAGGGATAGAAGTAAGCCTGTGAGGCTCCCCAGCGGTTGTTCTGCTGTTAGCCAACTAATGGCTCAGTAAAGAGATTCTCACCCAGGACAGCCATAGGAAAAATTCCAGTCCAGAAGTCAAAGCAATAATCACAAATCTGGCGCTCCTGGGGTGCCTTTAGGGTGGAGGGATAGAAATAAGCCTGTGAGGCTCCCCAGTGGTTTTTCTGCTGCTAGCCAACGAGCATAGGAAGGGTGCTGATATGGATAAAAGTACATGAGGAAGGCAGCGCATGAACCACACCGGGATGCAATGGATAAGGAAGTCAGGTGAACATCCAGTATAGAAAGGGTTAACAGTTTATTGGTATTGATGACCGAAAAAAAAAGTACATAAAATGATTACATCCCCCTGGGCTGGAGTGGACAAGGGCTTGACTTGATAAAGCGCATAGCGCGAAACATGTAGTCATGGCAACCATATAGCTTGTGGTCCACCCTGGTTCCTGGTATTTCCCCGCAAGTGGCGCCTGTCCGGCTGATGTCACCGCTACGGAACTACAGCGGAGTCCTTTCATCCTCGCGCCAGGTGGTTTCCGGCATTGTGCACACACTGCTCAGCAGTCCTGGGAGACTGACCTCCTCGCACTCGTGTTGCTTGCTGCCAGGTGCCCTTGTCCACTCCAGCCCAGGGGGATGTAAGCATTTTTTGTACTTTTTTTTTTCGGTTATCAATACCAATAAACTGTTAACCCTTTCTATACTGGATGTTCACCTGACTTCCTTATCCATTGCATCCCGGTGTGGTTCATGCGCTGCCTTCCTCATGTACTTTTATCAAAGTTAACATCATCTCAATGACAACGAGCACTAAAGTCGGTCTACTATAATACTCATTTTACCTCTCTCTGGGAACTGGCCCAAAAAATTACACAACACTGGTACCTAAACCCTCTAGGGATCTCCACATGTAATCCCCCCCTTTCCCCTCTTTGTTGAAGAGGATGTGGAGGAGAAGGGTCCATTCTTCATATCCTATGGAGCTGGCCGCAACTAACCAAGTTTTGGTCAGATATTTTCAGCCTTCTCTCAGATGTTGTCCACTTCCCTATCCCTAGATCTCCCAGCCTAGCCTCGCTCAACCTCTCTATTGAACTCATTCCAATACACCTACGCACAGTGGTAACCCACATACCACTAGCAGCTAGACTAGGGATCGTTAGGTTTTGGAAATCCACGGCTCCTCCTTCCCTTGGGAACACGGTTCAATTAATCCAAACCCATTGCGTATATGAAGCAATATTATCTCCTAATAAAGTTGCATACATCCACTCCCAAAAGATGTGGTCCCCATGGGCGCACTGGTACACACTTCACTCCCCTTCCCCTTCCCTATTCCACTCCATTCCTAAACAAACTTAATGGGTGCAAATTTCACCTCTAATAACTTTACCTTCTCTTTTCCTGCTTTCTCCCAATCTGGTTACTCTGAATGTTTATCAGGGCGAACTCCGAGGATCTTTTCCATAGAATTTGATGTATATTTAACAGTGGCGGAGCTAGACTTTTAAAACAGGGGTGGCAAAGGGGTGGCAAGGTATTATTTTGGGGGGTCAATATACAAAGTGTTCAATTACACCGCAATGTCGCAGTCCCTCTAATAATCGCTGATCGATGCCATTACTAGTAAAAACAATTAAAAAAATAAAAAGTTCCATAGTTTGTAGATGTAATAACTTTTTTGCAAGCCAATCAAAACACACTTAGGATTTTTTACAAAAAATATGTGGCAGAATACATATTAGCCTAAATTTATGAAAAATTTAGATTTTTTTTCATTGGGAATGTTTTATAGCAGAAAGTAAAAAGGATTTGTCGCAAATTTTATGTTTATAGCGCAAAATATAAAAACTGCAGAGGGGATCAAATACCACCAAAAGAAATCTGGGAAAAAAATACATCAGTTGTATTTGGGTACAGTGTCACACAACCTCGCAATTGTCGGTTAAAGCAATGCAGTGCCGTATCGCAGAAAATGGTCTGGTCATTAAGGGGGAGCTGAAGTAGTTAAAGGGTCAGTTTTTTCAGATAATTTTGCCATTTAAGACTTTTTTCTGAGCGGTCAGGGGATGGTAAAAACAGACAACTCAAAGTCTAGATCACAACTGGAACCCCTCTACATGTGCCAGAGCTTTGATGGTTTATGTTAAGCCTATGTGAAATTTGGCTATCCAGGTCAATGGGGCCATGCCACAACCATAAGCCAAACACTTGGCTTGCTGTTGTGGCTTATTAGCCCCATAAGAAATCTGCCACTCTGCTAAAAATAAAAAAAGCAGGATTTAGGAGAATTATTATAAATACATTTTACTTTAGTAAATCATTGTAATGCCACCCATATTCCTGTCCTTTTAAACAGGGTGACTGACAGTAAGCTGACACTAATGCTGCACAGGTGTTAGGGTACTTTCACCCTGGTAAAAGGGCAAGAATATGGGTGGCATTACAATGACTTATTAAAGGGGGAAACATTTTTGGTAAGGAGCATAGACTGTACAGGAACAGGCGCTTCTACTACTTGGGCAAAACTGTCCCTCACCTCAGTCACTGCAGGCTGCCCAGGAACTCCTTTCAGAGCTGATCCATCCCACAAGACCCACACCAAGACAGAAAGACCGCGGGAATCGGGGTGAAGATTTAAGGCATGTGATTGACAGACAGACAGCGCTTCCGATGCACCCATTGGCTGTGTAAGTAGCAGGAGACGGTGCAGGTGGGAAAATGACCAGGGGCTTCAGCCCGAAGGTAAATTTGATGACCCCCCCTCCCACATTTTAAAGTACCACCCAAGCCCCTCCCACATTTAACAGTACAGCCCAAGCTCCTCCCAATGCCCCCCTCAGTCAAGGGTCAGACATGGGGTGCTATGGAGAGGAAAGGAGAAGAGAAAACGGAGATGAGGAGAGAATAGAGGAGAGGAGAACAGGGGGATCAGGAGGAGAGGTGTCATGGTCTTACCTTCTTGCTGTTCTCCTTTGTTTAAAATGTGCTGGCGGCCATCTTGGTTTCTGGGTTTCTTGTAGCCTCCCACCCTGCGGCTCCTCCTTCCCACTGGGAGGAGCTGGATGCCTAGCTCATATATATAGGAGGTCTGTGGCTTCAGTTCCTTGCTTGGTCCTCCTGTGTTCACATGCTTCTAAGACTGCTGCTGCTGCTTCTGGTTCCTGATCCTGGCTTCGTCTGACTACCCTGCTGGTTCCTGATCCTGGCTTCGTCTGACTACCCTGCTGGTTCCTGATCCTGGCTTCGTCTGACTACCCTGCTGGTTCCTGACCTCTGGCTTCGCAAGGACTCTGCCTCGGTTTCGCCTTCCGTTTGGACTTTTGCTTTACAGCTTGATTTTCAATAAAGCCTTCTTATTTTCACTTATCTGTTGTTGTACGTCTGGTTCATGGTTCCGTGACATTAGGACCAAGCCATGAATTCTGACGGTACAGGGCCATCCTCGCTACCCACGCTGGTTGCCAGACTTGATCAGCAGGATCACCTGTTGGGTCGGTTCGCCGTGGCGTTGCAAACCCTGCTTGAACGCACGGCTCATTTCGCTCCCGTTGCCGATGGGTCGGTTGTCGCTCCTGGGCCCGCTCCTACTGCCGCTCCGGTTGTTGCGCCAGAGTCTACCCCGACACCTGTTGTTGCGCCTGCGGTGTTTCGGGGTATGACTGGTTCTGCCCCCCTTCCACAGCGCTTTGGGGGAGAGCCAACTCAGTGCCGAGGTTTCCTTACCCAGGTGGGCATTTATTTCGAGTTGCTGCCACATGCCTTTCCTACTGAGAGATCAAAGGTGGGCTTCTTAATTTCGCTGCTCTCGGACAAGGCCTTGGCCTGGGCCAGCCCTTTATGGGAGAACAACAATCCGGTGGTTGCCGAGTTTTCCGGTTTTGTTGCTTCTCTTCGGAGGGTATTCGATGTGCCGACTCGTGCTGCCTCTGCTGCGAAGCTCCTTATGTCCATCAGACAGGGTTCACGATCCGTAGCTGAATACGCCATTGAGTTTCGTACCCTGGCAGCAGAGGTGGGCTGGAATAATGAGGCTCTGGTCGCTGCTTTCTCTCATGGTCTCTCGGATGCCTTGAAGGATGAGGTTGCAGCTAAGGACCTACCAGTGGAGCTCGAGTCTCTTATTTCTTTCTTGATTTTGATTGACACCAGACTCAGGGAGAGACCTTCCTTTAAGGAGAGTTTGCGGAGACCTCCTAACAGATTGGCGCCTACCTTTGCTGTCCCACCCGTGCCTCCCTCTCCTCCCACGCCTCCTGGGGATGACTTGGCTGGGGGTGAACCCATGCAGCTGGGCTTTGCTCGCCTGTCCGAGGGGGAGAGGGTACTCCGAAGACGCGAGGGTCGATGTATGTACTGTGGTCTCGGTGGGCATTTTCGGTTGGCATGTCCGAACCGTCCGGGAAACGCTCGCACCTGAGATCCTGTCGGGGACAGATCTTGGGTGGAGTCTCCTCGTCCCCGGTTTCCCGTGTTGACAAACCACTGATCACTGTTTTCCTCTCCTGGGTCGGGGGCTCAGTGACGACCCAGGCGTTGGTGGACTCTGGTGCTGGTGGTTTGTTCATTGATAGTGTGTTCGCTGCCGCCAATTCCATTCCTCTGCAGGCCCGAGGTTCTCCACTGGCTCTTGAGGCGATAGACGGCAGACCCCTTCTGCCGCCACACGTGACTCATGAGACCCTTCCAGTGGGGATAGCCATTGGTGCCGTTCACAGAGAGTCGGTCTGCTTCCAGGTTATTTCGTCTCCACACTACTCGGTGGTCTTGGGGTACCCCTGGCTCCAGAAGCATAATCCGACTTTCGATTGGAGATCGGCCGAGATCCTCTCGTGGTCACCGCAGTGTGGGGCTAGTTGCATCCATGGGCCTGTCAAGTTGCTGTGTACTTCCTCGGACTCTCTGTTGCCTCCTGAATACGAGGAGTACCGGGATGTATTCGATAAGGTGCGCGCGGTTGCCCTACCTCCGCACCGCCCATACGATTGTGCCATCGAGTTACAACCTGGTGCCGTTCCTCCTCGTGGCAAGGTCTATCCACTGTCGGTAGCGGAGAATGAGGCCATGGAGGAGTACGTGAAGGAGGCGCTTTCACGCGGACACATTCGCAAATCCTCGTCCCCGGCAGGGGCTGGATTTTTCTTTGTGAAAAAGAGGGGCGGTGAGTTGAGGCCTTGCATCGATTACAGGGGTCTCAATCGCATCACGATCAAGAACGCTTACCCGATACCCTTGATTTCCGAGCTGTTCGATCGCCTTAAAGGGGCCACGGTCTTTACCAAACTTGACCTGAGGGCGGCATATAACCTCGTAAGGATCAAGGCGGGCGATGAGTGGAAGACCGCGTTTAACACCAGGACCGGTCATTATGAATCCTTGGTTATGCCCTTTGGGTTGTGCAATGCTCCCGCAGTCTTTCGGGAATTCATTAACGATGTTTTCCGTGACCTGTTGCAGCAGTGTGTGGTGGTCTATTTGGATGACATCTTGGTATATTCTGAATCCATGGAGACCCACATTCTGGATGTCAGACGAGTGTTGCAACGGTTACGAGAGAACAAGCTGTTCGGTAAGCTTGAGAAATGCGAATTTCACCGATCCCAGGTAACCTTCTTAGGTTACATCATTTCCGCTGAGGGGTTCTCCATGGATCCTGAGTAGGTTTCGGCTGTCTTACAGTGGCCCCAGCCCAGTGGTCTTCGCTCCCTGCAGCGCTTTTTGGGCTTCGCCAATTATTATCGGAAGTTCATCAGGGACTTTTCCATGCTAGCCAAGCCTCTCACGGATCTGACCAGGAAGGGCAGTAATTCCCAGGTCTGGCCGCTCGAGGCCATCCGAGCTTTTGAGGCTCTGAAGTCCACCTTTGTGTCGGCTCCGATTCTGTCGCATCCCAACCCTGGGTTGCCCTTTGTCCTCGAGGTGGACGCGTCTGAGACGGGAGTAGGCGCCCTTCTGCCTCAGCGTAGAACACCAGAGGGTCCTCTGCTTCCTTGTGGGTTTTACTCCCGGAAACTGTCTTCCGCGGAGTGCAACTATCAGATTGGTGACAGGGAGTTATTGGCCATCGTACAGGCCCTTAAAGAATGGAGGCACTTGCTCGAGGGTTCGATGGTTCCGGTCCTCATCCTGACGGACCACAAGAATCTGACCTACCTTTCTGAGGCCAAGAGATTGACACCACGTCAGGCCAGATGGGCTCTGTTCTTGTCACGTTTTAATTACGTGGTCTCCTACCTACCCGGTTCCAAGAACATCAGGGCGGATGCCTTATCACGGCAGTACTCCGACATGTCCAGGGAGGAGTCGATTCCGACTTCGGTCATACCTCCGAATCAGATCCTGGCCGCCATTCGCACCAGCCTGACCTCTCCCCTGGGTGAGCAGATTTTGGCGGCTCAATCTGGTGCTCCCTCTGAGAGACCCAACGGCAGATGTTTTGTGCCTGAGGAGTTGCGCACTCGGTTGTTGCGAACCTACCATAACTCCAAGACCGCGGGGCATCCTGGAAAGAATCAGCTGTCCTGGGCTGTTTCACGTCTGTTCTGGTGGCCTTCCCTACGTTCCGACATCGCCACATATGTAGCGGCATGCTCCGTTTGTGCCCAGAGTAAGTCCCCTCGGCACCTTCCGTTGGGCCTTCTGCAACCCATAGCCACCGGGGAGCGCCCATGGTCACACCTGGGGATGGATTTCATTGTGGACCTCCCTGCATCCCGAGGCCATACGGTCATTCTCATGATTGTGGATCGATTTTCCAAAATGTGCCACTGTGTTCCTCTCAAGAAGTTACCCTCTGCACAGGAGTTGGCCACGATTTTTGCCAGGGAGGTCTTCCAGTTGCACGGTTTGCCCAAGGAGATTGTGTCGGATCGGGGGAGTCAGTTTGTGTCCAGGTTCCGGCGCGCCTTTTGCTCCCAGTTGGGGATTCATCTCTCCTTCTCCTCGGCCTACCACCCTCAGTCCAATGGGGCCGCAGAACGATCCAATCAGGCCTTGGAACAATTCCTTCGTTGCTATGTCTCCGATCACCAAGACAATTGGGTTGACCTCCTGCCTTGGGCTGAGTTTGCCAGGAACACGGCGGTGAACTCTTCCTCTGGGACGTCTCCCTTCATGGCCAATTATGGGTTCCAACCTGCCGTGTTACCGGAGGTATTCTCTCCCCAGGATATTCCGGCTGTGGAGGATCACCTTTCCGTCCTACGTGCTTCTTGGGTACAGATCCAGAAGTCCCTTGAGGTTTCTGCGCAGTGCCAGAGACTCCAGGCTGATCGCAGACGAGCGCCTGCTCCTTCCTACCAGGCCGGAGACCGTG
Source organism: Pelophylax lessonae (assembly GCF_965119305.1). Taxonomy (NCBI): domain Eukaryota; kingdom Metazoa; phylum Chordata; class Amphibia; order Anura; family Ranidae; genus Pelophylax; species Pelophylax lessonae. The sequence continues at coordinate 20,807,417 of NC_138779.1, read as the reverse complement.
TATGGTTGTCCACCCGCAACCTCAACCTTCGAGTGCCCACTCCCAAGCTGGCGCCTCGCTTTGTTGGTCCCTTCCGAGTGCTTCGCAGGGTAAACCCGGTAGCCTATGCCCTTGCGCTTCCTCCTGGCATGCGGATCTCCAACGTGTTTCATGTCTCCCTGTTGAAGCCAATGGTGTGTAATCGTTTCACTTCCTCGGTTCCTCGGCCCCGTCCGGTCCAAGTGGGCAATCGTGAGGAGTATGAGGTGAGCAATATCCTGGATTTACGCCTGGTCCGCGGTCGGGTGCAGTTTTTGGTTCATTGGCGTGGTTATGGTCCAGAGGAGCGTTCCTGGGTTCCCTCCGCAGATGTCCATGCTCCTGCCTTGCTCCGAGCCTTCCACGCACGCTTCCCTCAGAAACCGTTCTTTACTCCGCGGAGGAGGGGCCCTTGAGGGGGAGGTACTGTCATGGTCTTACCTTCTTGCTGTTCTCCTTCGTTTGACATGTGCTGGCGGCCATCTTGGTTTCTGGGTTTCTTGTAGCCTCCCACCCTGCGGCTCCTCCTTCCCACTGGGAGGAGCTGGATGCCTAGCTCATATATATAGGAGGTCTGTGGCTTCAGTTCCTTGCTTGGTCCTCCTGTGTTCACATGCTTCTAAGACTGCTGCTGCTTCTGGTTCCTGATCCTGGCTTCGTCTGACTACCCTGCTGGTTCCTGATCCTGGCTTCGTCTGACTACCCTGCTGGTTCCTGATCCTGGCTTCGTCTGACTACCCTGCTGGTTCCTGACCTCTGGCTTCGCAAGGACTCTGCCTCGGTTTCGCCTTCCGTTTGGACTTTTGCTTTACAGCTTGATTTTCAATAAAGCCTTCTTATTTTCACTTATCTGTTGTTGTACGTCTGGTTCATGGTTCCGTGACAAGAGGAGAGGAGAACAGGGGGATCAGGAGGAGAGGAGAGGAGAACAGGGGGATCAGGAGGAGAGGAGAGGAGAACAGGGGGATCAGGAGGAGAGGAGAGGAGAACAGGGGGATCAGGAGGAGAGGAGAGGAGAACAGGGGGATCAGGAGGAGAGGAGAACAGGGGGATCAGGAGGAGAGGAGAACAGGGGGATCAGGAGGAGAGGAGAACAGGGGGATCAGGAGGAGAGGAGAACAGGGGGATCAGGAGGAGAGGAGAACAGGGAGGTCAGGAGGAGAGGAGAACAGGGGGTCAGGAGGAGAGGAGAACGGAGAGAAGAGGAGAACAGGGGGTCAGGAGGAGAGGAGAACGGAGAGGAGACGACAGAGGAGAAGAGAACAGTGGGTCAGGAGGAGAGGAGAACGGAGAGAAGAGGAGAACAGGGGGTCAGGAGGAGAGGAGAACGGAGAGGAGACGACAGAGGAGAGGAGAACAGGGGGTCAGGAGGAGAGGAGAACGGAGAGGAGACGACAGAGGAGAAGAGAACAGTGGGTCAGGAGGAGAGGAGAACGGAGAGAAGAGGAGAACAGGGGGTCAGGAGGAGAGGACAGAGGAGAGGAGAGGAGAACAGGGGGTCAGGAGGAGAGGAGAGGAGAACAGGGGGTCAGGAGGAGAGGAGAGGACAGAGGAGAGGAGAACAGGGGTTCAGGAGGAGAGGAGAACGGAGAGGAGAGGAGAACAGGGGGTCAGGAGGAGAGGAGAGGACAGAGGAGAGGAGAACAGGGGGTCAGGAGGAGAGGAGAACGGAGAGGAGAGGAGAACAGGGGGTCAGGAGGAGAGAGAACAGAGGAGAGGTGAGGTCAGATATGGGGTGGTACACCAATGAAGCACAGACCCTCCCAGTTTGACCCATAAAAGCAAAAAGGGGCTTGTTAAAAAAAGGTAGTAAAAGAAATAAGTGTAAAAAAGGATAACCGCGCTATGTGAAAGAAAAGGAAGCAGCAGCTTCAAGTGTGACAACACCAAACAATGAATTAAATAAACCAAGCTGCGCTAAACGATATAACAGTGCTATGACCACACATGTGTATGTGATGAAAAAACATTTTTTTCATCACATACACACGTGTGGTCATAGCACTGTTATATCGTTTAGCGCAGCTTGGTTTATTTAAAGTAAAAGAAATAAGTAGAAGGGTGGGACCTGTCCAGGGGGGATCTGATTGGTCAGTAGAGAAGGAGGCTTCATTCCTGAACTCGGTTATGTAAGCGCCTGACAGGAGAAGGGAGAGAGTGTGGTGAGGTCACAAGATGCAGGACGAAGAACCACCTCACAGGCTGAGGATGTGAGATTGGTCCTACCCCCTGCCAGCTTCCTTCCTGACCAGCGGCTGTGACCCCCCATATATACAGCTAGAGACCCCCACCCCTCCATATACAGCCAGAGACATCCCCCCCATATACAGACAGACACCCCCCCCATATACAGACAGAGCCCCCCCCATATACAGAGCCACCCCCCATGTACAGACACATCCCCCCATATACAGACAGAGCCCCCCATATACAGACAGAGCCCCCCATATACAGAGCCACCTCCCCATGTACAGACATATCCCCCATATACAGACAGAGCCCCCCCCCAAATACAGACATATCCCCCCATATACAGAGCCACCCCCCCCCATGTACAGACATATCCCCCCATATACAGACATATCCCCCCATATACAGAGCCACCCCCCCCCCCATATACAGAGCCACCCCCCCATGTACAGACATATCCCCCCCATATACAGACAGAGCCCCCCCCATATACAGACATATCCCCCCCATATACAGAGCCACCCCCCCCCATATAAAGACATATCCCCCCCCATATACAGACATATCCCCTGATATACAGACAGAGCCCCCCCATATACAGACAGAGACATCCCCCCCATATACAGACAGCCCCCCCCCATATACAGACAGAGCCACACCCCCATATACAGACAGAGACATCCCCCCCATATACAGACAGCCCCCCCCCATATACAGACAGAGCCACACCCCCATATAAAGACATATCCCCCCATATACAGACAGAGCCACCCCCCCCCCACCCACCCACATACAGACAGAGCCAGCCCCCCCATATACAGACAGAGCCACCCCCACCCACCCACATACAGACAGAGCCAGCCCCCCCATATACAGACATATCCCCCCATATACAGACAGAGCCACCCCCCCCCCCATATAAAGACATCCCCCCCATATACAGACAGAGCCACCCCCCCCCATATAAAGACATCCCCCCCCCCCATATACAGACAGAGCCAGCCAACCCATATACAGACATATCCCCCCATATACAGACAGAGCCACCCCCCCCCCATATAAAGACATCCCCCCCCATATACAGACAGAGCCAGCCCCCCCATATACAGACAGAGCCAGCCCCCCCATATACAGACAGAGCCAGCCCCCCCATATAAAGACATATCCCCACCCATATACAGACAGAGCCACCCCTTGAGACAGTCCTACTCAGAGATTACAAACCTTTAAGCAGATAAAAGCCCAAGAACACACCTGTCTTGCAGAGCAGCTACATGGGATGTGACCACTTCCTGTCTACTTCCTGTACTTCCTGTACGATGTGCCCAAAGAGTCACATGGTCTTCTGACATCACCAGGGTCCTTCTACTGGGCAGTAACTAGCTGCTACCTTGGTCTATAAGGTAATTGGAAAAGGGGGCGGAGCCCCGTATATCGGCCCCGCCCACCCCGACATCAGTTCTCCATTTTGACAGCTCCACTCTCTTACTTTGCAGCCGCCCCATCTAATCACTGTCTGGATGCCTACCAGCTCTCCACCCGCAGCTCTCATACAGTGATCCCCTGTGATTCCTCCGCTGCCATGCACCTGCCCAGGATTGGGGTGGCAAGGACTTTGTCTGGGGTGGCAATTGCCACCCCAGCTAACCCTCTGGCTCCGCCACTGATATTTAAATGACAATACTAATGGAATCTTGGTTATAAGTTAAATATATTGTTTACACATCATTTGATTACTCTGTTTTGTCATGTAACAATACTTGTTAATTTTTCTCTTGTCAATTTCTAAACTCAATAAAAATCTATTGAATGAAAAGGAAAAACAAGGAAAGAGAGAATGAGGAGTAAGTAAAAGTAATGGGAACATAGATGAAGAAAAAACAAAGGAAAGAGAGAATGAGGAGTAAGTAAAAGTAATCAAAAGATAGATAATGAAAAACAGGAAAAAGAGAGAATGAGGAGTAAGTACAAGTAATGGGAAGAAAGATAAGGAAGAAGAGAGAAAGAATAAGGAGTAAGTACAAGTAATGGGAAGATAGATAATGAAAAACAGGAAAAAGAGAATGAGGAGTAAGTACAAGTAATGGGACGATAGATAAAGAAAAACAAGGTAAAAGAGAATGAGGAGTAAGTACAAGTAATGGGACGATAGATAAAGAAAAACAAGGAAAGAGAGAATGAGGAGTAAGTTAAAGTAATGGGAAGATAGATCATGAAAAACAGGAAAAAGAGAATGAGGAGTAAGTACAAGTAATAGGAAGAAAGATAAGGAAGAAGAGAGAAAGAATAAGGAGTAAGTACACGTAATGGGAAGATAGATCATGAAAAACAGGAAAAAGAGAATGAGGAGTAAGTACAAGTAATGGGAAGATAGATAAAGAAAAACAAGGAAAGAGAGAATGAAGATTAAGTACAAGTAATGGGAAGAAAGATAAGGAAGAAGAGAGAAAGAATAAGGAGTAAGGACAAGTAATAATGAAATAGATAAGGAAGAAGAAAAGATGAGTAGCAAGTACAAATAATATAGAGATAAATAAAGAAGAATAAGGAGAGAATGAGAATGAAGAGTAAGTACAAGTTATAGAGAAATAGATGAAGAAGAAGAACGAAAAGGAATGAGGAGTAGGTACAAATAAAGGAGAGACAGAGTTAGAGCGATAACGAAAGAACAGGGATTAAATACAAGTAATGCGGAGAAAGAGGGAGAATGAATGAATGAAAACAGAGAGTGAAACAGACATGAAAAAAGAGAGTAAGAAGTAAATACAAAAAATATAGTTCAATGAAAAGGAAGAGAGAGAGAGAATGAGGAGCAAGTACAAGTGATGGACAGATAGGTAAATTGACAGTGCCAAATAAGTACCTGTAAAAATTAAATAAATAAAATATAATGAAAGAAGAACGAAGAAAGAATGAGGAGTAAGTACAAGTAATAATGAAATAGATAAATAAGTAGAAAAGAGAGGTACAGAAAGAGTAACAAGTACAAGTAATATAGTGATAGATGAAGTATGAGGAGAGAAGTAGAATGAAAGGAGAGAGAGAAAAAAAAGAAAGAGAGAGAAAGAGAGAAACACACATGAAGAGAGAGTAAGAAGTAAAAAGAGAGTTAAAGTGATTGTAAAGTCTTGTTTTTTTTTTTTTTTAAATAGAAAACATGTTATACTTACCTCCTCTGTGCAGTTGGTTTTGCACAGAGCATTCCAGATCCTCCTCTTCTCGGATCCCTCATTCCTGCTCCTGGCTCCTCCCTCCTATCGAGTGCCCCCACAGCAAGCAGCTTGCTATGGGGGCACCCGAGCCAAGCTGCAGCTCCAAGAGTCCATTCAGACACGGAGCTGCCATTCGACCCTGCCCCCTCTCTCTACTGATTGGCTCACTGACTTTGATAGACAGCCGCGGGAGCCAATGGCACCACGGCTGTATCTCAGCCAATCAGGAGGGAGAGTCCCAGGATGGCCCAGGGACCCATGGTCGACCGATCAACCGATTTATTATTGACTGATTATTGGCACCACCAATATATCGAGGTTACCGATATTGCTGATATTTCGGGAAAGTGCTGTACCAGAGTGATGCCTGCAGCTAAAGGCATCAACCCGGTAGCGGCGTCCATAGCCAACGGTCGGCTGTCTTGTAATAACAACTGATGCGGCTGAGAAGCCACTCGGCTGTCATTACAAGGAGCGGGAGGGGACATCCCCCCTCCCGCCGCCTTCGCGGCTCACCCGGTCTCCCGTTCCACCGGGAGACCCGGGCATCCTACCTGCACGGCCGCCGAAGACCCGATCAAAGCTGCATTCCACTCTGATCGGGTCTCCATGTAAAAAACCTGGAAGTGATTTCATGACATCACTTCCGTTTACTCGGCGCAAAATTAAAAAAACTGACAGCATTCAAAACAGCCAAATTTGGCGTTTTGAATGCTTTTCAGTGCCGAGGAGGGGTTTGGGGTCTTTTAGACCCCCAGGTCCCTCTACAAGGGGTACCTGTGAAAAAAAAAAAAAACATTTTACATGTCCGAAAATATCGGCCCATATCAATATCCGATGACCAAAATATCGGTATCGGCATTAAAAAAACGATATCGGTCGATTATTACATGTATGTATTAGAGGGGCTGAGGGATGCATTAAGATAAAAAAAAACTTCCCGACTTTACAACTCCTTTAAATGAAAAGGGGGAGAGAGTGAGTGAGAAATGAGGAGTGAGTACAATGGAATGAAAGAGAAGAAGGAGATGAAGGAAAAAAGTGGAAAGAATGAGGAGTAAGTACAAGTAATGGACAGATAGATAAGGAAGGTGAGACAGAATTAGAGAGAATGATGAGTAAGTACAAGAAATGCAAAGATAGATAAAGATGGACAGAGAATTGTGTGAAAATCAGAAACATTTTCTTGCATTACAGAAATAATACTCTGAGTTTCTCCGGGATTCTAAATTTGAATCACTTTCGTAATTTACCCTAAACTGTTAAGCTTCAAATTTGTCCTTTTTCCAGAATGAGTAACTCCCCTGTCATATCCCATTCCTCCACTCCATTTACTCTTACACATCATATAAAATGACTAAGTTCAAGTTAGAAAATTAAAAAGCATCTGATGTGATGGGTTGATAGACAACAGAAACTGGCACGCGCTTCATTTTTGTTATTAGCACATCAATCCCACAGAGCTTAAAATGACTCATAAAATGACAGATTATTTAATAGACAATTTGTAGGATTCAATGTTTCCAAGAGATAAATTAACTCTTGTATAAGCATGCTTTTAGTATTAAAAAAAAAAAAAAAACATTTCCGTACCGAATTTTACTCTTCGTGTCTTTTAGTGTTTGTTGTGGCTGAATGTCACAGCGGTGGCAGGATGATTGGTCCTTGACTGACGCCTTAAGAATTAGAAAAAAAAGTGCATGTCAAAAACAGGAAATACGCTGGTAAAAAAAAAAAAAAAAATAAAAATAACACTACTTGCTCAGACTATTTATACTTCACATTTACCTAAAAAAAAAAAAAAAAAAAACTGTGAAAATGGTCAGAATTGATTTTAACCACTTTACCACCGGAGGATTTTGCTGCCTTACGTCTGGGCCACTTTTTGCGATTCGGCGCTGTGCGACTTTAACTGACAATTGCGCGGTCATGCAACGCCATACCCAAACGAAATTTATGTCCTTTTTTTCCCACAAACAGAGCTTTCTTTTGGTGATTTTTGATCACCTGTGCGATTTTTACTTTTTGCGCTATAAACAAAAAAAGAGCGTAAATTTTGAAAAAACAACAATATTTTTCACATTTTTTATATGAAATTCCCCCCAAAAAAATGTAAAAATCTAAATTTTTTTAAATTTTTGGCCAATTTGTTTTCTGCTACTTATGTTTGGTAAAAAAATTCACAATAAGCGTATTTTGATTGGTTTGTGCAAAAGTTATCGCGTTTACTAACAAAGGGAAAGATTTTTGTAATTTTTGGTGTTTTTTTTAAATGAGTAATGGCAGCGATCTGCGACAGATCGGACCCTTGACTGACATTTTTGACACTTTTGGGGTTACCAGTGACTTTACTGCAGTAATCAGTGCTATACAGATGCACTGTTACTGTAAAAATGACACTGGCAGGGAAATGGGTTAACTGTATTGGAGAGGGAGGGAGTGTGTCCTAGGGGCGTGCTTCTAACTGTGATGGGACATGGCTACTACTGTAAAAACAGAGATCAACGGTCCTACATAGTAGAAACCGTCTGATCTCCATTTTTACACAGGGGAGAATGACAGGTGTTTCATGTGCGTTGCCCTTCCATGTGTTCTTTGCTATGAAGGCCAGTTATAGGTGGGGGCAGAGGCCATTTTCTTTGTTGTTTACATAAGCTGCCTGCCTTTCTCCCTCTCTACCGACAATCGCAGTGTGAGCGGCGGACATCGAGTCCGCCGGTCACACGCACGGACTCCTCAGTGAACGAGACGGGGCGGGCGCGTGCCTCAGCGGGCGCGCGTTCGCCCGCTATTGGCTCACAAGCCGGTGACAGGCTAGTGACGTATTTGCCTGGCCGGGGCTGACCGCCGCAGTATATGTACTTGCGGCGGTCGACAAACGGTTAAGCAGCCTATACTGTTAAAGGAGACTTGTCATGTGATCTGGCTAGCGTTTTTTGGGTGACTGGTCTCCTCTACACACTCCACTGCCATTTCTCAGGGACTCACCTACATCTGCCTCTCGGGGGATCAGGAAGGAATTTTTTTCCCCTGTTGTAGCAAATTGGATAATGCTATCCTGGGGTTTTTTCGCCTTCCTCTGGATCAACTGCGGGTATAGGATTGTGTATATTGGATTGTATGGTTGGATTTTCTTTACCGTTTTTTGTTTTTTATTGGTTGAGCCAGATGGACTTGTGTCTTTTTTCAACCTGACTAACTATGTAACATGTAGCCTGCAGTCAACTCCTCCCAGTGCCGCTGGAAGCCAAGAAATGGGGTGCTGACCGATGATGGACATCAGTGAAGAATTTTTATGGACAGAGGAAAGATACGTAAGGACAACACAATGGTCTAGTGGCTAGCACTCCTACCATGCAGCACTAGGGTCCTTGGTGTTGATTCTGGAACAATAAACTTTTTTTTTTGGGATCCGTGTGCCAACTTTACTTCTCTTTTCAATCATTTGAAAACATTTTCACATAGACAGCAAATCAAATGAACAAAGGTCAAAAATGTACAAGAAGATATGTGATAAGGACTAGATATGTACGTAAGTCACAAACATTCAAAAGGAATAAAAATAAATTATTTTATAAATATATAATATTCAATTTTAATTGTTTGTTTATGAATCGATTTCTTCCGGTTTATTTGATTATGTATATGAATTTATTTTCTATTTCTGTTTTATTATTGAGCATTTGGCTAAATACATTTATGTCAATTTGATTAGGGACAACACCTCAAAGACATCCATCCCATATGCCAGCCTAATTTATTTATTTAATTGGCTTTTGTAACATTTACGCTATTTGTTTTGAGAGTAATAGGCCCATGTGCTTATACTACCAAAAAGATGGCGCCGCTCTGTTATTGTGGGCGGAACATCGCTGACCAATAGAGGTTGATTGGCTGTCTCATTGAGGATGTCCTCTATAAATATCCCCGTCGCGAATATGTGATCACATGACCCTTGAGAACGTCAGCCTGCGTGCTGACGAAACGCGTCGGGACGTCTGATGGTATCACGCCAAGCCACGTCATTTTCGGCCCCGGGTGGAACGCAAGTAGGAACGTGGAAGTGCGTTCACCCGGCATTCAGTATTCATATTGTGATCTATCTGCTCTGACTCAAGAAAGCCCATTGTAAGTTTTATTCTACTAATAAATATTCGATTTGCCGACTTACTTCACCATGGAGCTCTCCTTTTTCATTTATGCATGATACTATTGGAGCCTATATCTGGTGTATACTTCATGGTGGCTGCTATAAGATCCGGTCTGATGGATACAGTGGGAATCAATCATTAACCCTGGTTTATACATATGAGAAAGGTCCTTCCTGACCCCTTATAATTTAGGGGTCCACCACATCTGGTAAGCAGCCTGACTCACCGGGTGACCCTGAGATTTGGTGGAGGTGTTTTTCAATTGGAAGAAGCACAAATATAGGATCTTTCTACCTTTCTATTTTGGACTGTCTGCAGTGGTTTACACATATTCCTGTGTTGGGACTATTTTGCCAATTTGTCACAATTAATTTGGCACTATATTTATCTATATGGCATAATATTTATGTTTATGGTTTAAGTATATATTCACCTAGCAAATACCAATCATTTGGGTTTTGCATTATAAATGTATTGTTTGTTTATATTAGATTGTAAGCTCCTTGAGGGCAGGGACTGATGTGAATGTACAATGTATATGTAAAGCGCTGCGTAAATTGACAGCGCTATATAAGTACCTGAAATAAATAAAAATAAATCTACTCACAGCACATGTTTTTGTACAATTGGTTTTTACATATATTCACTATTAGGTTGAGCACAGCTATTATATTTCACTATATAATTTTGTCACAAACATTCAAGAGGAAGAAAAATATAACGCTTATAACAACATAAATCTGTCTTTCCAGGGACTCTGGATCACCACCTGAGTAAAGGTGTAATAATAGACAGGAAGCACCAGAAGTTGTTAACCAGGGATTGGTTTCGAAACATGCGGAGTCCGGGTGCTCCCTTTGAGTAGAGTTTAGTTAACCCAGGGGAAGGTGAATCCAGATGTCCCCAGATGATCCAATCCCAGAGTCCGGAAGGGTCTGGGAAAAGGAGTCAAATCAAGCTCCCCTAAAGGCCCAACCCCAAGCAAGACCAGAACGGGATAAGGATAGAGTTCCCCGCCTCTTCCCAGTCCCGCACGAGGCAGGGTGGCGGAAGGGAGGTTGATTCAGAAATCACATGATAAAATCAAAAACTTTGAACCAAACTGAACCGGAAAAAGGAAGAGAGAATTAAGGCCAACTTTTCTTCTATGGTTTCTATGTTGTGCTGATTGACAGGAGCTTTGGCTGTGCACCAGTGTCCTGACTTAGACTAATTGGGTGGAGGAGGTAGAGTGCTTTTCAGTGTCCTTGGTTTGAATCCCAATCAGCACATGAAAGCAAAACACCTTGTGCTTGGTGTAAAAGAATCAATAATCTGATACAATACTATGGTACTAAATCAATCTAATAAAAATGTAAAATAAAGGACACTGCAAACTAAAAAGTGTCAGGAAAACGAAACACCAAAAAATACAATATAATGTATTTTTATTGCATGAATCCCAATTACGACACTACCTTCATAGAGTTTCCATGCTCTTCCTGTGCTTGTTTGAATTTCCTCCCACATTCTCTCATATAGCCATCCTCAATCAGGGTTCTGTGGTATCCTAGGATTCCTCCAGATGTTGCTAAGGGCTCCTTGAGCTGTGGCCAACTGACCTCCCATCAGATGGTGGTGGCAAAGTTCTAGGTCCTACAACAATTTGGCAGAGCGAGTGGCATGACACCAATCCTTTAAGCCGCCCGTAAAGGTGGCATTCTGACCACCACTACAAGAGAGACATTCTTCCCACTGACCTCCAATGAATTAAATTTAGCAGGGGTTCCCTGAGACCCTAAAATTATTTTAAGGGTTCCCATGATGTTAAAAGTTTGAGAAAGGCAGCAAGGTTAGTTAACTCCTGTCTGATTTGGCGCTATGTATATGAGATAATATATGAGATAGGGACCTTAGATTGTAAGCTCCTGGAGAGCAGGACTGATGTCAAATATGTGTTCTATAAGTTGTTTGTGTTTAACAAATATCTATAATAAGGACTTAAGAGGGATAAGTAAGGGCAGCACAGTGGCCTAGTGGTAGATGCCAATCAGGACACTACCTGCATGGAATTTGTATGTTCTCCCTCTGCTTGCATGAATGCTCCAAAGCTGCCATTCCCTAACAGGGTTCTGTGGTACCATAGGGTTCCTCTAGATGTCCCTTGAACTGTGGCTAATTGACCTCTCATATGATGGTGGCAGCATAGTTCTGGATCCAAAATAACTTTGGCATGGGTAAATGCTCTAAAGCCTTTCTCAACCAGGGTTTTGTGGCACCCTAGAGCTCCTCTAAGGGTTTCTTAAGCTGTAGCTAATTGACCACCCATATGATGGTAGTAGCATAGTTCTGGATCCAAAACCACCTTGGCAGGGGTAAATGCTCTAAAACCTTCCTTAACCAGGGTTCTGTGGTACCCTAGAGCTCATCTAGGGGTTCCTTGAGCTATGGCTAATTGACCACCCATGTGATGGTGGCACCATAGTTCTGGATCCAAAACCACTTTGGCAGGGGAAAATGTTCTAAAGCCTTTTTCAACCAGGGTTCTGTGGTACTCTAGTGCTCCTGTAGAGGTTTATTGAGCTGTGGCTAGTTGACCTCCCATATCATGATGTCAGCATCATTCTGGGTCCAACACCACTATGGCACGGGTTCCCTGAAACCTAAAACTATTTAAGATTTCCTCTGATGTAGAAAGGCGGCTCTAAAGACATACTACTAAGTCAGTTAGCGTTTGTCTCCATTGGTGCTGGAATGTGTGTTATCAACCTCAGATTGTAAGCTCCTTGAGAGCCGGAGTGATGTCAAATATGTGTTCTATAAGTTGTAGTGTTTAATAAATACCTATAATAAGGACTTAAGTAAGGGCAGCACAGTGTCTCAGTGGTTAGCACTCCTACCTGGCAGCACTGTGGTCCTTGGTTTGAATGCCAGGGTTCTGTGGTACACTAAAGCTCCTCTAGGGGTTCCTTGAGCTGTGGATAATTGACCACCCATATGATGGTGGCAGCATAGCTCAGGATCCAGAACCACTTCGGCAGGGGTAAATGTTCTAAAGCTTTTCTCAACCAGGGTTCTGTGGTTCCTTAGAGCTCCTCTAAGGGTTTCTTGAGCTGTGGCTAATTGACCACCCATATGATGGTAGAGTAAATGTTCTAAAGACTTTCTCAATCAGGGTTCTGTGGTAACTAATGCTCCTCTAGGGGTTCCTTGAGCTGTGGCTAGTTGACCTCCCATATCATGGTGTCAGCATAGTTCTGGGTCCAACATAACTTTGGCAGGGGTTCCCTGAGACCTAAAACTATTTTAGGGTTTCCTCTGATGTAAAAAGGTTGAGAAAGGCCGCTCTAAAGACATACTGCTAGGTTAGTTAGCTTCTGTCTCAAATGGCGCTAGTATGCATGTTATAAACCTTAGATTGTAAGCTTCTTGAGGGCAGTAACTGATGTCAAACATGTAATGCATTGCGGTGCTTATTAAATACCTATAATAAGTTAAAAAAAAAATTCTAATTTTGAAAACAGGGAATGGCAGGGGGGTGGAGGAACCAATTACACCTCTGAAATCAAACTTTGCTAGAGTTGGACTTTAGGCTTCAAAGGTGTTGTTTGCATATTCCTCAACATCTATAACAGGGTTCTGTGGTACCATAGGGTTCCTCTAAGGGTCCTTTGAACTGTGGCTAATTGACCTCTCATATGATGGTAGCAGCATAGTTCTGGATCCAAAATAACTTTGGCAGGGGTAAATGTTCTAAAGCTTTTCTCAATCAGGGTTCTATGGTTCCTTAGAGCTCCTCTAAGGGTTTCTTGAGCTGTGGCTAATTGACCACCCATATGATGGTGGCAGCATAGTTTTAAGTCCAAAACCACTTTGGCAGGTGTAAATGTTCTAAAGACTTTCTCAACCATTGTTCTGTGGTACCCTAGTACTCTTCTAGGGGTTGCTTGAGCTGTGGCTAGTTGACCTCCCACATCATGGTGTCAGCATAGTTCTGGGTCCAACACCACTTTGGCCGGGGTTCCCTGAGACCTAAAACTATTTTAGGGTTTCCTCTGATGTAAAAAGGTTGAGAAAGGCCGCTCTAAAGACATACTGCTAGGTTAGTTAGCTTCTGTCTCAAATGGCGCTAGTATGCGTGTTGTCAACCTTAGATTGTAAGCTTCTTGGGGGCAGTGACTGATGTCAAACATGTAATGCACTGTGGTGCTTATTAAATACCTATAATAAGTAAAAAAAAAAATTAAAAATTAGAAAACAGGGAGCAGCAGGGGGATGGAGGAACCAATTACACCTCTGAAATCAAACTTTGCTACAGTTGGACTTTAGGCTTCAAAGGTGTTGTTTGCATATTTCTCAACATTTCTCAATTTTGCATATTTTATTTTTTTCCTGCAGTCTGAATGATGAAGGAGCTTCTGTTTCAGATGTCCCACTTTGCAGCGAGATTTAATGGATTAGCTAAGATGATGTGAAAAATGGGGCACCTGATTTATTACCTGCAATGTCTCATTTTTGCCGACTGCAGCAATTCTCATCAAACACAGGGCTTCCACTGCCGTCTAAAGCCTGCTTGGAATAAGTGCTGTTTTGTGTTCTTAGTTATGCCCTGAAGGCACAAGCAGTGCACCCTTCTCAGCTGTTTCTGTCCAGGCATTTTAAAGAGGAAGTTTAATTTTATACTATAAAAAAAAAAAGGGAGAGAGAGAGAGAGAGAAAACGGTACTTAATTATCTGGCTGTGAAACAGCAGTGCCCTTTCTTAATTTTAGTAGCTAATAAAATTGTGTTCCTGCATTTAATGTCTTGTGCTTCGAAGGCAATCCAAGTTTGGCTATTTGAATAGAATATTTTATGAACTGTTATACACTGCACTATGGTTTTTAGAGCGCGGCTAGGACATATTTTACGGAAGATTTACGGGTGTTTTTTATTTAAAACAATATATTAAAGGGAGAGGAGGACGTAATTCTCGGCAAATTTTTAGTATTAAAACAAAACTGATGTGGAGCTAGAACGCCTAATTTAGCATTTTTTCCACTCCCGAGATCCTATAAAGAATAGTTTTTTTTCTTTTTCTTCAACAACTTCTCACACCTGGATCGTTAATTTAATGTGTCTTCTGCCAAGACGCAAATTATGGTTTCGGATTGAGGACTATTTGGTTTTTAATGGCTGTGTGAAAATTAACCAGTTCTTTTTTCGGTAAGCAGACAGGAAGTGCCTTGTATTGTGTGTGAATGATATATATATATATATATATATATATATATATATATTTCAAAAGTACGGTGAGCAGCAAAACAGCAATGGTTCGTTGAAGTCATGTGCAAAGCAATCAAGATGTATTTCTGTATGAGGAAGGACGTTAACTGTATGAGTCCGAAACGTTACTATCGAAATACTTTGATATTGTACTGGTATGTACTTTTGGATGTTTTTCTAATAAAGAAAGAATATTTGTGCAGCAATCCCTGTGGACTTGTTCGCTTATATATATATATATATATATATAAATATATACCGTTGATCGACCGATATAATTTTTTTATTGCCGATACCGATATTTTGGTCATCATATATCGGTATCGGCCGATATTATCGTACATTAAGAATTTTTTTTTTCTTTTTTACAGGTACTCTTGTGGAGGGATCTGGGGATTGGGGTAAAAGACACCAAACCCCTCCTCTGCACTTAAAAGCATTCAAAACGCCAAGATTGGCTGTTTTGAATGCTGTCATTTTTTTTTTTTATTTGGCACCGAGTACCCGGAAGTGATGTCATGACATCACTTCCGGGTCTTTACATGGAGACGCGATTAGAGCCGAATGCGGCTTTGATTGGGTCTTCTCTTCGGCGGCCGTGCAGGATGTTTGCCCGGGTCTCCCATTGGGATGGAAGTCCCGGGAGAGCCGTGGAAGGCAGCGGGAGGGGGGACATCCCCTTCCGCCCCTTGTAATGACAGTCGAGCGGCTTCTCAGCCGCATCGGTTGTCATTACAAGACAGCCGAACGTCGGCTATGGACAACGGTACTGGGGTGATGCCTCTAGCTACAGGTATCACTCTGGTAAAAGCACTTTCCCGAAATATCGGCAATATTGGCCACCTTGGTGGCCGATTCTGATGTATCGGGGGAAAGTGCAGATCGGCACTCAATATGTTGGCTTTGCCAATAATCGGTCGATCTCTAATATATACACACATATATATATATATATATTAAAGATCAAATCCAAGCAAAACTTTTGCTGTACAAAAGTAAACCCAGATGGCGTTAACAAAAAAAAAGCTCCAAAATCTGCAAAAGTCGCCTCCTCTTTGGTGCTTCCCCCCCAGTACCTCTTCCCCCAGCTTCATTCAACCTGGAAGACTGAGGACCTACTGTGAGTGCAAAGCATCATGAGTGTAGGGCCCTGCACTCACTATGTAATGTTGCAGAGGGAGACGCTGATGTCATCACATGCTTTCCAAATGTAAGGGTAGGGCACGTAGGGTACTCATCATGTCCTCCATGATTCCCTACTCGTTGGGCACCAAGCAAGGGTCACGTGAGAGGGTTACCCCAGGGTGGGTTCTTCTGGGTTATGCTGGGCACTTTGGACAGGGTCGCTGCCAAACACATGGGTTACCTTGACTTGAGCCAACCTGGACAGATGACTAAACGTGAACGAGTTTAGTAAACTCTCAATGCAATGTACTTCACAGTTACTTGGATTTAGGAGGGACACACAGAGCCCTTGCCCTCTCCACCTGTCTAGCCTATCACTTCTACCTCACTCCCAGTAATGGTATGAGGTCCCAACATGCACATAGCATGAACTCCAGGCATGCACTTCACCTAACTCTTTCTCTTCGGTACATGTTTACAGGTTGAGGGCCTTGGCAGTGCAGATCTATTCCAGTTGCCAGGGGCTGACTGACAACTTTCGGCCCAGGGGGCAAGTACAAACCAGAGGCCCATGGTGCGGTGACTCAGCCCCCCTCCCTTTCCCCCTCTGCTCGGCCTCCTCCTGACCCCCATTCCAGGCTGAAGCTCTGCTCCAGGTACTCTCTACTCACCGGGATGAATTTGGGTTCCCTACCTGGCCAGCAGGGGGTGGTTTGGGGGGGGGGAGCTGGGACAGCTTGGTTGGGGCTAGCTGGGGGAGAAGAGTCTGCAGTGGGGCATGGAACCGGCCTCTTCTCAGACACAGCTTACACAATCCATGCTGGTGGGAGGTCTGCGCTCTGTCCTTGTCTTCATCCTGCACTCAGTAGGTCAGCAGCAGGAACCTTTTACTTCTCTTCACCAGGAATCTTTTAGCCTTGTCTTTGGCAGGAGTGATTCAGCCTTTTTATGGGGCATCAGAGTGGCCCAGGGGGAAATTGCCCCCTTGCCTCCTGGCCCAGTCCTCCCCTGCCCGTTGCGATAGGACACAGATCGCTGCCAAAGGAGTGCAGACAACATCTCCCTCGCTGCAAGAGGCTATCTCACCCGTCACATGTACATGCTTATGACAGGCCCCCTAGAGAAACCTTTGTTACCTTTGGTAACCATTGTATTTTCACACAATATGAACTCTTGTACTGTTATCTTCATACTTCAATGTGATTAATGAGTTAAGCTGTAGACTTTGTGTACTGGTTACTTGCATTGCACCCTTTTAGTACTTTCAGACCAAGCAGAAGCAACATTTAAACATTTTACTTGAAGTTAACATAATGATAGAGACAATCGACAGTCCATGATAAAGTGCCAACATTTCCGAACATCCTTAGTCTCTAACTTCAGGCTTGTGTTTGCCCCAGCAAACCTGTTTAAGCAAAAGTCCAATATTTGTTGAGTCCATGTCTGGCATCTAGTTCTGTCTTTGGCCAGATACTGGGCATCCGGTAACAGTATCAGACAGGCCTGGCGAAGTTGACCAGGCCTACACCAACTCCTTATTCTCTGTCTTCACATCATCTCTTCCCCTTCTCTTTCTCTGGGTCTGGACATCCGTCACTTTTTTATCACACAGGACCAGGGGGTCAGATGCAGCAGCAACCTTCCAAGAACAACCAGGAAATAGAGTAAACCCCTGACTTCCCACTGGGGCAGCGGTAACCTAACCACCACTACCTGCCGACGCGTAACTTGTCTGGTGGGTAGGGGGCCTTGCCTCTACCAAGATGGCCTCCTCCACACAGAGACACCTGGCAGAACAAGGCATGGTAAATCAGTCTTGGGGAAAAGATTAGTTGCAGGGAGCCTACAGACTATACTGGTGATTAGACCTTTGTCCTCTGCGTGCCTTTTTTGGTCACAGTTTGTGGAGTTTAGGTCCTCTTCAACCACCTTACGGCCAGGGGCATTTGGTACATGATGTACCTATACGTATGTTGTGCTTTGGGACTGGTGGTGGGGAGTTGGAAAGTGCCACTGACCACCAATGATTAGAAGATTGTTTTGGAGGGGAGGGTTCAAGTGTTTTTTGTTCATCCATGACATCTGCTTTCAATGCAGTTTTAATGCAATGCAATTTCAACTTTCTTCTACTAATAAGAATGCACTTAGCTTCAGTCGGCAACTTTTGAAAGGCGAAGTGTTCCCTTATTTATTTTTATAACCACCTCAATAACGGTAAGTTTCTTCATCCCCCCCCCCCCCCCAAAAAAAACTGTTGCAAAAAAAAAAGGATCACCTTGGGGGTGTTTAATTTCCAGAAAGGGGTCATATTGGGGGAAATATTTTTTTCAAAAGGTTTTCTGTAACCCCTAAAGGACCGGAAGGTTTTACCCCCTTAATGACCAGGCCATTTTTTGCGATACGGCACTGCGTTACTTTAACTGACATTTGTGCGGTCATGCGTACCCAAATATATCTGATGTCCTTTTTTCCCACAAATAGAGCTTTCTTTTGGTGGTGTTTGATCACCTTTGCGGCTTTTATTTTTTTACTTTCTGCTATAGAACATTCCCTATAAAAAATCAAACTTTTTATCATTTTAGGGCAATATTTATTCTGCTACATATTTTTGGTAAAAAAAAATCCCAATAAGTGTATATTGATTGGTTTGCACAAAAGTTATCGTGTCTACAAGCTAGGGGAAAGATTTTTGTCATTTTTATTTATTTATTTTTTACTAGTAATGGCGGCGATCTGCGATTTATAGTGAGACTGCAACATTGCGGCGGACAGATCAGACACCTAACTGACACTTTTGGGGGTACCAGTGACATTACTACAGTGATCAGTGCTAAAAATATGCATTGTTACTGTACTAATGACACTGGCAGGGAAGGGGTTAACTGGGAGAAAAGACAAAAAAAGAAAAGAGGGCGCACCGACCTAGTGCATCACCGCTAAAACCATTTATTAAAATATTAAAAAGTATACAGAATACTCACAAGGCAGGTGTGATATTACACACATCAAGATTGCATATACAATCTCTAAGGTAGCCAAGGTCCCATATGTAGCAAATAGGCATGCAGAGTGTCGCATGGGGCTGCTGTGGCTGGGCTGACGCGTTTCAGGGGCGAACCCCCTTCCTCAGAGCCAGAAAAATTGCTGCTTTGTCTTTTCTTCCAGTTGGTTCTGGATGCCCTTCATCCTGAGGGGGGCAGCAAGACCATTGGCTTTTTTACCATCTGAGTCTGAAGTGCACCTCTCTCCACTCCGTCAGATTCTACTTGAGCGCAGGAGATTTGCTTTACTACTAGGGAAGGGGTTAACACCAGGGGCGATCAAAGGGTTAAATGTGTACCTAGGGGATGTTTTCTAACTGTGTGGGGGATTTAATTACTGGATGAACACAGAGACCTGTGTTCCTAAACAGGAGGAACACAGGATCCCTGTGTTCATCACTGACAGAACAGCGGTATGCCGTGTTTACTTTGGCAGACCGCTGTTCTGTCTCCATGGGTAGCAATCACGGGTGCCCAGTGGACATTGTGTCCCCCGCACCCGCTGATTGGCTCCCCATCTAGCAAATCGGCGCATGTGTGCGATTCCAGCGGCGTGCGCGTCCCCACTATCTTCTACAGGAAGCAACGTACAGGTACGTTGTTTCGCGTAATAGAGCTGACCTGCCGCAGTAAAGCTACGGTGGCTGGTCGCCAAGTGGCTAATAAGGTAACAAATAAAAATGCAGTGGTTATTAAATAATGACAAAAGAAACTTCTATCTCTCTCAAAATGTTGTAAAATGTTAAGTACAGTGTTGCATGAAGGAGTCAATTTCAGTCAAACTGGTAACTAAGTGGGTAAAATAGAGTTGCGTTGCCTTCGTCAAGCTATGTTTTGCTTACACAAGGGCCTAGGATGACTTCAAAACATGATCTGGAGGTACCTGAAAGCCTTTACCGATAGACATCTTCCATGATGCTGAAAGTACACCAAACAAAATTCTAAACCCAACACTTTTGTTTTTGCCCCCATTTTCCATGAGCTGAACTCAAAGATCTAAGACTTTTCTATGTACACAAAAAGCCGATTTCTCTCAAATATTGTTCATGAATCTGTCTAAGGCTGGCCACAATAAAGGCCACTCTAAAATGTGCAGTTTTACTGTCTTGGGGGGTTCGAAAACCAGTCAGTATCTGGTGTGACCACAAATTGCCTCAAGCAGTGCAACACATCTGCTTGGCATAGAGTTGATCAGTTTGGTGATTGTGGCCTGTGGAATGTTGGTCCACTCTTCTTCAATGACTGTGCGAAGTTGCTGGATATTGGCAGGACCTGGAACACGCTGTCGTATACGCCGATCCAGAGCATCCCAAACATGCTCAATGGGTGAAATGACCGGTGAGTATGCTGGCCATGCAAGAACTGGGATGTTTTCATCTTCCAGGAATTGTGTACAGATCCTTGCAACATGGGGCCGTGCATTATCATGCTGCAACAGGAGGTGATGGTGGTGGATGAATGGCACAACAAGGGGCCTCAGGATCTCGTCACGGTATCTCTGTGCATTTGATGCATCAAATGCCATTAATAAAATGCATCGGTGTACATTGCCCATAACATACGCCTGCCCATACCACAACCCCACCCAGTGGTGTATTTAGGTTTTGTGCTGCCCTAGGCCTGACTAAACTTGTGCACCCCCTAATTTAAATAACATACCGGCAGGTAGCAGTGTGACTGCTTTATGGGGGGTGCCAAACTGACTTGCCTCCTGGACCCTGCCGTCCGGCCCAATTCGCCCCACGAGACTGGCACTATACATAAATGGTAGCGCAAGCCGGCGGGGACCTTTTTCGTGCGGGAGGCAGATTTTTTTTCAGTGCAGGGGTGCAGCTTTTTTGCTGCCACCCTGCAAAGTGCCGCCCTAGGCCTGGGCCTTGTCGGCCTAGGCCAAGATACAGCACTGACCCCACCACCACCATAGGCCACTCCATCCACAACCACAATCAGCAAACCGCTCACCCACGTAACGCTATACATGTTGTCTGCCATCTGCCCTGTACAGTTAAAACCGGGATTCATCCATGAAGAGAACACCTCCCCAAAGTGCCAGATGTTATCGAATGTGAGCATTTGCCTACTCAACTCCGTTACGACGATGAACTGCAGTCAGGTCAAGACCCTGATAAGAATGATGAGCATGCAGATGAGCTTCCCTGAGATGGTTTCTGACAGTTTGTGCAGAAATTCTTTGTTTAACCACCGGAGGATTTGGCTGCTCAAAGACCAGGGCCTATTTTGCGATTTGGCACTGCGTGACTTTAAAGGACAATTGTGCGGTCGTGCGACGCTGTACCCAAATGAAATTGACGTCCTTTTTTCCCCACAAACAGGGCTTTCTTTTGGGGGTATTTGATCACCTGTGCGATTTTTATTTTTTACACTATAAACAAAAAAAGAGCGACAATTTTGAAAAAATAACAATATTTTTCAAATTTTTTTATATGAAATTCCCCCAAAAAAAAAAAAAATTAAAAATCTAAATTTTTTAACATTTTAGGCCAATTTGTTTTCTGTTACATATTTTTGGTAAAGAAAATCTCAATAAGCGTATTTTGATTGGTTTGCACAAAAGTTATTGCGTTCATTAACTAAGGGAAAGATTTATGTCATTTTTATTGTTTTTTTTTTAACTAATAATGGCGGCGATCTGCGATTTTTTTTGCAGGACTGCGACATTGCGGCGGACAGATAGGACCCCTGACTAACATTTTTTACACTTTTGTGAGTACCAGTGACATTACTACAGTAATCAGTGCTATACATATGCACTGTTACTGTAAAAATGACACTGGCAGGGAAGGGGTTAACTTTATTAGTGATCAAGGGGTTAAGTGTGTCCCTAGGGGCGTGATTATAACTGTAAAGGGGTGTGGCTTTTGATGTAACCACAGAGACATACGATCCTACATAGCAGGATGGTATGATCTCTGCAGTTACACCAGGGAGAATGACAGGTGGCTTTGTTTGCATTAACCACCTGCCTTTCTCCCTCTCCAGCGGGAGATCGCGAGTGGCCGGCGGACATCGGGAACATGTGAGGGAACGAGCGGGGCGGGAACGCGCCTCCGGCAGCGCGCGTTCGCCCCCTAGAGGCTCGTGGGCGAGCGACGTACCGGTACGTCGTCTGCCCAGGAGGGGCTGACCACAGCCGTTTATGTACTTGCGGTGGTCGGCAAGTGGTTATGCAAACCAATTGTTGCAGCAGCTGTCAGGTTGGCTGGTCTCAGACGATCTTGGAGGTGAAGATGCTGGATGTGGAGGTCCTGGGCTGGTGTGGTTACACGTGGTCTGCGGTTGTGAGGCCGGTTGGATGTACTGCCAAATTCTCTGAAACGCCTTTGGAGGCGGCTTATGGTAGAGAAATTAACATTCAATTCACGGGCAACAGCTCTGGTGGACATTCCTGCAGTCAGCATGCCAATTGTACGCTCCCTCATAACTTGTGACACCTGTGGCATTGTGCTGTGTGATAAAACTGCACATTTTAGGGCTCTTTCACACACACTGTCCATTGGACGGACTCCGTTTTTCTCAGCGGGGGATGGATCCGCCGATCCCCCGCTGAGCAGGAGAATGACAGCTGTTCTCCGCACTGTGTGCGGAGACACAGCTGTCAGAGCCCCATAGAGATGCATGGGGGGACCGTTCAGATCCGCCAAAAAAACGGACAGGCGGATATGAACGGTCCGCCTGTGTGAAAGGGGCCTTAGATTGGCCTTTTATTGTGGCCAGCCTAAGGCACACCTGTGCAATAATCATGCTGTCCAATCGGCATCTTGATATGCCACACCTGTGAGGTGGACGGATTATCTCGACAAAGGAGAAGCGCTCACTAACACAGATTTAGTCAGATTTGTGAACAATATTTGAGAGAAATAGGCCTTTTGTGTACATAGAAAAAGTCTTAGATCTTTGAGTTCAGCTCATGAAAAATGATGGCAAAAACAAAAGTGTTGCGTTTATAATTTTGTTCAGTGTAGTACCCCTCTCCCTCTGCCTTCTGGGAATGTCCCATGGCCTTTGACTTGGAGATGCCCCATCTTATTTGATGGACATTTGGCCATAAACTGCCCCAGAAAAAGTTGGAATTTCCAATTAGAAGTATTTTGCTGCCAGCCAGCTAATCTTCATTTTTGTCCTCAATCATGACCACCAGGCATTAAAAATACACAATCCCTCCCACCTTCTTATCAGTAACAGCAGTAACTTATACATTGTAACCTTCTCAAAATACCGTGAAGTCTGTCCAATGGTATATACCATTGACAAAACCTCGGAGGAACTAAAAAACGCTCCTTAATCATGAATATTTATATTGACCTTCCAACCACAAAAGTAATATAATTATGCTGCGTATCAACCTTAGTATTTAGGATTTGTCAGAAAAACGGTGCGCCGTAGCTGTCATGATCTTGGAAATTAAAACATTATTAGCTGTACATCTCCACATACAAAGAAACCGCAGAGGCCCGCTGTGCTTTTATATCTTTAAAATGATAGGAACTTAAATAAAAATATTTCAATGCATAGATGATTCATTGTAATAGAAAAGAGGGGAAACGCTAACAGTTCACCGCAAGAGTTTGGTGGAATTCCAAAACTTTTCTCTCTTTTTCTTTTTTTTTCCCCGGTGATTGTCATTATTGTTTCTAAAGAGTTGTTTTGAAGTACAGATCGAATAAATTTGTGGAGTTCAAGCACAATTACCCCATTGGACGTGACAGAAATTGTACAACCAGTCAGAAAAAATTAAATCCTACATAAAGTTGGACTGGTAGGAATGTTAGAGAGAGAACACAGAGGAAACATTTAGATACAACTTGATAAGTCTTAGTAGAAGTCAACTGAACAGACTTAAGCTTAGTACACATATTGAGATTATCGGACGAATGATGGTTTTTTGTTTTTTGCATGCTAGTCTCAAAATGAAAAAGAAGAGGTTACTAAAGTAAGAAAATTCTCGCACGACAGAATAAAAATTTGAAAGTAATGTAATGTATCCAGATCGACGGGGAAGCTACATACGCCACATCGGGGGTCTCCTGTCTGGATTGCGGCGTTCAATCAACATCTTCTGAAGTGGAAACACTCCCAACATTGGAGGGGATTCCCATTGGATGTAGTATGCAGTTATTCATGGAAAACATTTTTTTTTTTTTTTTGAGAAACATTTTTATGTCTCATTAATTTAGCTGTATTTAATTTCTTCATCCAAACAAAGTAGACCCCACCTACTCCTCCTGCGACCAGATAGTAGGAACTCTGTCCTGCAATCTCCTGTTGGATTCCTGTCCTTATTGAATGTGTATGATCTTCAATCGGTCTTTTCCATATAAACAGTGGAAATTTGGATGATCATTCTAGGTTCGAATAGATGGTGATGTGATATTACAGTATCCCCTGAAGAAGCTAAATTCATTAGCGAAACATGTTGGGACTATCACTCCTGAACCATTATGAACTCTGGACTGTATTAATCATCTTCCAAACCAATATGTTTGAATAATGTTTCAATCAATTTCTGTGTGTTGTATGTTTTAACTGTCTTTGTACATACTTTTTAAAGAAGATGAATTAAACCTCTGAAATTGTATTCCATTTTTTGAGTACCATATATTATTGGCACCTTAAAAATCCCAGTTCCCACGGGAGCAACCTTTCTTGTTCCTTATTGTACAGGGATGTGATGCCGGTGAACTAAGCCTCTGGATAAATTTGCTTTGTTTTGGTGGTATTTGATTACCACTGCAGTTTTTTTTTTTTCTTCTGCGCTATATAAAAAAAAAAAGACAATTTTGAAAAAAAAAAAATATATATTTTTTACTTTCTGCTTTAAAACATGTCAAAAAAAAAAAAAAATTAAAAAATCTAGTTTCTTCATCAATTTAGGCCAATATGTTACATATTTTACATATATGTATACATATTTTTGGTAAAAAAAATCCCAATAAGCATATATATATTGGTTTGCGCAAAAATTATAGCGCCTACAAACTCTATGATATTTTTATGGAATTTTTATTTATTTATTTATTTTTTACAAGTAATATCAGTGATCAGTGACTTATAGCGGGACTGTGATATTGCGGTGGACAGTCAGGACACTAACTGACACTTTTTGGGGACCAGTGACGCTAATGCAGTGATCGGTGCTAAAAAATATGCACTTTCACTGTACTAATGACGATGCCTGGGAAGGAGTTAACATCAGAGGCGATCAAAGGGTTAAATGTGTGCCTAGCCAGTGATTTACTAAACTGTGGGAGGTGCTTGTCCTAGGGGAAGGCATAGATCCGTGTCCCTGCTTATCAGGAACACAGGATCCATGCCTTCCCCGCTGACAGAACAGCAATCTGATTTGTTTACATAGACTGCCATTCTGCCTATGTATCCAAAAATCGGCTGGTGCCGGTAGACATCAAGCCCGCGGTACCCGCTGATCGGCCTCCCGCTGTGAATAATCAAAGCGGGAGTGGGCCACCGGTGGCCTGCATGCGGGCCCCCAACCCATAAGTGCTGGATCATGTACTAGATAATGTGATCCAGTGCAGGAGAGCCGCCTTGCCTACAGTATACGGTAAACAAAAATCTTACAATCTGGTATGGTATGAGAAAAATTTTCGTGTTTATCCCTTCTTAAAATTTCAGAAGAAAGCTGAGTACTAACAATCAGATTATCGTACGATCGCTTCCAAAGTGGTATTTTTTGTACGATTTTCTGAACCATCTTCAAGTCTTTAACCACTCTGCAACCGCTCACAGTAATACTACTGCGGCAGAGTGGTTCGTTATCGTCCAGTCACGTAGTATTAACGTGACTGGACTCCTCCCCTTCTGGGCGGCGCTTGCGCGCCGCCGGAGGCTCGCTCCCGCTGTTTTCATTCACAGCGGGAGTCGGGCCAGGGGAGGAGCAGCGGCGATCGCCGCTGCTCTTACCCGATCGTCGGGGATCGAGTCTGGAGATCCGCCCGCTGTGTGTAAACACAGCGGGCGGATCTCCATAGTGACAGGGAGTGACAGATCGGACTGTTCAGCATAGCTGGACATCCGATCTGTCCATGAATCACATAGTCACCTCCCCCCCTACACGTCAGTAAGCACCAGGCATACATTAACCCCTCCCTCTCCAATAAAATTAACCCCTTCCCTGCCAGTGTCATTTTTACAGTAACAGTGCATATATATAGCACTGATTACTGCAGTAATGTCACTGGTACCCCCAAAAGTGTCAAAAATGTCAGTCAGGGGTCCGGTCTGTCCGCCGCAATGTCGCAGTCCCGCAAAAAAAATCGCAGATCGCCGCCATTACGCGTTAAAAAAAAACACCAAAAATGACAGAAATCTTTCCCTTTGTTAGTAAACGCAATAACTTTTGCGCAAACCAATCAAAATACGCTTATTGCGATTTTTTTTTACCAAACATATGTAGCATAAAACAAATTGGCCAAAAACTTTTAAAAAAATTGGTTTTTACATCTTTTTTGGGGGGAATTTCATATAAAAAAATGTGAAAAATATTGTTATTTTTTCAAAATAAACGCTCTTTTTTTGTTTATAGCGCAAAAAGTAAAAATCGCACAGGTGATCAAATACCACCAAAAGAAAGCTCTGTTTGTGGGAAAAAAAGGACGTAAATTTCGTTTGGGTACGGCGTCGCACGACCGCGCAATTGTCAGTTGAAGTCGCACAGCGCCGAATCGCAAAAAGTGGCCTGGACGGAAGACAGCAAAATCCTCCGGTTGTAAAGTGGTTAATCTTCCTATGTGAATATTCCCACGCATTTACTTTTTTTTAATTCTGTGACAAATAGTCACTATGCCCTGTGAGTAGGGTTTGCTGTGTCACACATTTCACAGAGCCTGCCTTCTGAACTACAGAGGTGCTGAGAGGAGGAGCTTCAAGAGGCAGAGTCAGTACAGGAATCACAGCTCGCAGGCAGCAAGGTACCATGGGATATGTAGTCCTTAGAAATGGACAAGAAGCTGCAAAGCATGCAGGGAATCCAGGAAGTTGTTGAAAGAGATGTCCAGCAGACAAGCAGCACTCACAAAATGAAAGGAGATTTTTTTTAAGTAAGCTGATATTGGAGTGTCAAATACTGTATAGCTATTGTTTGTATTGTTATTACAATGCTGGTGTCCAATGAGAACAGAGACAGCAGCTGGAGTTGCTGGGCTTGTGCACATCGCTGGATCTGATGGGCTCAGTTAATAAAAAAGGGGGGCTCTGGGGGCAGCTGTGGCAAAAAAGGTTTTTCACCTTAGGGTAAAAAACCCTGAGACTTTACAATCACTTTAGGACCTGTGTGAAGACACAAGTATTTTCCACAAGCAAAGTGCCCTAGGTTGCTCACACCACACATGTGGTCATCCTCAACTTCACCCGATGTAAGTTCTCTACTACCTTAATTTTCATACTTTTTATTTGCATTTTTAAGCAGTTACTAGACCATTAGGGCTCTTCTGTCTGTTCTCTTTATTATTCCTCTGCATGCCTTTGGTTTACTCATCCTGCAAGCACAACGTTTCCCAGACAGCTTGTGGATTGACTGTGGAAGGAACCAAGACCGGCCTTTGGTTTGAGTGTTGAAGGAATCAAGACCGCACTTCACCTTTTTTTTTCAAAATTCCTGCACCAGTGACTAAGGTTACATACAGGCGACTAGTAGAAAGTGATGTTCTTATAATGGTTTGCAATGAAATAGCTTTCTATAGACATTGATCTTGGGAAATGGGACTTCCTTGTGCTCTTCACAACTAAAGTTGGATCCAGTTTGGCTCACATTTACAAACTGGACTGTTCTCCTTGTATTAAACAGGATCTAGACTCTGGCGACCTTATCCTTCAAACAGTTAAGTCAGTTGTGAATATTATACCACTTACAGTGGACATTCTTCAGTTGTTTCTTTTGCCCAGGCAATTTTTTTCATCCACTGTGGGTACAAGGAGGTGGCCATATTAGTGAATAGGCAAGCTATCACTGGGCAGCTATTTTGTTGTTCGTAGACACTGCCCCTGATAACACCATGGATGTATTTTGTAATCCATTCATCAAAGACAGAAGTGGGTGAATATTTAGTCCTTTGATGTCAAAGATCTGACGGCACTTGTGAGGGAGCATAGGCACTGCCACATATGTTAAAGAGCTCTGTGCCAAAGGTACATGTTTTGATAGCTTGTTGGTCACATTAAACTATGCTAACAAACCTTTGTTAGACAGCTAAACGTTACATTTCAAGTATAAGAGGTGTGTCTAAAAAGTTCAGTGAATGGTATCAGAAAACAAACAAAACAGAAGATACAAAAAATTACCTTTTTTGGCCTTCAAAATAATCGCCATCCTTCACAACACACTTTTGGAATCATTCATAAAGCTTCTAATAACTGTCAGCAAAGGCTTATGTAGGAATCGAGCGCAGAACCGCTGTCACACATTTTTGGATGATGCCATTGTTGTTGAAGAAGGCGATCAATATTGTCTTGACCTTGGACTTTGCAGACGACTCTTTTTGGGTCACGAGGAAGATGGTGAACACCATTCCATGGAATGCCACTTGGATTCCGGATGGAACTGGTAGCACCAGGTCTCATCCCCTGTGATGATGGTTGGCAGAAATGATGAATCCTGGTCACACAGGGTAACGAAATCTCCAGAGGTTTCCATCGCACCTACTAATACCCAATTCCTTTGCCATCAATCGTAGATTCAGTCGCTGATCTCGTGCCAGTATATGTCTCAATGGCTCGATCATGTCTGGGGTTCTGCTTGTCAACGGCTGACCCAAACGTTGCTCATCCTCAGTTGTTTCTTTGCTGACGCAAAAGCATTTGAACCAGTCATAAACACATTTTCTGCTCACGTCTTCCATCCCGTACATGTGCACCAACATTTCATGTGTCTCCATAGCCGTTTTCCCCAATTTTCAGCAGAGCTTGATGTTCACTCGTTTCTCCATTGCACTGTGACCCTACCTCTCACACTGACGTTCGACTGCCCACAGCGGGTTTACCCTGATGGTCACATGTACTCCACGCTAAGTGGCGCTTCTTGACATGTCTCTGGATAGCCATTTGCATGCAAATGCACGCGCACCTGGCCCATGTTGCCATTGAGATATCGGACTATTCACAGCTGCTACTACTGAGACACAATAAAACCTTTTTTGGACTATATACCGAAGAGCCAATAAAATTGCTATTAGGATGGCATGCAAACCTTCTTTATGGTTAGGTAAGCATTATCTATAACTGCAAAAACAAAGTTCAGCATGTTGTAATTTTATAGATACACAACATGTTAAATTTTGTTTTTGAAGTTATAGACAGTGCCAAAGCTAACATAAAGTAAAGTTAAATATAGAAGATTGTATGGAGAGATATGGTCTAACTCTGGTTCAGCTGGCGCCGTCCCTTGGAATGAATTGTAAATTAATTGTATAACCAGGTTGGTAGGCAGACTAAAAGGGACTAGTCTGACTACCAACCTGGTTATCCAATTAATTTATAAAGTAAAGTTAGTATGCCATCTCAATGGCTGTTTTATGGGTTCTCCAGTATACAGTATATTCTCAACTTTGTCTAATGCCATATCCATTTTGAGTGGGATTCCACTGTCCTAATGGATTTTTAATTTATTTTATCTTGTTGGGAACTCAAGTTAGGTGTGAAGATCGAAATGTCTAGGTCTAGGTGGATGGTACAAGAACCAATTACTGTGGTGGAGAAAACTAATCACTGGAAACTCCAGGAGATATAAGAATCAATTGGGTGACTCAGCTTGCCAGAATCAACCACAGCTAAAATATAATTTGAGTAAGTAACCCTTTTAAAGTGAACCTGTGCTTTATCGAAAGCAGCGGGTTCACTAAATCGCCTTCCTTTCGTACTGGTTATACTCACCTTCTGTTTGCTCCCCCACCACTCCTTATCCCCCTTTGTACAAAGTAAATGTGACAGACCCAACCAGGACAGGGGCTTTTGGAGAGGACTGCAGGGTGGCCTCCTGCCCACTGACCATGGGCCCTGGCATTTAGAGGAACACTACTCAGGTGTGTGCTTTGGGGACCCCTGGAGTGGTCTTGTTTCTGATTTAAGTCCATGTCTTCCCAAAACACAAAGACTTTGGGAACTTGAGGACTCAGATACATATGTAGGGCCTCTATGCCCAAAACCAGCAAAGAGTGCTTTAGATTATTATACTCAGAGCAGATGGTAATATCATCAGCTCAAAGTAAAACGTCGGCTAGATTCTTGGGTGTTATGCAATATTCCACTATATTACCTGTTAACTGGACACAGACTGGAAGAAGCTATATCTTGACAGAAGCACCCAAGCTGGGTGCTGGATGGTTCCATCACAGTAAGAAAGCAGTCTTTGCTGGTTTTGGGCATAGAGGCCCTACATATGTATCTGGGTCCTGAAGTTTCCAGTCTTTGTGTTTTGGGAAGACATGGGCTTAAATCAGAAACAAGACCATTCCAATGGTCCCCAAGGCACCCTGAGTAGTGTTCCCTTAAAAGCCAGGGCCCATGGTCAGTAGGCAGGAGGCCACCCTGCAGTCTTCTCCAAAAGCCCCTTTCCTGGTTGGGTCTGTCACATTTACTTTATACAAAGGGGCAATAGGAGTGGTGGGGGAGCAAACAGAAGGTGCGTATAACCAGTAAGATCTGAATTGAAGTTGGAGCTTACATAGGGGTAAAGACTCTTCCTGCCCCCATGTGTCATTGACCACTCTGTCACACTGCGCTGCATTATGAGATGAGACACGTTCTCTCCTAATTATCCTCTAGCGTACAGAATAGAAGATGAGCATGATTAGGGGTAGTGATCCAGGCAATTAGGTAGTAGTGGGGGACAATTAAATGATAACTGTAGATTCCCATATTTACCCTTTATGTTAGACCCCCCCATTTATACTCACCTGACCAAGCTGCTTGGCCCACAGGAAACTAAACATGCCGTATCCTTCTGCAAACACTCCCAGCTGGGCTCTTGCTTATCCTGCACATGCATAGAAAATCGAATTTCTATGGAGATATTATTAAAGCGGAGTTCCACCCAAAATGGAACTTCCGCTTTAGGTAGTGCTAACCCCCTGACATGTCACATTTGCATGTCATTTTTTGGGGGGGGGAGCGGGTACCTAGTTTTGACAGGTACCCGCTCCCACTTCCGCTCGGAGCGCGCGGCGCCCTGAGCGGAAGTTCTCCTCTCCCCCTCCCTCCTTGCAATCTTCTGGGACATGTCAGAGGTCCCAGAAGATTGCCGGCCAATCACGACGCGTAGCGCAACTCGCGCATGCGCAGTGTGTACCCGGCTGTGAAGCTGCAAACTGTCACAGCCGGGTGCCCACACCAGTGATGCCGGCACCGGAGAGCAGAGAGGGAGAAGAGTGAGGCTTCGGGCGGCCGCATCGCTGGACCGTTGGACAGGTGAGTGTGTTAGGCTGGAACTCCGCTTTAAGTTTGCAGGGGTGGCCATGGGGCTCCTTATGGGTTGTTCAGTATGGATCTGGCAGTAGCTTAGACAGGTATTGGGTGGATGGGGGTAACTTAAAGGGTAACTATGCAAAAGTATAGTTATCCTTTAAGTCAACCTATTGCTTTGTCCTGCTTGGCCAAAGCATGGGTTCACTTAGAGTGGTATAAAGAATAGATTTGTTTTAGCTGTATCAATGTACACACTGCACATCGCACACTATAGAAGGGTATTAATGTTGTCAGTTAGCCTCTGTTTGCTCTGCAGTTGAGATAGCTTAGCAAGCAGATGCTTTGCATTAACTGTTCCTTAGTGATGGAGATGGGGCTGTTACGCGTACTGCCTCTGGCGGCCGAAGCACCGGCAACCAAGGATGGAGGTATCATCAATTCTATCAATCAATGGGGCAGAAAGAGTGCTTTTCACGGCTGTGTTTGCTCTGCTTCGCTCTATGTAATCATCTAATTGATAGACATCAAGAGATTGAGGAACTCTTCAATTTGCTCAGTTTTATGACACCGGCTTAGAGATACAAGTCTGTCAAGTATTTCCCTAATGCAAGAGCTAATGCAATTTAAACCTTTATTGCTGTGCTAATCCTGAACTGTGCAATCACTGGAACTGAACTCAGTACCCTAAACTCAAAAAACAAAACTGTAATATACTGCAGCTTATCAGTCCTTAGATGTGGTCACTGCTTTAGTTTTCTATTTGCCTTTTATTTTTACCTGGTGATCCTGCCACTAACACACTTCCTGTCCTAAGGTATCTACACTCACTCCTCCACTATATCTATAGACCTATGGTTGTCACCCAGGCTGGATTTCAAACATGACTGCCTTTGTCCATCTCCATACACAGGGGACTGATGGGATTAGTAGTTTACAGAAGGAGCGTATGATTGTTTGTTCTTTGTGTTAAGTTCATAAGAAGTGACAAGGACACAGCATTCATGGCAGGATCAGTAGGTATTCCTTGTACTTGATGAAAATGTTCTTAACCTTAACAAGTAAAACTAATTTAACTATCAATCTAATGATCCTTAAGCCATAATATATTACATTTTTGTTCTGGGATTTAGTTATCCTTGAATGGAAATGTTTCACTTTGCCATTCAGAGTGGCCATCTTTTTAGGCGCTCCTGACCATATATCCAAGATTTTACCTTCTGGTGAATGATCTCCCTATTGCGACCAGAGAGGCAGCAGCCTGGGACCCCAACTAGGTCTACATACACTGCTGTTTTTACAGATTTACTTCCACCAGGGGGCACACACCACCCACTCCCCCCAATCCTCATTGGACTTACACTAAAACCAATACTCAACCTTACTGGTTTAGCACTGCCACAAATATAAAGGTTTCCCTTGAAGAACCAATTATCCCGGATGTTATCATCTACTGAACAATCTCCCTATCATGACTAGAGAGACACCAGCCCTGAACTCCGGCCAGGTCTATATACATTGCTGTTTTTATGGGTTTACCTCCTGCAGGAAGCACACACACAAAGATATAAAACTGTAATTTTTTGTGAAGAATCAACAACAAGTGGGACACAATCATGAAGTGGAACAAAATTTATTGGATATTTCAAACTTTGTTAACAAATAAAAGAACTGAAAAATTGGGCGTGCAAAATTATTCAGCCCCCTTTACTTTCAGTGCAGCAAACTCTCTCCAGAAGTTCAGTGAGGATCTCTGAATGATCCAATGTTGACCTAAATGACCAATGATGATAAATAGAATCCACCTGTGTGTAATCAAGTCTCCGTATAAATGCACCTGCACTGTGATAGACTCAGAGGTCCATTTAAAGCGCAGAGAGCACCATGAAGAACAAGGAACACACCAGGCAGATCCGAGATACTGTTGTGGAGAAGTTTAAAGCCGGATTTGGATACAAAAAGATTTCCCAAGCTTTAAACATCCCAAGGAGCACTGTGCAAGCGATAATATTGAAATGGAAGGAGTATTAGACCACTGCAAATCTACGAAGACCTGGCCGTTCCTCTTTAAGCTCATACAAGGAGAAGACTGATCAGAGATGCAGCCAAGAGGCCCATGATCACTCTGGATGAACTGCAGAGATCTACAGCTGAGGTGGGAGACTCTGTCCATAGGACAACAATCAGTCGTATACTGCACAAAATCTGGCCTTTATGGAAGAGTGGCAAGTAGAAAGCCATTTCTTAAAGATATCCATAAAAAGTGTCGTTTAATGTTTGCCACAAGCCACCTGGGAGACACCAAACATGTGGAAGAAGGTGCTCTGGTCAGATGAAACCAAAATCGAACTTTTTGGCAACAATGCAAAACTTTATGTTTGGCGTAAAAGCAACACAGCTCATCACCCTGAACACACCATCCCCACTGTCAATCATGGTGGTGGCAGCATCATGGTTTGGGCCTGCTTTTCTTCAGCAAGGACAGGAAAGATGGTTAAAATTGATGGGAAGATGGATGGAGCCAAATACAGGACCATTCTGGAAGAAAACCTGATGGAGTCTGCAAAAGACCTGAGACTGGGACGGAGATTTGTCTTCCAACAAAACAATGATCCAAAACATAAAGCATAATCTACAATGGAATGGTTCACAAATAAACATATCCAGGTGTTAGAATGGCCAAGTCAAAGTCCAGACCTGAATCCAATCGAGAATCTGTGGAAAGAACTGAAAACTGCTGTTCACAAACACTCTCCATCCAACCTCATTGAGCTCGAGCTGTTTTGCAAGGAGGAATGGGCAAAAATTTTAGTCTCTCGATGTGCAAAACTGATAGAGATATACCCCAAGCGACTTTCAGCTGTAATCGCAGCAAAAGGTGGCGCTACAAAGTATTAACTTAAGGGGGCTGAATAATTTTGCACGCCCAATTTTTCAGTTTTTTATTTGTTAAAAAAGTTTAAAATATACAATCAATTTCGTACCACTTCATGATTGTGTCCCACTTGTTGTTGATTCTTCACAAAAAATTATAGATTTATATCTTTATGTTTGAAGCCTGAAATGTGGCAAAAGTTTGAAAAGTTCAAGGGGACCGAATACTTTTGCAAGGCACTGTATATCCAGAATTTTACTTTCTGGTTAATGATTTCTCTATTGCGACCAGAGAGGCGGCAGCCTGGGACTCCAACAAAGTCTATAGACAGTGAACTGCTGTTTTTATGGATATACCTCATCGAGAGAGCACATACCACCCCCAACCCCCAATCCATGTTGGACTTACACTAAAACCAATACTCAACCTTACCGGTTCAGCACTTCCACAAATCGAAAAGTTTCTCTTGAAGGACCAGATATCCAGGATGTTACCTTCTAGTAAACAATCTCTTTATCATGACCAGAAAGGCAGCAACCTGGGACCCCAACCAGCACACACCACCCCTCCACCCAACCCTTGTTGGAATTACACTAAAACTGATAATCAGCCTTACCAGGCCAGCACTACCACAAATCCACCAGTTTCACTTGAAGGACCATTTCCCACCCCACTGACACTGACACTTGATTTCATCACACTTCCCTGCATTGGTCTGTTAGAGTGCAGAGTCTAATTCCTCTGTAAGTTGTGTGTTTATCAGTATCAATGGAGAAAATCAAAGGATGAACTATAAATCCATCATTTGCTGCTTGACAAAGATGCTAAGTAGTATCTGTTTAAAGAAAAGGAAGAAACTTGACACTGTAGAGCTAAGAACTTCCAGAAAATCTTAACTGGAATCCTCAAGTCAAAGTGGCCACTGTACAATCTGGACAGGATAATATAGACGATGTTGCCCTTTTAAAACTGGGGAATCTTCCAATTTTATAAAACCAATGAAACAAAAACCAACCTTGCTCTGAGAAAGGGAGCAAGTCCTGAAACACGTCAGCTGGCGGTAGGACATCTATTTAAACCAGAAGAGTTCCATCGAAGGGCTGACCTTAGGGTTTATGGTCATATTACAATGTTGGCATTTATATTCCTTTTGTAAGTATATATCAGATCTTAGATCTTTTAATAAAGTGCTGTGGGTAATGCATTAGGCACTTGTGCCCCTTTTTGTTTTTTGTATTTTATTCAGTAGTATCTGTGCTTACTGCAATATCATGATGACTGACCCAAAGTCCACTTTGCAAAATACAAAATTGCTTTATAATCCACCTACTGTGTTCACCTGAAGTCAAGTTGTTATCGAATTATGATTGGTTAAGGCTTGAAGTGGGCGTGTCTGCTTTGTGAGCTGGTGGGCAAGAGTGGGAGATGCTTGGGAAGGCTTACTGAGGAAGTTCAGGGCCGGCATTGCCAGGGTGGAGATTGGCACTTTCATCGCAAAGATTAGGTAGGAGGGGGAGTAATGATACAGAGTCTACAACGGGTTCTGAAAGGTTGCACCACTTCAAAATACAAAGCTACAAAGCAAAGCAGAGATGGGTGCAGAGAAATATCATGTGCATTACTAACCATGTCTTTTGGCAGGAAATTTCTTTGTAGTGCCATAAAAGACCCTTTAGGTTGGATCCTGGCCCTAGAGTTTCTCAGCAACCTCTATCTGCCAATCATTTAATTTCAGCTTCTTTCTGATTGGGGCAAGCCAGGTGAAGGGTATGGATTGAAGTATCTGGGTCTGTTTTAGAGAGAGGACTGTGGGCAATTTCCCTTGTGGTACCTTTGTTGAGTTGTCCCAAGGGACAGCTGACTTTACCACTGAGGTTGGGGTCTTGTCACCATCCCACAGGAACTCGATTTGAGCGGCTCCCACTGAGGGCAGGATGGGGACAAGGGAGATGAAGGTGCCTGGGGTGCAGTGCAGATTTTGACCCCCCACTGGATGATCTCACTGCAAGTGAGGGAGGCAGAGCCACCTACAGTGTGCTGGGAGTTACTATAGCTGGCTGGGTGCTTCAGCTTAATACAGCAACACAAAGAAGACATATGGAAGATGGTGGAGCATTTTAAGAGGGAGGCAGAAGATGAGGGTAGTCGAGGGGGGGGGGTTCATGAAGAGGTTAGAGCTGAAGAGAGGTGAAAGTGAGATGTGGATGCAGAGGTAAGCAGCTGTGGAAAAAGACTGAACTCTGCACTCAGTGTGCAGTGCACCCCTGAACTCTGTACTCTGTATGCAGCGCACCCCTGAACTCTGCACTCTGTGTGCAGCACACCCTGAATCCTGCACTCTGTGTACAGCGCACCCCTTAACTCTGCACTTTGTATGCAGCATACCCCTGAACTCTGCACTCTGTATGCAGGGCACCCCTAAACTCTGCACTTTGTATGCAGCGCACCCCAGAACTCTGCACTCTGTATGAAGCACACCCCTGAACTCTGCACTCTGTGTGCAGCGCACCCTTGAACTCTGCTCTCTTTATGAAGCGCACTCCTAAACTTCACTTTGTATGCAGCACACCCCTGAACTCTGTGTGCAGCGCACCCCTTAACTGCAGTTTGTATGCAGCACACCCCGGAACTCTGCACTCTGTGTGCAGCGCACCCCTGAACTTTGCACTCTTTATGCAGCGCACTCCTAAACTGCACTTTGTATGAAGCACACCCCTGAACTCTGCATTCTGTGTGAACTCTGAACTCTGCCATATTGCACCCCCAAACGCTACACGTAGCGCACCTCTGAACTCTGCACTCTTATTTTAACTACTCCACCCCCCCCCCCCGAACTTTGCACTCTGTAGGTAATGCACTTCTGGTATTAAATGCCCCTTTAAGTTAGCGAAATTATTCAACACCTACTATTTGATGCAGCAGTTTGAAGGGGGTTTGTGGGGGAGGGGGGGGGGGGGGGGTTGGGGGTTTGGTGGTTCTTGGTTGAGTTCCTGCACCTATTTTCTGAGAAAAAAACCCTGGTTATCCATGATCTGTGCTATCAACCTAGAAAGCATTTTATTGGTCCAGAAGATAGTGTGCCATCAACCTCATCCCAAGCCCCGAAAGGGCCTTCAATTAGCCATTCAATTATACATGTTTAATCAACTGACGCACAAACGTCCAACCACCACCATTCTCAAGTAGTCATCATCATAAAAATACTACTTGATTCCTTAGGAAAATAACAGCGGGCGTCGCGGATGTGCCGTTTTAATTGATAACAGCCAGGGTAACGAGCGAGCTAATGCTTGTTATTTGGTGGTGAATTGACGCTAATAGCTTTCAATCTACGTTAATAATTTTAGTCAGTTTGTGTGTTTAACCTGCATGGCTGCATTAAGTGGATATAAATTGGGCCTTGAGCTGTTTATGACATCCAGCTTTTAAAGCCGCTTCCAGGGTGTAATGTAAAGAGTGGTATATCCAGGGTAGTTCATTCACACATCACAGATGCTAAAATACATATTAGTATTTATTTAATAGCATATATAGAGTCACATGTCATATCCTTTTGCAATAACTGCCTTCCGCTGAGAAGGAGAAATGACCTTTTAGTTACATGGATACATAGATAGATCAAATTAAGACATATGTCCATCAAGCTTTTAATTGGAAAGGATAGTGTATTGAGAGGATATATTAAATTAATAATCATTGTCATAGGATTTTAGAGGTTTTTTTTTTAACCTTGCTCTTTCATTTTTCATCATTGTATTATATAGAGAGATTTACAGATTGACCACTAGAGGAGGCTCTCAGTGGTTCAGTGCAATTACTCTGTTTCTTAATAACTGTTAAGATTACAGTCACAGAGGGAGCACACCTTATTTGACTGTCCCCATGTACATATATATATCTAAAAACTATACAAAGAAACAAAATATTGTATTTAAAGCATTAACACATGAACACCAGGCAGATAAAAGACACAAATTTCTGCAGCCGTGTAATCTTTAATATATCACTACATTTATTTTTTTAGATGCAAGCCATGTAGGTACCTGAATGTGACTTGGTATCAGTCTCTTGCAGTCCCTGTACAGCAGGGCTTGAGTTTGAGAGGAAGAAGCAGCACAAGGAGCCAATCAGTTTGTGTGCTGACAAGAAGCATGCTGATCAAAGGAGAAATCAGAGTGACCGAGAGATGTGCCCATCACTGCTCTGCTTCTCCTTTCATTGGAAGAAGGTCCAAGACAACTTAGGCTCAGAGGAAGTTGATTAAATGATGCTGGGAGTCAGAATGCCATCTAGTGGCTGAAAAGAAGTACTGCAGGGGAGAGTGCTAGATTAAATATGAATATTACAGCAAAAGCTGCTTTTTCATTTCTCTTTTAACAGTCTATTAATCTTTATTTTGTTATTTTTAGCTGCAGTATTTATTTAAAGAATACAGAGCCCCACGCCAATAGACATGTATACTTACCTAACCATGTTCCAATGCCAGCTTCCCACACTGCAGATGTACTTAACTTTCTTTCATTATCAGGAAATTGATTCTGCTAATCCAGGACTGATTCATTTTGACAAATGTCAACCGGTCAACAGGGTCTGTGGACAGACGACCTCATTTATCTGTCACAAATCCTCCGGCAGCACTGAATGCCCATTCAGAAAGCATGCTGGATGCAGGGCAGCCCAGCAGCTCAATTGCATACTGGGCAAGTTCTGGACAGTGGTCTATTCTCATGACCTAGTAACCCAGTGAATCGTCTACTGGAAAGCTCTCCATGCCTGTTTTCACCACTAGATAATCTAACACCATATGAGCCAGATGCTACCGATGGGATGTTGAAGCTGACAGACCTGGGTGCCAAGGACTAAAAAATGTTTTAAATGCATCACTTAGGCAGCCCTCTTCTCCAGCGCTCCTCCTTTGACCAACAGAAGCCTCAAAACGACATTTTCCATAAGACTGTAATCTACTAAAGTTTGTAAAGGTGTTACATAAACTCCTTTTTAAGGTGTCCTCAAGATATTTAATCCTGTGTTCCCTCTGCGAGGGCAGAAGGACTTCCGAGACTTTCCCCTTGTAACAGTGGTCAAGGAGGGTTGCCAACCAATAATGAGCCTTCTCCTTGATGCCACGTATTCTCAGGTCCTTTCACAGGCTTTGAAGAATAAGGGAGCCCATGCACCGCAAGTTTGCGGAGCCATGAGAAGCAGAGTCCTCGGGGTTACTGAGGATTACGGATTACAGTATATGGAACTTCCTCCCCCCAGCAACGTACTACTCCCAAGCTTTCTGGGAACTGAAAACCATCTCTTAAGGTTTGACGTATGTCTTCCTCTGCTTCAATGCCTCCAAAACTACCAGAATCCTCCTCCTCCCTCTCCTTTTGTGTGTTCTGTGGCATCGCAAGAATGGTGTCTGCATAAAGCGGGCCTTGAGAGGAAAGGAAGTCCTCCTCTTCTTCACACTGTTCTGCCTTGAGTGCCCTGTTCATGATGCCATGCAGAGTATACAGCGGGAACACAAGAGGGATAAAGCATGATAAAGCATGCATTGTCACAGCTCACCATCCCTGTCGTCTCCTTAATGGTGAGAGTACAGTGCATGCATCCTTTATCAGCAGCCATTGGCATGGGGAAAAATGCAGAGCCACCCTGTGCCTTACTCACACTGGTACTCGTTATTATCCCTCTGCTGCATGCACAGCTGCTGCAGCATTACCAAAGTTGAGTTCCAGTTGGTGGGCATGTCACAAATCAGGCAGTTTATGGGCAGGTGGAATTCCTGCTGAATTTTATACAACCATACACTGGTTGTCTATGACCACCTGAAATGGCTACAGACTGTTCTGGACTGCCTTAGAAGATCTTGCAACCCTGGGTACCAGTTTAAGAAACAATGCACCACCAAACTGAGGACATGTAGCAGGCATGGTACACTTGTAAACTTTCCCTGTTGAAGGGCAGACAGAAGGTTAGTGCCATTATCGCACACTAGCATTCCTGGCTCAAGCTGCCATGGTGTGCACCACCTCTGGGCAGGGCCGGATTAAGAGCATCATGGGCTTGGTGCTGAGGATTTTGAAGGGCCTTAAGGGCCGTGCCTTGGCATGCACCCAGAGGAGGAAGGGTGCAGCCATGCATGCCTAATTCAACATGGGATGCTGTCTCTGAAGCCCATAAACACATCCATGCATCGGCAACTGTCCCTCCTTGTCCGGCCTTCGTGCTGTGTGGGGAGGTTCTGAGGGAGCTGCCTGGGGAAGCGAGCATAGAAGCCAGACTTCTGTGTTTACAAGTGACAGAAGAGCGGTAACAGTGAATATGGCCAACCCGGGGCCTATATAAAAGGTAGCGGCCTGGAGCTGCAGCTCCAATAGCCCCTACGTTAATCTGGCCCTGCCTCTGGGCACACCACGGCAAAAAAAATTGGAAATTTTTTTTTTTCATAGTTTTTTATAAAATTTTGAAAACAGATGTGCGCTGATGAGGCTGCACTGGAGGGCACTGATAGGCTGCACTAATATGCGCTGATGAGGCGGCACTGCTGGGCACTAATAGGTGGCATTGATGGGCACTGATAAGTGGCACTGATGGGCACCGATGAGGCAGTACTGGTGGGCACTATTAAGGAGGCACTGATGAGGCTGTACTGATAGGCAGCACTGATGATCACTGATAGGCAGCAATGAAGGGCACTAATAGGTGGCACTGACAGGTACTGGTAAGCAGCACTGATGAGCACTGATAGGCAACACTGACAGGTGACACTGATGAGGAGGCACTGATGGGCACTGATTGGCAGTAGTGATGGGAATTGATTGGCAACACCGATGAGCACTGATTTGAGCACTGGAGGGCACTAATACGCAGCACTGGTGGGCACTGGTAGGACTGCACTGATAGTCAAGATACTGATAATCAGTGCCCTGATTATCAGAGTAAATGTCCCTCTAACAGAAGCCTGTTATCGGCTCTCTTCTCCTCTCCTCACACTGTCAACATGAGGAAAGTAAAGCTGATAACCGGCTGTCACAAATCAGCTGTCACAAATCAGGCAGTTTACGGGCAGGTGGAATTCCTGCTGAATTTTAGGCAACCAAACACTGGCTGTCTATGACCACCTGAAATGGCTACAGACTGTTCTGGACTGCCTTAGAAGATCTTGCAACCCTGGGTACCATTTTAAGAAACATTGCACCATCAAACTGAGGACATGTGCCAGGCATGGTACACGTGTAAACTTTCCCTGTTGAAGGGCAGACAGAAGGTTAGTGCCATTATCGCACACTAGCATTCCTGCTGCACTGGGGGGCACTAAATACGCAGCACTGGTGGGCACTGATAGGACTGCACCGATAGTCAAGATACTGATAATCAGTGCCCTGATTATCAGAGTAGATGTCCCTCATGTGCTGCAGGGGGCATGCGGGCAGCACGATCACAGAAGGACGTCATAGGACAGCCTCGCTACAAAGTATGCCAACGCTGTAGCCGTCATTCGGCTATAGCATGGGCAGGAAGTGGTTAATCCATTTTATGCTTACCTTGTTAATAACCATATTGGGTGACAATATATTAAGTTTGCCTTTACTACCTGGTTTGGTGCCTGTTTTCTTTGATATAGCACTACTATTTGGAACTAAATATTACTTTCAGTGATATCCTGTGATAGTGTATTTTTGCACACTCAACCTGGTATGTCAGAGGGGCTGAGGTTCTTGAGAAGGTCAAGGACCGCTGCTACGGGGGTTAAGCTACACTCTAGAGTCCCATCATTCTCTATCAACCTTAAGAATTCCTCCCCTACCTACCTCTACCACCTACTTTATGGTAGGAAAATAAAGTTAGTGGTTTTCAAGCTTTTGGTGTAAATTTCTGAACCCCATAGTAGGAGCTACATGGAGTCTGGTGCTTGGCCAATGCTCTGTGCTGGTCATTGCAAAGAACTATCCAAAATGGCCGCAGTCACAAAGTAGGATTACTTTACAGAGAACGCTGTATTATTGTAAATGTATCCAACCAATGAACTGCCAAAGGTGCCCCCGTCCTGGGGGCTCACTATCTATCACAGGTCCCGTTTTGATTTATTTTTATTAGATTTTTTATTTTTTTTCCCCAATCAGCAAACTTGATGTTCAGACGGATCTGAGACAGTTCTAATGAGCTGCAATAAGTTCACTAACTGGGCTCTGAATGACGTTGAACACATCATATAAGAATCAGTTCACGGATCACTCTTTTCCTCTGTTCAGCCATCCTTTAACACCTAATAAATGGTAATGAAATCCAGGCTTTCCCAGTAACAAGCTGGTAGAGGTCCGAGCCGATGGAGGACGAGAATACCGCTTCATAATAGACTAGAAAGTAGATAATTCTACCTAGACTTGGATGGATAGATAGATAGATAGATAGATAGATAGATAGATAGATAGATAGATAGATAGATAGATAGATAGATAGATAGATAGATAGATAGATAGATAGATAGATAGATAGATGGATACAGTTGTGCTCAAAAGTTTGTATCCCCTGGCAGAAATTGTAACATTTTGGCATTGGTATTGAAAATATGTCAAAATGTCTTTTTTGCCCCATTCCTGACCAGGTCCTATTTTGTGATTCAGCACTGCGTTACTTTAACGGACAATTGCGCAGTTGTGCGATGCTGTACCCAAATAAAATTGACATCCTTTTTTTTTTCACAAATAGAGCTTTCTTTTGGTGGTATTTGATCACCTGTGCGATTTTTATTTTTTGCGCTATAAACAAAAAAAGAGCGACAATTGTGAAAAAAAAAAAAAAACAATATTTTTCACATTCTGCTATATGACATTCTCAAAGAAAAAAAAAATGTAAAAATCAAAATTTTTAAACATTTTAGGCCAATTTGTTTTCTGCTACATATGTTTGGTAAAAAAAAATCGCAATAAGCGTACTTTGATTTGATTTGTTTTGCGCAAAAGTTATTGCGTCTACTAACTACGGGAAAGATTTATGTCATTTTTATTGTTTTTTTTTTACTAGTAATGGTGGCGATCTACGATTTTTAGCGGGACTGCGACATTGCGGCGGACAGATCGGACCCCTAACTGACATTTTTGACACTTTTGGGGGGACCAGTGACATTACTACAGTAATCAGTGCTAAAAATATGCACTTTTACTGTAATAATGACGACACTGGCAGGGAAGGGGTTAACATTGTGGGTGATCAAGGGGTTAAATGTGAGCCTAGGGGAGTGATTCTAACTGGGGGGGGGGGCTTCTGAAATGACCATAGAGACATGTGATCCTATATAGAAGGATCACAGGGGCTTTATGATCATTCCAGGGAGAAGAACGGTCAGCTGTGTTTACAACAGCCGACCGTTCTTCTCTCTCAGCGGGGAACGATCGCGGGTGTCAGGCGGCAATCGGAGCTGTCTGCCCGTTGCATAGCCTTCCCCCCTGACAAGCGGGGGCGGGAGCGCGCCGCTGGCAGCGCCCGCTCGCCCCCTAGCCTCATGTACATGAGAGACGTATAGCTACGGCGATTTGCCTGGGAGCATCTGCCTGTCACAGTATAACTGCGGTGAGTGGTCAGGAACGGGTTAAGGATAGTGAACAAATTAAGCCATTTAATGTCACTTCGTTTTTTGGCTCCTTTTTTAACCACTTCAATACAGGGCACTTTTACCCCCTTCCTGCCCAGGCCAATTTTCAGCTTTGTGCAGTCATGCAACACCGTACCCACATTAAATGTTTAAATGAGCTTTCTTTTGGTGGTATTTAATCCCCACTGGGTTTTTCATTTTTGGCTTAAAAAAAAAACAAAACAAAAAAAGACTGAAAAATTTG
The DNA here is from genome assembly GCF_965119305.1 of Pelophylax lessonae. NCBI lineage: Eukaryota > Metazoa > Chordata > Amphibia > Anura > Ranidae > Pelophylax > Pelophylax lessonae. The sequence continues at coordinate 20,763,303 of NC_138779.1, read as the reverse complement.
AAAAAAAAAATGTATTGGTTTTTGTCAGTAAATGTTGTAAAGAAGTCATTTTTCTCCTTCATTGATGTGCGCTGATGATGCTGCACTGATGGGCACTGATAGGCTGCACTGATGGGCCCTAAAGAGGCCGCACTGATGAGGCGGCAGTAATATGCATCACTGATGGGCACTGATAGGTGGCACTGATGGGCGGCACTTAAGAGCAATGATAGGTGGCACTGATGGGCGGCACTTAAGAGCAATGATAGGTGGCACGGATAGGCGACGCTGATGGGCGGCACGCACAAACGGCACAGATTGGCATCACTGATAGGCACAGATTGGAATCACAGATGGGCACTAACTGGCATCCCTGCTGAGCATTGGTGGGGCTTCACTAAAGATCAGTGTCCTGATTATCTGTACAGGTCTCCCCTGTGAGAAGATGCCGCTGATCGGCTCTCCTCGCCGCAGTGTAAGACAAGGAGAGCCAATAAACTGCATTTCTGTGTTTACATGTTATCAGCTTTGATTGGGCACAGCTGCTCACATGGGTAAAGAGCCATATCATCGGATCGTGGTTGCGCTATGTCACAGGTCTAATGACATCGTCCCAGAAAGAGATAGGATCCTGCCTGCTGCCATTTGTCTATACGATGGTGGGAGATTCTTAAATCCTAATGATAAAAAGAATCCCCCAAATGATCCTGATGAAAAGTTTCCATCCCCTGTAATGGTTGGCCTTGGTACAGACACACAGGGTGACACACTCAGGTTAAAACGGCAATTAAATGTTAATTTCCCACATGTGTGGGTTTTTAAATTGCCCTTAGTGTCTGTGTATAAATGAGTGGTTAATCTCACGTGGATGCACTGAGCAGGCTAGATATTGAGCCGTGAAGAACTGAAGAGCAGAAAAGACCTGCCTAACAAGGTAATGGAACTTTGTAAAGATGGAAAAGGGTATAAAAAGATATCCATGGCCTTGAATTTGACAGTCAGTACTGTTCAATCACTTTCTGTACTAAGAAGTGAAAAATTTAGGGATCTCTTGATACCAAGCCAAGATCAGGTAGAGCAAGAAATATTGTAGCCACAACTGCCAGAGGAATTGTTGCATTTTTTGCGATTCGGCACTGCGTTACTTTAATGGACAATTGCAGGGTTGTGCGACGCTGTACCCAAATAAAATTATTTTGGTGGTATTTGATCACCTGTGCGATTTTTTTTTTTTTTTGCGTTATAAACAAAAAAAAGAGCGACAATTCTGAAAAAAAAAGAAAACAATATTTTTCACTTTCTCCTATATAACATTCCCAATGGGCCAAACTGTATTCTGCTACATATTTTTGGTAAACAAAATCCCAATAAGCGTATTTTGATTGGTTTGCGCAAGAGTTATCGCGTCTACAAACTAGGGGAAAGATTTATGTCATTTTTATTTATTTTTACTAGTAATGGCGGTGATCTGCGATTTTTAGTGGGACTGCGACATTGCGGCGGACAGATTGGACCCCTGACTGACATTTTCGACACATTTGGGGGGGACCAGTGACATTACTACAGTAATCGGTGCTAAAAATATGCACTGTTACTGTAATAATGGCACTGGCAGGGAAGGGGGTTAATACTGGGGGTGATCAAGGGGTTAAATGTGAGCCTAATTGTTGCTTACTAACTGTGGGGGGGAAGGGGGGCTCTGTGACAGGCACACAGAGATCGGTGATTCAGCTTAGCATTGTGCCTGTCTGACAGGAGAGCCGCCTGCTTTGTTTACATAGGCAAGCGGCTCTCCTGTCAGTTTCCTCGAAGACGGCGGGAGGCTGGCGACGACTGCGTCCACTCCTCCCACAGTCTGGCTCCGGTGCGGAAGGGGTTAACCCAGGGGTGATCAAAGGGTTAAGTGTGAGCCTAGGCCAGTGATGGCGAACCTTGGCACCCCAGATGTTTTGGAACTACATTTCCCATGATGAGTGCATGAGCATCATGGGAAATGTAGTTCCAAAATATCTGGGGTGCCAAGGTTCGCCATCACTGGCCTAGGGGGTGTTTTCTAACTGTGAGGGGGAGGGGCTTGTGGAATCAACGCAGAGACCTGTGATCTTAAATAGGAGGATCACAGGCGCTCTGTGTTCATTCCAGAGAGAACAACGGTCTGCCGTGTTTACAACAGCAGACTGTCATTCTCTCTCCACGGGGAGCGATCGCGGCCATTGGCCCCGTGGATCGGCTTTCCCGCTGCCTAATGGGGGCGCGAGCGCACCTCCTGAGGCGCGTGCGTGACCCCAGGAGCGCTCTAGCGAACCGACGTAAGGGGCGGTCAGCAAGTGGTTATTTGAACAGGCTGAAGTTAGAAGCTTATTTGCCACCCTGCACAGCTGCACCAGATTTTGCACCAGTTTTAGTAAATTAACCCCATGTTTAGTTTTTTTTTTTTTTTATATTTAGCTGTTAAAAAAAAAAAAAAAATGTATGCCCATTACAAAGTGTCACAAAGAGTTAACGACCCATTGGCCGCAAGATGTCATCTGCTAAATTGCTCTTATCTTTGATTCCCTCATACTTACCTTTATTAAAATCAATACAGCCCATTAGCTTAGATTGTTTCCTTCGCTAATAATACTCTATTGATATACGGCACGCGCTTTTTTTTTTTTTTTTATTGAACTAAACAAATTTCCTCTTTGTGCCCCGCTGCAGCCGGAGGTCAGGCCAGCCGAGGGAACGTGCTGTTTATAAATGTGTATTTACTGCCTGTCTCCTGATTGGGAACATATCTGTTCCACAAGCTTCAGGTGCCTTTTAAAGGGGGGGGGGGGGAGATTTATGGCCGACTTCCTGCTTATTTTAGACAAAGAGCACCATTTTCAGCGAAGTAATGAATGTGCGGCGTAGGGGGAGTCAGACATCTATTAAACAAGCATATCGTAGCCGAAGCAACAGGTTTTTTTTTTACAGAAAAAAATTTATTTGATGGCGATTGGCAGGAGCGCTCATCATGCTCATTAGTTTTATTTGTGAAATTGTCAATTGAACACAGAGCCTATTGTGTGCTGTGCAGTTCCCTAGATTTCCTCTAGATGGCAGAAGCGGATATGGTGAGACCCTCCGATGGGAGCAACTGGAAGAGGAGGTGCTGGGGATTTACTAAAAGAGAAGAGATTGTTGGCCGGTGTGACTTTTTCATGCGCTCGCATGACAAGTCACACCCTGTTTGTGCCTATGGAACCTTTTCGAATCGGTGCAACTCATGATTTTGAAAAAAGATCTCTGCACTATTTTTGGTGATTTCATGTGCGACTTTCATAAACATGAAGTCGCACAGATTTCTGCAAGCCGCACATGAAATCACAGTGACCGGCGGCTTCGAAATTGCGCCGATTTCAATACAAATATATTATATCTGCTGCGCCTGGTAATAAAACACAATATTAAAATATAGCAAAGAAGCAGCTGACGCAATATTGTGGAATAAACAATAAACAAACATAAACAGTACAAATGTGGCGCAGCGCTATTCGAATAGCAAAAAAAATCCACATCCAGAGAGAGAGTCCTTCCCTGCGTGTTTCGTCATCATAGGACGTCGTCAGGGGCGTCTACACCATGAGGAGTGTTTTATTTATCTCCACATGATATGTGGACACACGTCTGTAAAACGCAATGTGTACATGGGCCCTTAGCCCCGGTTTAGACTGAATGCGGCTTTGAAATCGCTCTAAACAGTACAAAAGTGGTGCAGCGCTATTCAACTAGCAAAAAATTCCACATCCAGAGAGAGAGAGAGAGAGTCCCTCCCTACGTATTTCGTCATCATATGACATCGTCAGGGGCGTCTACACCATGAGAAGTGTTTTATTTATCTCCACATGATATGTGGACACAAGTCTGTAAAACGCAAGGTGTAAATATGCCCTTAGCCCCGGTTTAGACAGAATGCGGCTTTGAAATCAGGCTATACAGTACAAAAGTGGCGCAGCGCTATTCAAATAGCAAAATAATCCACATCCAGAGAGAGAGAATCCCTCCCTATGTGTTTTGTCATCCTATGATGTCGTCAGGGGCATCTACACAATGAGGAGTGTTTTATTTATCTCCACATGATATGCGGGCATACGTCTGTAAAACACAAATGGGCCCTTAGCCCCAGTTTAGACTGAATGCGGCTTTGAAATCACGCAAAACAGTACAAAAGTGGCACAGCGCTATTCAAATAGCAAAAAAAATCCACATCCAGAGAGAGAGTCCTTCCCTGCGTGTTTCGTCATCATAGGACGTCGTCAGGGGCGTCTACACCATGAGGAGTGTTTAATTTATCTCAACATGATATGTGGACACACGTTTGTAAAACGCAAAGTGTAAATGGGCCCTTAGCCCCAGTTTAGACTGAATGCGGATTTGAAATCGCGCTAAACAGCACAGAAGTGGCGCAGTGCTATTCAAATAGCAAAAAAATCCACATCCAGAGAGAGAGAGAGAGTCCCTCCCTACGTGTTTTGTCATCATATGACGTCGTCAGGGGCGTCTACACCATGAGGAGTGTTTTATTTATCTCCACATGATATGTTATGTCTGCAGAGAGGATCGCTGAGTGTATAACACACATCTTGAGTACTGTGTCCAGAGCCGTGAGCGAGGTGTCCTGAGTCCAGACTGAGTCTAGTTCCGGAGTCCTGTGTCCAGAGTCCTGAGCCAGGTGTCCAGAGGCCGTTGTCCAGAGTCCTGAGCCAGGTGTACAGAGGCCTGTGTCCAGAGTCCCGAGCCAGGTGTCCAGAGTCCCAAGCCAGGTGTCCAGAGGCCTGCGTCCAGAGTCCTGTGTACGGAGTCCAGAGTCTGGAGTTCTTTATCCAGAGTCCTGTGTGTGGAGTCCTGTGTTCAGTGTCCAGAGTAGTGTTTCCAGAGTCCTGTGTCCCAATTCTTGCGTCTAGAGTCCAGTGTCAGGTGTCCAGAGTCATTTTTCCACAATCCTGTGGAAAATTCAGAGTCCTGTTTCCAGAGTCCAGAGTTCTGTATCCTGAGTCCAATGCTCAGAGTCCTGTGTCCAAAGTCTTGAGTCAAGTGTTCAGAGTCCAGAGGAATCCTGAGTCCTGGCTGCTGGGTTGGCTGGCAGGGGGCGGAGCCTGCAGAGTGTTCTTCCTGGGGTCGGTGAAATGTTTCTAATGGTGGGGAAGCTGTGGGACAGAAGTGAGTACCCCGTGTAATCGGGAGGAAGACACACTTTAGGGTTTTCATCCTTCATCCAGCTTTTTAGTGTATCTAAACCCAAAAGCAGAAACGTAAGATATTTCCTCTTACCAGTCCTTAGATGTAGCGGCTGCATTCATTTTCCTATTTTCACCTGGTGATCCCGCCAGTAACAAACCTCATGTTCTGGGCTGCCATTGTGTACTCATCGTACTGTACCTATAGAGAAGCAGTGTTGTCTCCCCATGACAGGACTACAGCAAACCACCCACTGTAGAGCGGAGAAGGGTTCTGTAGTCCGACTCCTCAAGCATAGGTGGGAACAATGTAACTGATTGGAGTCAGCACAGGCAGAGAACACAGGAAGTTATTAGCTCAAAACCATAATTGGCAGGATTAACGGGTATTGTTTCACCTATTAAACTCAAAGCTCCCAACTGTCCCTGATTTGGAACAAAGTCCCTCTGTCCCTCATTCCTCCTCATTTGGTCCTCATTTTGGTCCTGTGTCCGGTACCCAGAGTCCAGTGTCCAGAGTCTTGTGTCCAGAGTCCTGTGTCCAGAGAAAAAAGTCCTGTGTCCAGAGTCTTTTGTCCAGAGTCCTGTGTTCAGAGTCTAGTGTCCAGTGTCCAGAGTCCAGAGTCCTGTGTCCAGAGAAAAAAGTCTTGTGTCCTGTGTCCAGATTCTTTTGTCCAGAGTCATGTGCCCAGTGTCCAGAGTCTTGTGTCCAGAATCTTGTGTCCAGAGTCTTGTGTCCAGAGTCCTGTGTCCAGAGAAAAAAGTATTGTGTCCTGTGTCCAGATTCTTTTGTCCAGAGTCATGTGCCCAGTGTCCAGAGTCTTGTGTCCAGAATCTTGTGTCCAGAATCTTGTGTCCAGAGTCTTGTGTCCAGAGTCTTGTGTCCAGAGTCCTGTGTCCATAGTCCTGTGTCCAGAATCTTGTGTCCAGAATCTTGTGTCCAGAGTCTTGTGTCCAGAGTCCTGTGTCCAGAGTCCTGTGTCCAGAATCTTGTGTCCAGAGTCTTGTGTCCAGAGTCCTGTGTCCAGAGTCTTGAGTCGAGAGTCCTGTGTCCAGTGTCCAGAGTCTTGAGTCCAGAGTCGAGAGTCCTGTGTCCAGAGTCTTGTGTCCAGAGTCCTGTGTCCAGTTTCCAGAGTCCTGTGTCCAGTTTCCAGAATCTTGTGTCCAGAGTCCAGAGTCCTGTGTCCAGAGTCTTGTGTCCAGAGTCTTGTGTCCAGAATCTTGTGTCCAGAGTCTTTTGTCCAGAGTCCTGTGTTCAGAGTCTAGTGTCCAGTGTCCAGAGTCCAGAGTCCTGTGTCCAGAGAAAAAAGTCTTGTGTCCTGTGTCCAGATTCTTTTGTCCAGAGTCATGTGCCCAGTGTCCAGAGTCTTGTGTCCAGAATCTTGTGTCCAGAATCTTGTGTCCAGAGTCTTGTGTCCAGAGTCTTGTATCCAGAGTCCTGTGTCCAGAGTCCTGTGTCCAGAATCTTGTGTCCAGAATCTTGTGTCCAGAGTCTTGTGTCCAGAGTCCTGTGTCCAGAGTCCTGTGTCCAGAATCTTGTGTCCAGAGTCTTGTGTCCAGAGTCCTGTGTCCAGAGTCTTGAGTCGAGAGTCCTGTGTCCAGTGTCCAGAGTCTTGAGTCCAGAGTCGAGAGTCCTGTGTCCAGAGTCTTGTGTCCAGAGTCCTGTGTCCAGTTTCCAGAGTCCTGTGTCCAGTTTCCAGAATCTTGTGTCCAGAGTCCAGAGTCCTGTGTCCAGAGTCTTGTGTCCAGAGTCTTGTGTCCAGAATCTTGTGTCCAGAGTCTTGTGTCCAGAGTCCTGTGTCCAGAGTCCTGTGTCCAGAATCTTGTGTCCAGAGTCTTGTGTCCAGAGTCCTGTGTCCAGAGTCCTGTGTCCAGAGTCTTGAGTCGAGAGTCCTGTGTCCAGTGTCCAGAGTCTTGAGTCCAGAGTCGAGAGTCCTGTGTCCAGAGTCTTGTATCCAGAGTCCTGTGTCCAGTTTCCAGAGTCTTGTGTCCAGAGTCCAGAGTCCTGTGTCCAGAGTCTTGTGTCCAGAGTCTTGTGTCCAGAGTCCTGTGTCCAGAGTACTGTGTCCAGTGTCCAGAGCCTTGTGTACAGAGTCTTTTGTCCAGAGTCCTGTGTCAAGTGTTCAGAGTCCTGTGTCCATAGTCTTGTGTCTTGAGTCCTGTGTCCAGAGTCCTAAACCAGGTATCCAGTGTGTCCAGTGTATAGGTAAGCATACGTCCAGAAGGGAGCAATGGAAAGGTAAGTATAACCCCAGAGCTGGGACAAGGGGTGGGCAGGAGGGGAGTTGCCCCTAATGCAGAATTGGGGGGCGCCTGTCACCACATGCACACTCCAGATCAGTGGTTGGTGACCTGTGGGCAATGTTAGGACTCTTTGAAGGAACTGAGCTTCAGGGGAGCACTAGAAAGGTAAGTATAAATCCAGAGCTGGAACAAGGGGTGGTCAGGAGGGAAGTTGCCCCAGATGCACCGGGGGGTGGGGGTGGGGGCTTTCACTCAACACACATTTCAGATCAGTGGTTGGTGACCTGTGGGCAACATTTAGACTTTTTGAAGGAATTAAGCTTCAGAGGAACACTGGAAAGGTAAGTATAAGTCCAAAGCTAGGACAAGGGGTGGGCAGGAGGGAGGTTGCCCCAGATGCACCAGCGGGGGAGAGGGGCTGTCACTGCACGCACATTTCAGATCAGTAATTGGTGTCCTGTGGGCAACATCTAGACTCTTTGAAGGAACTGAGCTTCAGAGGAGCAATGAAAAGTTAAGTATAAGTCCAGATCTAGGACAAGGGGTGGGCAGGAGGGAAGTTGCCCTAGATACAGCAGTGTGTGTGTGTGTGTGGGGGGGGGGGGGTGCCCTCTAACTGCATGCACACTCCAGATAAGTGGTTGGTGACCTGTGGGCAAGGTTAAGACTCTTCGAAGGAACTGATCTTCAGGGGAGCCCTAGAAAGGTAGGTAAGCCCATCCCCACTCTTCACCCCATTTGCCCACGGCTTACACAAAAAACACAGTGTGCATGCGCCACCACCTTCTAGCTGCCATGCATGTGCAGTGCACACTCCACGCCAACCATGGCCAGCCATAGTAAGGGGTCACAGAATGGGCGCAGGGTGTTACACCCAATCCTCACCCTTGCTGTGGACGCTGGAAGAACCTGACTCGGCACTTTATAAGTCTATGGGGGGGATATGGATTTCAAGAGAACCTGTCACTTTAAGTGAAAGAAGGTTTGGCCTTGAAAAGTTTTGTAACAATGTATCTGATGAAATCTACAAAGACGTTATTTTTAGCGTAGGATCTCGGATGTCTTTGAGGTGTGAATGTTATGCGGCTTGCTTAAGTAAATGTCTGATTCCTAGAAGTCCGCTCACCATCGATCACAGGTTTTACACTTTCCCATTATTCACCGTCATGAATGGCTCTGCTCTGTATTACAGGCTTTGTCCAATTTTCCATGTCATACACAATGTAACTTATTGCCTTCATACAATGGCCGTCTTCGTGTTTGTGTTGGCTGAGCGGCCCCCACAATAGGACCTATAACTTATTACAGCTGACACTTGTGAATCGGGTATTATTCGCAGCCTTCTAGTGTGCAACTTCAAACAATTCCTGGAAGGCCGTCTCGTATCCAGACACTACGAGGGAAATCAACACTTTACAACTCCTTCAACCCTTCCATGGCTGCTGGACCAGAGGCAGGGCGGGGTGGAATCTACCTAATACATACAACCTTAAAGGGCAACTCCACTTTTGTGGGGAAAATAAATAGCAAATAATAAAAAAAAAAAAAATAAAATAAATAAAAAAGAAAAAAATAATATATAACATATACAATTGTGACACAAGTCATATTGTAATTTATTGCTATTAAAAAATGACCTTTCCTTTTCAAACCGCAGCACTGTAATTTTCTGTAAAATGCAATATAGCAAATAATGGCCAAATAAAAAAAAAAATAAATAAATAAATAAATTTAAAAAAAATAAATAAAAAAAATAAAAAAATAATATATATAATTGTGACACAAGTCATATTGAAATTGATTGTTATTAAACATGGCCTTTCCTTTTCAATCTGCAACTCTGTAATTTTCTGTAAAATGCAATATGGCAAATAATGGCCATATTAAAAATAAATAAATAAATAAATAAAATAAAATAAAAATATATATATATACAATTTTTTACAAATTTATTGCTATTAAAAAATGACCTTTCCTTTTCAAACCGCAGCACTGTAATTTTCTGTAAAATGCAATATAGCAAATAATGGCCAAATAAAAAAAATAAATAAATAAATAAAAAAAAAATAAATTAAAAAAATAATATATATAATTGTGACACAAGTCATATTGAAATTGATTGTTATTAAACATGGCCTTTCCTTTTCAATCTGCAGCTCTGTAATTTTCTGTAAAATGCAATATGGCAAATAATGGCCATATTAAAAATAAATAAATAAATAAATAAAATAAAATAAAAAAATATATATATACAATTGAGATACAAGTCATGTTGTAATTAATTGTTATTAAAAATGACCTTTCCTGTTAAATCTGCAGCTCTGTAATTTTCTGTAAAATGCAACATGGCAATGAAGCCCTATTCAAAACAAAAACAAACAAAAAAAAAATACAATTGGGACACAAGTCATATTGTAATTGAATGTTATTAAAAATTACCTTTCCTTTTCAATCTGCAGCACTGTAATTTTATATAAAATGCATTATGGCAAATAATGGCCATATTAACACAAATAAATCAACAAATAAATCAATAAAAAATAAAAAAAATAATATATACAATTGTGACACAAGTCCTATTGTAATTATTTTTTATTAAAAATAACCTTTCCTTTTCAATCTGCAGCTCTGTAATTTTCTGTAAAATGCAATATGGCAAATAATGGCCATATTAAAATAAATAAATCAATAAATAAAAATAAATAAATAAAATAAATAAAATAATATATACAATTGTGACACAAGTCATATTATTTATTTCTTTTTTATTTATTTTATTTATTTTATCACTGAGATTTACTGTTTCAACCTAGGTTTATACTTTTTTGAAAGAGCACCAGTCACTTTACCCTTGCACCTTATCACTTATTGATGTTTTTTACTTCTGTATTTTACTTATTTATTGATTAAGTGCAATTGCCCCCATCAGGCGGTTGTTTATCAATTTACACCATTTTGCATATGTGACTATGTTGTATTTTCTACATTTATCGCTGGATCCTGGTAGAGATTACTTACCTTGTCCCCAGGATCCCGCGATGTGTCCCTGCAGCATACGGCAGCCGGATCTTCTGCCCGATGCTTGTGAGCCCCGGCTTCCGTCTCCTGCGACGTGACGCTCGCGGGGGGTGGAACCGGCGGCAAATTAGAAAAGTAAAACACACAAACACACTGATATATTGTAATCCTATTGGATAACATTACAAAATAAAATAAATTGACATTAGTTTGCCCCCCAGTGCCCTTTCCTGCAGTTTTACTGTACTTTATATATATATATATATATATATATATATATATATATACAGGCATACCCCGCTTTAAGTACACTCACTTTAAGTACACTCGCGAGTAAGGACACAGCTTGTTCAGCTTGGCATGACACTACTCCCGGTTTTTAACATTGGCGTCTATAGGAAATCTTGGTCAGCTTGACATGGCACTGCTCCCAAACCATAAGTGACAAGGATACCAAACTTAGGGAGCAACGAGAGGGGATCCAGGATTACAATATATCCTGTTTGTGGCTGTCCAGCTTGCCTAGGTAATCTACTATGTCATAGTCATCGCTTCTCGGCCTTTTGGCTAAGATCAAGTGTAGTATCTGTTCTTATCAGTTGGTATGGAACCTGATGGTTAGTATCGGTGGGGGCCGAAATGAACCAGGGCGCTCCGGAACAACCGGGGGACTGGGAAGTAAGCCACAACAGAGAAAGCCGGAGGGGTCCATTGCCTTCTGATTTGAATGGGTCCGCCCCTACCAGTTTGAAGGGAGCAAGAAAGCTGGGGAATGACGGTTAGTATTGCTCTTGGATGTAATTGGTGAGGAATTGGGATGGCGGTGGGAGGGCCTTTCCTCCTGGGTTGAATCTGTCCTTGCAAAAGGCTTGTCCCCAGTTGAAGGCAGGCTCTCTCTAAGCTGTCCACGTTCTAAACCTCCTGGTAGGTAAGGGCTACACTCGGTCTGGCCATTGGGTCGGGGTAGAAAAAGCCCGTAGTGTATGTGCCCCTGGGGTGGCAGCCCAGGGGTGCCTTAATTCTCACTGGTGAGGGGCAGCTCGCCTTGAGTTTTTCGGCACCATGGTCACTGCACCTACACACTTTTTTAAGCACCTGCCTCTTGGGCAAGGCCTTTTGGCTTCGACCAGAGGAATTTTTATTCCGGCCGGAAGGCCTGCCTTTGTTTTTCACTTAGGCACTAATTCACTCCTCCACTTCCCCTTCCCCACCTTTTTGTTTGTGTGTATTTTTCTTTGTGGTGTGTCACTTCACTTTCACTCTTCTCTTCCTGCACGACGAGTACGGTGTGGGTCTCTGGGCCTACCTTGAAAGTCTTGGGAGGGGGTGGACATGGCCTTTTGGCTTAGTTCGCTCTCTCTCATGGGGGTCTCCCTTCGGGGGAGCCCCACCCAGTACTTGGGGTGGGCTGTTTCAGCAGTCCCCCTGGAGAACGGGGTTTGCCAGGTCTTGGCCAGGCAAACCATAGGAAGTACCTCAGTCCCTGTCAGGAGTCTTGCGCCCCGGGGGATCAAGGTATAGGTCCAACCTCTTCGGAGGCCAGACCATTCGCACACCCTGTGCAGTTTTTGTGTGTTCACGTTTGTGTGTGTGCACTTTTTTATGCACCGGGTGCTAAGTCTTTTTTGAGTGTGATTTCACACGCTTCGGGCTTTAAAAAAAAAAAAAAAAAAATCTACTATGTCATAGTCCTGGATCCCCTTAACATGCTCCCCAAGCTTGGGGTCCTTGTCACATGGTTTGGGAGCAATGCCATGTCAAGCTGACCAAGATTTCCTATGGAGCTAGTGTATTTACATGCATTGAGAAATGAAAAAAGGTATTGCTTCACTTTAAGTACATTTTCGTTTTACATACATGCTCTGGTCCCATTGTGTACTTAAAAGTGGGGTATGCCTGTATATATATTTATACGTATATCCATATATATATATGTATATATATATATATATATATATATATATATATATATATATATATATGTATACATATACATATGTATATATATATATACACATATATATATATATATATATATACTGTATATATACACATATATATATATATATATATATATATATACACATATATATGTATGCATATATATATATATATATATATATATATATATATATATACTTTAACTTATTTATAGTTATTTATTATATTATAATTTATGATTTTGTGTTTCAAACTTTATCATACCCATGATGTTATAAAGAAGAACGCACAGTAAAGAAAAATCATATGTAAATAGTTGGCAAAATAATTGTACCGCTTTCAGCACCTAAAATCGGAAACAATCATTCCGCCAGGGAGGTTAAAAACCAAAAAATAAATAAAGAAATGTATAAAAAAAAAAAAAAAAAAAAAAAAAATTTGCGACACTAGTCATATTGTAATTGATTGTTATTAAAAATGACCTTTCCTTTTCAATCTGCAGCACTGTTATTTTATGTAAAATGCAATATGGCAACCCAGAGGCGTACAGTACACAGAGCTTCCCTTCCCCCCAATATATGTAATTTCCTGCATGCGTGATTGGCTCACTGATGTTCCCAGAAGTCTGCACTAAGATACAAGTCAGATTTTGGGTATCCCCTGCAACACAAATGTCATTTTTGGTAATATACTTCCAAAGGGGAAATCACATCTAAAGGAATGCAGACCCTGCCACTTTCCTCATCAGAGCCCTACAGGTGCAGCAGCTGATTGATAACTGTGGAATCACTCCCATTAGATTTACTATGCACATGGACACAGACAAGCAAACCACTATTTCTTCAGAATAACAAAAGGGAGGATTCTGCAACAAAGTTTGTTAAAATCCTTGCAATGTACAGAGATCACCCAGAGGGGGAGGATTTTGTTCTCAATAAAAACGTTACTCCCAATAATGATAATTTGTATGGTGACACAATGGGCACAGTGCAAGGCTCGGTTCTTAACCTGTTCATACCTGGCCCTGCACAAACCTCCCATCGATCCGGGTGGACATCACATGAAGTCGCCCCCCCGCACGCGGCCCTGGGCCATCAATGGATAGCTTCCTTTCAAGCCATCCATTGTATACAATTGTGTTGCTAGTTGTGATTGGCCACAGTAATCACATGGCACAGACAGCAGTGGCGGCTGCTGCTCAAAATTTTTGGGGGGGGCGCAAAAAGAAAAATGTAATAGGTATTGCTTCGCGTCAAAAAACGCAGTAAAAAATTGTGTGTCTTTGAAGTCATGGTACAGGCATGGCACAAGTAATAGTAAAGTTATGGCATAGGTGATGGTACAGGCATGGCACAGGTGATGGTACAGGAGATGGTATAGGCATGGCACAGATATGGTATAGGCATGGCACAGATATGGTATAGGCATGGCACAGATATGGTATAGGCATGTCACAGGTCATGGTACAGGAGATGGTATATGCCCCCTTTCAATGCAGAGACCAGCGTACATGCCCCCTTTCAATGCAGAGACCAGCGTACATGCCCCCTTTCAATGCAGAGACCAACGTACATGCCCCCTTTCAATGCAGAGACCAGCGTACATGCCCCCTTTCAATGCAGAGACCAGCGTACATGCCCCCTTTCAATGCAGAGACCAGCGTGCATGCCCCCTTTAATGCAGAGATCAGCGTGCGTGCCCCCTTCAATGCAATGAACATTGTGCTGTGCCCCCTTCAATGCAATGAACACTGTGCTATGCCCCCTTCAATGCAATAAACACTGTGCTGTGCCCCCCTTCAATGCAATAAACACTGTGCCCCCTTCAATGCAATGAACACTGTGCTGTGCCCCCACAATGCAGAGTTCAGCGTGCATGCCCCCTTCAATGCAACTGTGCTGTGCCCCCTTCAATGCAATAAACACTGTGCTGTGCCCCCTTCAATGCAATAAACACTGTGCTATGCCCCCTTCAATGCAATAAACACTGTGCTGTGCCCCCACAATGCAGAGTTCAGCGTGCATGCCCCCTTCAATGCAACTGTGCTGTGCCCCCTTCAATGCAATGAACACTGTTCCGTGCCCCCATCAATGCAGAGTTCAGCGCGCGAGCCCCTTTCAATGCAGAGTGCCACAGCATTGTCCCCAATCACTGCAGAGCGCCACGGCATTGTCCCCAATCACTGCAGAGCGCCACAGCATTGTCCCCAATCACTGCAGAGCGCCACAGCATTGTCCCCAATGATTGCAGAGTGCCCACAGCATTGTCCCCAATGATTGCAGAGTGCCCACACTATTGTCCCCCAATGATTGCAGAGTGCCACAGCATTGTCCCTCAATGATTGCAGAGTGCCACAGCATTGTACCCCAATGATTGCAGAGTTCCCACAGCATTGTCCCCCAATGATTGCAGAGTGCCACAGCATTGTCCCCCAATGATTGCAGAGTGCCACAGCATTGTACCCCAATGATTGCAGAGTGCCACAGAATTGTACCCCAATGATTGCAGAGTGCCCACAGCATTGTACCCCAATGATTGCAGAGTGCCCACAGCATTGTACCCCAATCAATGCAGAGACCAGCGTGCATGCTCCCTTCAATCCAATGCACTTACCTGGCGGCAGCTCGGCTCCCAGCGGCGGCTTCTCCCCTCCTCGATACTTCGTCCTCTTCTGCGGCAGCGGGAAGGTGAGTGGCTTCTCCCTTGTCTCTGCCTCTCCTCTTCTCTGCGGCGGGAACCGGCGGGCGGCCTCTCCTCTTCTCTGCGGCGGGAACCGGCGGGAAGGTGAGCAGCGGT
Organism: Pelophylax lessonae; assembly: GCF_965119305.1. Taxonomy (NCBI): domain Eukaryota; kingdom Metazoa; phylum Chordata; class Amphibia; order Anura; family Ranidae; genus Pelophylax; species Pelophylax lessonae. The sequence continues at coordinate 20,748,124 of NC_138779.1, read as the reverse complement.
GATGGTGAGTGACTGACGCACGCACCGGGACTGCCCCCATTGCGACGGCAGCGATCGGATGTCCTGGATGATGATTGGTCCAGGCTGGAGACTGGACCAATCACAGCCAGGATATCATGAAGGTGGGGGTGGCCAAGCGCTCTTTCCTGCGCCCAGGTTACGCCCCCAGAAGGCAGCCAATCGGCGCCTCTTCTGGGTCGTAAACCCCACCCCCCCTTTAGCCACCACATAGGCCGGCGGACCATTTTTTTTTTCCTTTTTTTTAGGGCAGGGCGGCGCCCTGGCACCCCCTATGCACGGGCCGCCACTGACAGACAGGGCCAATCACAGCTATCACAACAAAACAAACTGAATTAATCGATTTCATTCAGTAAAATGCTTACATAAAGCAATGAAATTAATTACTATTAGCAAACATAAAAAAAAAAACTGATCACTTCCCCAGAGTAGTACAATGTTGCTATTTTAACATTATATTGCTGTGGTCAAAGTGTGTTAATAAAAATCGTGGAAAAAAAATATAATAAAAAACAGAAAAAAAAATGTTTTTTTTTTTTTTTTTTTTTTTCATTTAAGGCTCTCACCAGTCTGTGTCCCTTATGATGATGATGACTACTGCACTGATTGGACAAAAAATGACAACTTCAAAAAACCCGCCATGCCTTTTACTAAATACGTTGGCCTGTCTGCATTCCAAAAAGGGGTCATTTGGGGGATATTTGTACTGTCCTGACATTTTTTGGCCTCAAAAAATGAGATAGGCCATCAGGATTGATCAGTTTTCAGATATATCCCATAGTTTGTGGACTCTATAACTTTCCTACAGACTAAAAATTATACACTGATTTGGGTTATTTTTCACCAAAGAAATGTAGCAGAATACATTTTGGCCTAAATTCATGAAGAACAATTATGTTTTTGAAAACTTATGGAACAGAAACAAAGAAAAACGTGTTTTTTTTTTTTCTTGAAAATTTTCAGTCTTTTTTCATTTATTTCGCAAAAAATTAAACCCCAGTGGTGATTAAATACCACCAAAAAGAAAACAATGTGTGAAAACAATGATAAAAATGTCATTTGGGTGCAGTGCTGCATGACCGCGCAATTGTCATTCAAAGTGTGACAGTGCTGAAAGCTGAAAATAGGCCTAACCTAACAAAATAAAAAAATTAAAAAAAAATGTTCCCCCCTAACTATAACCCGTAACCCTAGTATTAACCCTTAACCTAAGAAAATAAATAATAAGTAATTAAATAAAAAATAAATAATAATAATAAAGTAGAATAAAATAAAAAAAAAAATTAACCCCTAACTTTAACCCTCAACCCTAACTATAGTATTAACCCCTAACTTAAGAAAATAAAAAAATAAATATTAATTAAACAAACAAAAAATAAATAATAATAAATAGAATACAATAAAAAAAATAACCCCTAACTTTAACCCTCAACCCTAACTATAGTGGTAACCCCTGACCTAAGAAAATAAATAAATAATAAATAAATGAACAAAAAATAAATAATAATAAATAGAATAAAAAATAAAATAAAAAATAAATGAACCCAAAATCATTTGGGTTGGGCTTGGCCCCTTAGTTCCAGTGAAGGGAACTCTTAAGGTGTCAGCATACCAAAACATTTTGGACAATTTCATGCTCCCAACTTAGTGGGAAGAGTTTGGGGATGGCTCCTTCCTGTTCCAACATGACTGCACACCAGTGCACAAAGCAAGGTCCATAAAGACATGGAGGAGTGAGTTTGGGGTGGAGGAACCTGACTGGCCTGCACAGAGTCCTGACCTTAACCCGATAGAACACCTTTGGGATGACTTAGAGCGGAGACTGCGAGCCAGGACTTCTCTCCAACATCAGTGTCTGACTTCACAAATGTGCTTCTGGAAGAATGGTCAAACATTCCCAAAGATACACTTCCCAGAAGAGTTGAAGCTGTTAGAGGTGCAAAGGGTGGGCCAACTCAATATTGAACCCTATGGACTAATGCCTCGTACACACGCATCGATAGTTGGCCGTGAATTTTCGGCCAACGTCCGATCGGCCAATTTTCGGCTTGTTAGTATGATGCTTCCGACAACCGACTCCGACTTTTCAGCCGAATAAAATCTGGTGTGCAGGTTATAAAATTTTTGTTGGCCGTCAACACAACGGCCGATTTTCCATCAGTCAGTACAGATTTCGGCAGACAAAAATCAGATGAGCAAGACTGGGCATGCTCAGAGAAGAAAAAACACACGGAAAGTAAACCATCACATGACATCACTTCTGAAGTAGATTTTTGTTGGCCGAGAAAATTCGTGTGCAGTCTAGAGCACATTCCAACCAACACAACACCACTCTGGACAAAAGTCGGACGATCGGTCGGCCAATAATCGTTGCATGTGTACGAGGCATTAGAGCATAGACTGCGAGCCAGGACTTCTCTCCAACATCAGTGCCTGACCTCACAAATGAGCTTCTGGAAGAATGGTCAAACATTCCCAAAGATACACTCCTAAACCTTGTGGACAGCCTTCCCAGAAGAGTTGAAGCTGTTATAGCTGCAAAGGGTGGGCCAACTCAATATTGAACCCTACGGACTAAGACTGGGATGCCATTAAAGTTCATGTGTGTGTAAAGGCAGGCGTCCCAATACTTTTGGTAATATATATATACAGTGGGTACGGAAAGTATTCAGACCCCCTTAAATTTTTCACTCTTTGTTATATTGCAGCCATTTGCTAAAATCATTTAAGTTCATTCTTCTTCCTCATGAATGTACACATAGCACCCCATACTGACAGAAAAACACAGAATTGTTGACATTGTTGCAGATTTATTAAAAAAGAAAAACTGAAATATCACATGGTCCTAAGTATTCAGACCCTTTGCTCAGTATTTAGTAGAAGCCCCCTTTTGATCTAATACAGCCAGGAGTCTTTTTGGGAAAGATGCAACAAGTCTTTCACACCTGGATTTGGGGATCCTCTGCCATTCCTCCTTGCAGATCCTCTCCAGTTCTGTCAGGTTGGATGGTAAACGTTGGTGGACAGCCATTATTAGGTCTCTCCAGAGATGCTCAATTGGGTTTAAGTCAGGGCTCTGGCTGGGCCATTCAAGAACAGTCACGGAGTTGTTGTGAAGCCACTCCTTCGTTATTTTAGCTGTGTGCTTAGGGCCATTGTCTGGTTGGAAGGTAAACCTTCGGCCCAGTCTGAGGTCCAGAGCACTCTGGAGAAGGTTTTTGTCTAGGATATCCCTGTACTTGGCCGCATTCATCTTTCCCTCGATTGCAACCAGTCGTCCTGTCCCTGCAGCTGAAAAACACCCCCACAGCATGATGCTGCCACCACCATGCTTCACTGTTGGGACTGTATTGGACAGGTGATGAGCAGTGCCTGGTTTTCTCCACACATACCGCTTAGAATTAAGGCCAAAAAGTTCTATTTTGGTCTCATCAGACCAGAGAATCTTGTTTCTCACCATCTTGGAGTCCTTCAGGTGTTTTTTAGCAAACTCCATGCAGGCTTTCATGTGTCTTACACTGAGGAGAGGCTTCCGTCGGGCCACTCTGCCATAAAGCCCCGAGTGGTGGAGGGCTGCAGTGATGGTTGACTTTCTACAACTTTCTCCCATCTCCTGACTGCATCTCTGGAGCTCAGCCACAGTGATCTTTGGGTTCTTCTTTACCTCTCTCACCAAGGCTCTTCTCCCCCGATAGCTCAGTTTGGCCGGACGGCCAGCTCTAGGAAGGGTTCTGGTCGTCCCAAACGTCTTCCATTTGAGGATTATGGAGGCCACTGTGCTCTTAGGAACCTTAAGTGCAGCAGAAATCTTTTTGTAACCTTGGCCAGATCTGTGCTTTGCCACAATTCTGTCTCTGAGCTCTTCAGGCAGTTCCTTTGACCTCATGATTCTCATTTGCTCTGACATGCATTGTGATCTGGAAGGTCTTATATAGTAGACAGGTGTGTGGCTTTCCTAATCAAGTCCAATCAGTATAATCAAACACAGCTGGACTCAAATGAAGGTGTAGAACCATCTCAAGGATGATCAGAAGAAATGGAAAGCACCTGAGTTAAATATATGAGTGTCACAGCAAAGGGTCTGAATACTTAGGACCATGTGATATTTCAGTTTTTCTTTTTTAATAAATCTGCAACAATGTCAACAATTCTGTGTTTTTCTGTCAGTATGGGGTGCTATGTGTACATTCATGAGGAAGAAGAATGAACTTAAATGATTTTAGCAAATGGCTGCAATATAACAAAGAGTGAAAAATTTAAGGGGGTCTGAATACTTTCCGTACCCACTGTATATATATATATATATATATATGCACAAACATATTATTTTTAATAATAATAATAAAAATAATATTTATTATAACAGTATTATTAATTTAGGAAAAATAATAAAAAAATTGTTTTGGTGGTCGGATTGCACATAACACCATACAGAATATGCTCTCTAGCTATTATCTGGCTTCACAAATATTCACAACACCAATTATCTGTGCCGAAGCTTCCAATGAAAATGTCAAAGCAACATTTCCCGGAGATGGTGACAACCAATGTCTGTTTCTAAACACAAGAGAGGGTTGTGTGTCAGCCCAGGCCTGGAACAGCGCCATGTGTGTACAAATCTACTTCTCAGCTATCTGCATTCCTTTGAACACAAATCCTTTGTTTTGATAGTCATCTGAATTATCTTGTCATCAGGGAAAATAATTAACTTTTATTGTTCCATAAAAAACAAACGAGTGAGTGTGTTCCGAGGCTGGGATCACACAAAACAATTATTATCTTCCTACGCTGCAACTCTTCTATGGGAGATCGAGATATTGTAAAAAATAATTAAATAATCATTATACTAGTAGTACCACAACGGCTATTAATAATAACAGTATAATAAAGCTTAGGCTTTGTTTTATTTCATTTGATGACAATTTAAGTAAATAAGATGTAAATGATTGTAAAAATGTTAACAACGCTATAAAACGCAGATGTTTTCTGAAAATGTTTATTACAAAAGTAAAATGTGAACTGTAACTGAATGGCATTTATTTTGCTAAAACCCTTCACATCTATAAACAGTTGCTTTTTTTTATTTAGTTGCTTTCACCTTTTTTTTTTTTAAATCAATTGTTGCATCTCGGTGCTGCTGATCTCCTGCAGCCTCTTTGTAGCCACCGCCTGTTATGCATTTACTCCAGCAATGGTTCTATGGCATTTCTCAGTGCGGATTTCCTGATGGTGTCTGCATAATACAGTATGTGTTGAAACAGCCGCTTGTTGTCTCCAGTGAAAGTTCCTTAAAGGGTAACTCCACTTTCGTGGGAAAAAAGAAAGCAAATAAAGAAAAAACAATATAGCGTATACAATTGTGACACAAATCATATTGTGATTGAATGTTATTAAAAATGACCTTTCCTTTTCAATCTGCAGCTGTTGTAATTTTCTGAAAATGCAATATGGCCGTCTGGAGGTGTTCTGTACACAGAATGTATACTGACCACACCCCCAGAATGTATACTGACCACACCCCCCAGAATGTGTACTGACCACACCCCCAGAATGTGTACTGACCACACCCCCAGAATGTGTACTGACCACCCCCCAGAATGTGCACTGACCACACCCCAGAATGTGTACTGACCACACCCCCAGAATGTGTACTGACCACACCCCAGAATGTATACTGACCACACCCCCAGAATGTGTACTGACCACACCCCCAGAATGTGTACTGACCACACCCCAGAATGTGTACTGACCACACCCCCAGAATGTGTACTGACCACACCCCCAGAATGTGTACTGACCACACCCCCAGAATGTGTACTGACCACCCCCCAGAATGTGCACTGACCACACCCCAGAATGTGTACTGACCACACCCCCAGAATGTGTACTGACCACACCCCAGAATGTATACTGACCACACCCCCAGAATGTGTACTGACCACACCCCAGAATGTGTACTGACCACACCCCCAGAATGTGTACTGACCACACCCCCAGAATGTGTACTGACCACACCCCAGAATGTGTACTTACCACACCCCCAGAATGTGTACTGACCACACCCCAGAATGTTTACTGACCACACCCCCAGAATGTGTACTGACCACACCCCAGAATGTGTACTGACCACACCCCCAGAATGTGTACTGACCACACCCCAGAATGTATACTGACCACACCCCCAGAATGTGTACTGACCACACCCCAGAATGTGTACTGACCACACCCCCGGAATGTGTACTGACCACACCCCCAGAATGTGTACTTACCACACCCCCAGAATGTGTACTGACCACACCCCAGAATGCATACTGACCACACCCCCAGAATGTGTACTGCCCACACCCCAGAATGTGTACTGACCACACCCCCAGAATGTGTACTGACCACACCCCCAGAATGTGTACTGACCACACCCCAGATTGTGTACTGACCACACCCCCAGAAACATCATTTCCTGCTTGTGTGATTGGCTCACCAATTTTCCCAGAAGTCTGCACTAAGATACAAGTCAGATTTCTGGCATCCCCTGCAACAAAAATGTCATTTTTGGTGAGATCCTCCCAATAGGAACACGTCTAAAGGGATGCAGGCCCAGCAGATTTCCTCATTAGAGCTCTGCAGCTGCCACAGCTGATAGATAATTATGAAACCACTCCCATTAGACTCAGCACAGAGGAACAAACAATGATTTCTTCAGAATAACAAAAGGTAGGAATCTGCAACAAAGTTTGTTACAGTATAATCCTTCTAATGTACAGAGATCACCCAGAGGGGAATGTTTTTTTCTCATCAAAAGTGGAGTTACAATTTAAAACGGAGTTCCACCCTGGGAAAGCTTTTTTTAATAAAAATACCCCCGGGACAGTCAGGGCTAGTACATTCCACAATGGATAGCCTCTGATCTGTCCCGGGTTGCACTTACCTTTTAGAAGAAATACTTACCTTGAAAAAGTATTGTCCAGCGCTGCCATCTCAGGTGTGGGCAGCTTGAAGCCAGCGCTATCCTTTTCTGCGTCCTCTTCCTTCTTCTTCGGTCCCACGATGCACTGCACCGACCCCGATGTCACTTCCGGTGCCGCAGCGTCATCCCTGCACAGCTTCTGGGCATGCCCAGAAGCTGTTTAGAAGGGAATGACGCGCGCGCCCCGGAACTGACATCGGGGTCGGTGCAGGCGCATTGATTCCTGGGAGCGATGGTGTTCAGCTCCCAGGAATCATTGCAAAGCCAGGAAGTGACGACTCGCCGTGGCCGCCAAGGGGAGGAAGAAGGAAGTAAGGTAAGTATATTTTCTTCTCTACGAGGTAAGTAAAAAAAAAAAAAAATGTATTAAAAATGTAGTTGTATATTATTTGCTCTGGGTCATTATTTTTCAGTCCATCAGAGGCTGCCAGGTTACACCTCAGTCTGTTCAGTAGCTCAGTGATGCCCTGGTCCAGATTTGGGAGGAAATACCCCAAGACACCTTCCGTCATCTCATTAGGAGCATGCCCTGACGTTGTCAGGCATGCATACAAGCATGTGGGGGGCCATACAAACTACTGAGGACTAGGGTTGAGCGGACACCTAGATGTCCGTGTTCGACGGGTTCGGCCGAACTTTAAAAAAAAGTCCGGGTCCGTGTCCCGGACTTTTACCGAACTTTTCCCGGACACCGAACCCCATTGAAGTCAATGGGGACCCGAACTTTAAGGCACTAAAATGGCTCTAAAACACCAAAGGAAAGGGCTAGAGTGCTGCAAATGGCAGCAAAACGTAATTAAGAGCATGGCAAGTGCTCTGCAAACAAATGTGGATAGGGAAATAACTTAAAACAACAAAAAAAAACAGAAAAATAAAACAATGTTCTTCTTCATCTCTGAAGGACGAGGCCCATATGGAGTAGGAGGGAGGTTGAGGTGGTGGTGGATGTGGCGGTGACATAGGCGTGCGCACAGGGTGTGCTGGGTGTGCCTGGGCACACCCTAATCACCTAGGGCACATAGCATTGCCAGTGAGGAGATGGGAAAGATCTCCCTGGGACCTGCTCTGCTCTATTTCTCCTTGCCTACAGGTACATGGCCCCGATACATTACTCTCCCTGCTGGCAAACACATGCATGTGTATTTCAACTTTGGGGTGCACACCTTAATGCAATAGGCTGCGCACACCTATGGGCGGTGTAGGTGGAAGCGGCGGTGGAGGAGGACCAGGGCCGGATTAACAGCATCATGGGCTTGGTGCTGAGGATTTTGAAGGGCCTTAAGGGCCGTGCCTTGCCATGCACCCAGAGGAGGAAGGGTGCAGCCATGCATGCCTAATTCAACATGGGATGCTGTCTCTGAAGCCCATAAACACATCCATGCATCGCCAACTGTCCCTCCTTGTCCGGCCTTCACGCTGTGTGGGGAGGTTCTGAGGGTGCTGCCTGGGGAAGCGAGCATAGAAGCCAGACTTCTGTGTTTACAAGTGACAGAAGAGCGGTAACAGTGAATATGGCCAACCCGGGGCCTATATAAAAGGTAGGGGCCTGGAGCTGCAGCTCCAATAGCCCCTACATTAATCTGGCCCTGAGGAGGAGGACGAGGTAGCCAACACTGCTTCTTTTCAAAAATTTTAAATGAGGGTACACCCCAAAAGAGTGAGAAAGAGCAAAAATGGAACAATGGGTGGGTAAGGTCGGTATCCATTGCTATTCTGCATAAGGTACGGAAAAGTCCCGTGGGATCCATGCCTGGTTCATTTTAATGAACGTGAGCTTGTCCACATTGTCTCTGGACAGGCGGCTGCGCTTGTCTGTTATAACGCCCCCAGCCGTGCTAAATACCCGTTCAGATAATACACTGGCTGCAGGGCACGCCAGCACCTCCAAGGCGTAAAGGGCAAGCTCAGGCCATGTGCCCAATTTGGAGACCCAGAAGTTGAAGGGGGCAGACCCGTCATTCACTACATGTAGGCGTGTGCACACATACTGCTCCACCCTGTTGGTAAAATGCTGCCTCCTGCTAAGACGTTCCATCTGAGCTGCTGGTGCTGCTGTTTGTTGTGGCGTGCTGACAAAGCTTTTCCACATTTCGGCCATGCTAACCCTGCCTTCTGAGGTGCTGGCGGTGCCCTGGTTGCGTTGGCGACCTCCTCCTCCTCCTCCTCTGCCTTGTGCTTCCACTGTGGCCCCGCTGTCAGATGGGAATGCCAGCAGCATGGCGTCTACCAGCGTGCGCTTGTACTCGCGCATCTTGCGATCGCGCTCCAGTGAGTGAATTAAGGACGGTACGTTGTCCTTGTAACGGGGATCCAGCAGCGTGGCCACCCAGTAATCAGCACAAGTTAGAATGTGGGCAACTCGGCGGTCGTTGTGGAGACACTGCAGCATGTAATCGCTCATGTGTGCCAGGCTGCCCAGAGGCGACGAAAGGCTGTCCTCTGTGGGAGGTGTATCGTCCGTGTCCTCTGTATCCCCCCAGCCACGCACCAGTGATGGCCATGAGCTGGCCTGGGTGCCACCCTGCTGTGAACATGGTTCCATCTCCTCCTCCAGCTCCTCCTCCTCCTCATCCTCCTCATCCTCCAGAACTGTGCCCCTGCTGGACAATTGCGTCCCTGGCGTTTGCGTGTGCAGGAACCCACCCTCGGAGCCCCTTGCGAATGACTGCCCTGAAAGCCTTGGAAATGTTACCTCTTCATCCTCCTCCTCCTCCTCATCCTGTGCCACATCCTCTTCCATCATCGCCCGAATTGTTTTTTCAAGGAGGCATAGAAGTGGGATAGTTAAGCTGAGAACGGCGTCATTGCCACTGGCCATGTTGGTGGAGTACTCAAAACAGCGCAACAAGGCACACAGGTCTCGCATGGAGGCCCAGTTATTGGTGGTGAAGTGGTGCTGTTCCGCAGAGCGACTCACGCGTGCGTGCTGCAGCTGAAACTCCACTATGGCCTGCTGCTGCTCGCACAGTCTTTCCAGCATGTGCAAGGTGGAGTTCCACCTTGTGGGCACGTCACATATGAGGCGGTGAGCGGGAAGGCCGAAGTTACGCTGCAGCGCTGCCAGGCGAGCAGCAGCAGGGTGAGAACGCCGAAAGTGCGCACAAACGGCCCGCACTTTCTGCAGCAGCTCTGACATATCGGGGTAGTTTTTAAGGAACCTCTGCACCACCAAATTCAGCACATGCGCCAGGCAAGGGATGTGCGTCAAACCGGCTAGGCCCAGAGCTGCTATGAGATTTCGCCCGTTATCGCACACCACCAGGCCGGGCTTGAGGCTCGCTGGCAGCAACCACTCATTTGTCTGCTGTTCCATGCTCCTCCACAACTCCTGCGCGGTGTGTGGTTTGTCCCCCAAACAGGCAAGTTGTAAAACTGCCTGCTGTCGTTTACCCCTGGCCGTGCTGAAGTTGGTGGTGAAGGTGTTACGCTGTCCGGATGAGGAGGCGGTAGAGGATGAGGAAGCGGAGTAGGAGGAGTTAGGAACAGGAGGCAAACTGAAGCGCCCTGCAATCCTCGGTGGTGGAAGGACATGCGCCAAATTGCTATCCGCCTCAGGCCCATCCGCCACTGCATTTACCCAGTGTGCCGTTAGGGAGATATAACGCCCCTGACCGTGCTTACTGGTCCACGTATCCGTAGTTAGGTGGACCTTGGCACAGATGGCGTTGCGCAGTGCACACCTGATATTTTCCCCCACTTGGTTGTGCAGGGAAGGGATGGCTTGCCTGGAAAAGTAGTGGCGGCTGGGCACGACGTACTGTGGGACAGCCACCGACATAAGGTTTTTAAAACTGTGCGTCTCCACCAGACGGAATGACAGCATTTCAAAGGCCAATAATTTTGAAATGCTGGCATTCAGGGCCAGGGATCGCGGGTGGGTAGGGGGGTACTTCCTCTTCCTCTCAAGTGTTTGGGAGATGGAAAACTGAACGCTTCCACGGGACATTGTGGAGATGGTTGTTGGTGACCCAGGTGGTGGTGTTGCTGACAGATCGTCTGTTTGCGGGGTGGCAGGTGCCGGTATCACTACAGATGTGGCTGGAGCGGCCGAGACTGCAGCAGAAGAGGAAGCAGGATGAGCCAGAGACGTTTCTTGGTTTTGAAGGTGTGTACTCCACTGCAGCTCGTGCTTTGCACTTAGATGCCTGATCATGCAGGTTGTGCTCAGGTTGAGAAGGTTTATGCCTCGCTTCAAGCTCTGATTGCACAGGGTGCAAACCACTCGTGTCCTGTCATCAGCACATTTTCTAAAGAACTTCCACGCTAGAGAACTCCTTTGAGCTGACTTTGGTGCGCTCGTTCCCTTGCTGCGTTGGGCAGTAGCGGGCGTAGTGTCTAGGGCACGGCCGCTCCGCTTCTGCACCCTGCTCCCTCTTCTGCTGTGCTGGTGGCTCTGTGCGACCACCGCCTCTTCCTCCAAACTACTCAGGTCACCTGCATGACGTTCATTCCATGTGGGGTCGAGGACCTCATCGTCCTCCACATCATCTTCCACCCAGTCTTCACCCCTGCCCTCCTTGTCGGTCTCCACAATGCTGAACGCCGCAGCAGTTGGCACCTGCGTTTCGTCATCATCGGAGACGTGCTGCGATGATCCTTGCATGTACTCATCTTGAGAAATAAGTGGTTGGGCATCGCTGCACTCAATCTCTTCCACTTCTGGGGCAGGGCTAGGTGGATGGCCCTGGGAAACCCTGCTGACAGAGTCCTCAAAAAGAATAAGAGACTGCTGTATGGCTTGGGGCTCAGACTGCTGGCCTGATTTGCAAGGGGGTGAGGTGAAAGACGGTTGGACATTGGCTGCAGGTGCCAACTCTGACCTTTCTGCAGTAGACTGGGTGGGAGACAATGTGAAGGAACTGGAGGCACTGTCAGCAGCAAACCAATCTACTATCGCCTCAACTTGTTCTGGCCTCATCACTTCTAGGGGCGTTTGATGCCCTACCAAATACTGATGCAGGTTCTGTCGCCTACTCACACTTGAGGAAGGTGTTTCACTTGTGCGTGTAGCTGGCACAGATAGACCACGTCCTCTCCTTGCAACAGGAGCTCTACCAGCAGCACCACGACCCAGGCCACGGCCCTTATTTGACGGTCTCCTCATATTTCTGTAATTTAAGATCTTGCCCTAGAAAGGTTTTTATTGAATAGCGGAATAGGAAATATGATCCAAAAAAGTGTATGTATCTCGCACGTACAAAACCACACTAGGCCCCAATTACTATTGTTTCTACCCCTAAAAGGATGGATGAGGAGTAGGAGGAGTATGGAACAGACAGCACCCTCAAATCTTCAGAAGTATGAGATGAACCCCAAAAACTTGGAAAGGTGGATCTCACACGTACCGACACAGACTATCCCGCAATTCAATTGATCCTCAAAGGTTTTTATTGAATAGCGGAATAGGAAATATGATCAAAAAAAGTGTATGTATCTCGCACGTACACAACCACACTAGGCCCCAATTACTATTGTTTGTACCCCTAAAAGGATGGATGAGGAGTAGGAGGAGGAGTATGGAACAGGCAGCACCCTCAAATCTTCAGAAGTATGAGATGAACCCCAAAAACTTGGAAAGGTGGATCTCACACGTACCGACACAGACTATCCCGCAATTCAATTGATCCTCAAAGGTTTTTATTGAATAGCGGAATAGGAAATATGATCAAAAAAAGTGTATGTATCTCGAACGTACACAACCACACTAGGCCCCAATTACTATTGTTTGTACCCCTAAAAGGATGGATGAGGAGTAGGAGGAGGAGTATGGAACAGGCAGCACCCTCAAATCTTCAGAAGTATGAGATGAACCCCAAAAACTTGGAAAGGTGGATCTCACACGTACCGACACAGACTATCCCGCAATTCAATTGATCCTCAAAGGTTTTTATTGAATAGCGGAATAGGAAATATGATCAAAAAAAGTGTATGTATCTCGCACGTACACAACCACACTAGGCCCCAATTACTATTGTTTGTACCCCTAAAAGGATGGTTGAGCAGTAGGAGCAGGAGTATGGAACAGGCAGCACCCTCAAATCTTCAGAAGTATGAGATGAACCCCAACAACTTGGAAAGGTGGATCTCACACGTACCGACACAGACTATCTCGCAATTGAATTGATCCCCAAAGGTTTTAATTGAATAGCGGAATAGAAAATATGATCAAAAAGAAAGTGTATGTATCTCGCACGTACACCACCACACTAGGCCCCAACTACTATTGTTTGTACCCCTAAAAGGATGGTTGAGCAGTAGGAGGAGGAGTATGGAACAGGCAGCACCCTCAAATCTTCAGAAGTATGAGATGAACCCCAAAAACTTGGAAAGGTGGATCTCTCTCACACGTACCAACACAGACTATCCCCCAATTTAACTGATCCCCAAAGGTTTTTGATTAAATAGCGGAATAGAAAATATGATCCAAAAAAAGTGTATGTATATCACACGTACACAACCACACTAGGCCCCAATTACTATTGTTTGTACCCCTAAAAGGCTAGATGAGGAGTAGGGGGGGTATGGAACAGGCAGCACCCTCAAACCTTCAGAAGTATGAGATGAACCCCAACAACTTGGAAAGGTGGATCTCTCTCACACGTACCAACACAGACTATCCCCCAATTTAACTGATCCCCAAAGGTTTTTGATTAAATAGCGGAATAGAAAATATGATCCAAAAAAAGTGTATGTATATCACACGTACACAACCACACTAGGCCCCAATTACTATTGTTTGTACCCCTAAAAGGCTAGGAGTAGGGGGAGTATGGAACAGGCAGCACCCTCAAACCTTCAGAAGTATGAGATGAACCCCAACAACTTGGAAAGGTGGATCTCTCTCACACGTACCAACACAGACTATCCCCCAATTTAACTGATCCCCAAAGGTTTTTGATTAAATAGCGGAATAGAAAATATGATCCAAAAAAAGTGTATGTATATCACACGTACACAACCACACTAGGCCCCAATTACTATTGTTTGTACCCCTAAAAGGCTAGATGAGGAGTAGGGGGGGTATGGAACAGGCAGCACCCTCAAATCTTCAGAAGTATGAGATGAACCCCAAAAACTTGGAAAGGTGGATCTCTCTCACACGTACCAACACAGACTATCCCCCAATTTAACTGATCCCCAAAGGTTTTTGATTAAATAGCGGAATAGAAAATATGATCCAAAAAAAGTGTATGTATATCACACGTACACAACCACACTAGGCCCCAATTACTATTGTTTGTACCCCTAAAAGGCTAGGAGTAGGGGGAGTATGGAACAGGCAGCACCCTCAAACCTTCAGAAGTATGAGATGAACCCCAACAACTTGGAAAGGTGGATCTCTCTCACACGTACCAACACAGACTATCCCCCAATTTAACTGATCCCCAAAGGTTTTTGATTAAATAGCGGAATAGAAAATATGATCCAAAAAAAGTGTATGTATATCACACGTACACAACCACACTAGGCCCCAATTACTATTGTTTGTACCCCTAAAAGGCTAGATGAGGAGTAGGGGGGGTATGGAACAGGCAGCACCCTCAAATCTTCAGAAGTATGAGATGAACCCCAAAAACTTGGAAAGGTGGATCTCTCTCACACGTACCAACACAGACTATCCCCCAATTTAACTGATCCCCAAAGGTTTTTGATTAAATAGCGGAATAGAAAATATGATCCAAAAAAAGTGTATGTATATCACACGTACACAACCACACTAGGCCCCAATTACTATTGTTTGTACCCCTAAAAGGCTAGGAGTAGGGGGAGTATGGAACAGGCAGCACCCTCAAACCTTCAGAAGTATGAGATGAACCCCAACAACTTGGAAAGGTGGATCTCTCTCACACGTACCAACACAGACTATCCCCCAATTTAACTGATCCCCAAAGGTTTTTGATTAAATAGCGGAATAGAAAATATGATCCAAAAAAAGTGTATGTATATCACACGTACACAACCACACTAGGCCCCAATTACTATTGTTTGTACCCCTAAAAGGCTAGATGAGGAGTAGGGGGGGTATGGAACAGGCAGCACCCTCAAACCTTCAGAAGTATGAGATGAACCCCAACAACTTGGAAAGGTGGATCTCTCTCACACGTACCAACACAGACTATCCCCCAATTTAACTGATCCCCAAAGGTTTTTGATTAAATAGCGGAATAGAAAATATGATCCAAAAAAAGTGTATGTATATCACACGTACACAACCACACTAGGCCCCAATTACTATTGTTTGTACCCCTAAAAGGCTAGATGAGGAGTAGGGGGGGTATGGAACAGGCAGCACCCTCAAACCTTCAGAAGTATGAGATGAACCCCAACAACTTGGAAAGGTGGATCTCTCTCACACGTACCAACACAGACTATCCCCCAATTTAACTGATCCCCAAAGGTTTTTGATTAAATAGCGGAATAGAAAATATGATCCAAAAAAAAGTGTATGTATATCACACGTACACAACCACACTAGGCCCCAATTACTATTGTTTGTACCCCTAAAAGGCTAGGAGTAGGGGGAGTATGGAACAGGCAGCACCCTCAAACCTTCAGAAGTATGAGATGAACCCCAACAACTTGGAAAGGTGGATCTCTCTCACACGTACCAACACAGACTATCCCCCAATTTAACTGATCCCCAAAGGTTTTTGATTAAATAGCGGAATAGAAAATATGATCCAAAAAAAGTGTATGTATATCACACGTACACAACCACACTAGGCCCCAATTACTATTGTTTGTACCCCTAAAAGGCTAGATGAGGAGTAGGGGGGGTATGGAACAGGCAGCACCCTCAAACCTTCAGAAGTATGAGATGAACCCCAACAACTTGGAAAGGTGGATCTCTCTCACACGTACCAACACAGACTATCCCCCAATTTAACTGATCCCCAAAGGTTTTTGATTAAATAGCGGAATAGAAAATATGATCCAAAAAAAGTGTATGTATATCACACGTACACAACCACACTAGGCCCCAATTACTATTGTTTGTACCCCTAAAAGGCTAGATGAGGAGTAGGGGGGCTATGGAACAGGCAGCACCCTCAAACCTTCAGAAGTATGAGATGAACCCCAACAACTTGGAAAGGTGGATCTCTCTCACACGTACCAACACAGACTATCCCCCAATTTAACTGATCCCCAAAGGTTTTTGATTAAATAGCGGAATAGAAAATATGATCCAAAAAAAGTGTATGTATATCACACGTACACAACCACACTAGGCCCCAATTACTATTGTTTGTACCCCTAAAAGGCTAGATGAGGAGTAGGGGGGGTATGGAACAGGCAGCACCCTCAAACCTTCAGAAGTATGAGATGAACCCCAACAACTTGGAAAGGTGGATCTCTCTCACACGTACCAACACAGACTATCCCCCAATTTAACTGATCCCCAAAGGTTTTTGATTAAATAGCGGAATAGAAAATATGATCCAAAAAAAGTGTATGTATATCACACGTACACAACCACACTAGGCCCCAATTACTATTGTTTGTACCCCTAAAAGGCTAGATGAGGAGTAGGGGGGGTATGGAACAGGCAGCACCCTCAAACCTTCAGAAGTATGAGATGAACCCCAACAACTTGGAAAGGTGGATCTCTCTCACACGTACCAACACAGACTATCCCCCAATTTAACTGATCCCCAAAGGTTTTTGATTAAATAGCGGAATAGAAAATATGATCCAAAAAAAGTGTATGTATATCACACGTACACAACCACACTAGGCCCCAATTACTATTGTTTGTACCCCTAAAAGGCTAGGAGTAGGGGGAGTATGGAACAGGCAGCACCCTCAAACCTTCAGAAGTATGAGATGAACCCCAACAACTTGGAAAGGTGGATCTCTCTCACACGTACCAACACAGACTATCCCCCAATTTAACTGATCCCCAAAGGTTTTTGATTAAATAGCGGAATAGAAAATATGATCCAAAAAAAGTGTATGTATATCACACGTACACAACCACACTAGGCCCCAATTACTATTGTTTGTACCCCTAAAAGGCTAGATGAGGAGTAGGGGGAGTATGGAACAGGCAGCACCCTCAAATCTTCAGAAGTATGAGATTGTGTTCACTGTACCCCACAAAGATTGAGTTTACTGCACCCCACAATGATTGTGTTCACTGCACCCCACAAAGATTGTGTTCACTGCACCTCACAAAGATTGTGTTCACTGTACCCCCCAAAGATTGTGTTCACTGCACCCCACAAAGATTCTGTTCACTGTACCCCACAAAGATTGTGTTCACTGCACCCTAAAAGGATGTTGTTCACTGCACCCCACAAAGATTGTGTTCACTGCACCCTAAAAGGATGTTGTTCACTGCACCCCAAAAAGATTGTGTTCACTGTACCCCCCCAAAGATTGTGTTCACTGCACCCCACAAAGATTGTGTTCACTGCACCCCAAAAAGATTGTGTTCACTGTACCCCCCAAAGATTGTGTTCACTGCACCCCAAAAAGATTGTGTTCACTGTACCCCCCAAAGATTGTGTTCACTGCACCCCACAAAGATTCTGTTCACTGTACCCCACAAAGATTGTGTTCACTGCACCCCAAAAAGATTGTGTTCACTGTACCCCCCCAAAGATTGTGTTCACTGCACCCCACAAAGATTCTGTTCACTGCACCCCACAAAGGATTTTGTTCACTGCACCCCAAAAAGATTGTGTTCACTGCACCCCAAAAAGGATTTTGATCACTGCACCCCAAAAAGGATGTTGTTCACTGCACCCCAAAAATGATTTTGTTCACTCCACCCCAAAAAGATTGTGTTCACTGCACCCCACAAAGATTGTGTTCACTGCACCCCAAAAAGATTGTGTTCACTGTACCCCCCAAAGATTGTGTTCACTGCACCCCACAAAGATTCTGTTCACTGTACCCCACAAAGATTGTGTTCACTGCACCCCAAAAAGATTGTGTTCACTGCACCCCAAAAAGGATGTTGTTCACTGCACCCCAAAAAGGATGTTGTTCACTCCACCCCAAAAAGATTGTGTTCACTGCACCCCACAAAGATTGTGTTCACTGCACCCCAAAAAGATTGTGTTCACTGCACCCCAAAAATGATTTTGTTCACTGCACCCCAAAAAGGATTTTGTTCACTGCACCCCAAAAAGGATGTTGTTCACTCCACCCCAAAAAGATTGTGTTCACTGCACCCCAAAAAGATTGTGTTCACTGCACCCCACAAAGGATTTTGTTCACTGCACCCCAAAAAGATTGTGTTCACTGCACCCCAAAAAGGATGTTGTTCACTGCACCCCAAAAAGGATTTTGTTCACTGCACCCCAAAAAGATTGTGTTCACTGCACCCCACAAAGGATTTTGTTCACTGCACCCCACAAAGATTGTGTTCACTGCACACCAAAAAGGATTGTGTTCACTGCACCCCAAAAAGATTTTGTTCACTGCACCCCAAAAAGATTGTGTTCACTGCAGCCCAAAAAGATTGTGTTCACTGCAGCCCAAAAAGATTGTGTTCACTGCAGCCCAAAAAGATTGTGTTCACTGCAGCCCAAAAAGATTGTGTTCACTGCAGCTCACACACAGAAAAATGGATGTGGATCACTGACACCTGCCTATCTCCAATCCCACACCACACAGCAATATCGATTGTAGTTTGTAGAACTCAGTTTCCCTAAAATTCAGCAGACTCTGTCCCTAACAGGATTGAGAAGAGATCGTAGATCAGGATTGAGTGCAGATTCACCCCACCCCCCACACAGCAATATCGATTGTAGTTTGTAGAAGACACTGACCCTATAATTCAGCAGACTCTATCCCTAAAATGCCTACAACTCGCCCTGCCTAAACACTCCGACCTGTCCCTCAATTCTATCCGGACACAAATGGTTTTTTCCTGCCTATCTTTCCCTAATCAGCAGCCAGCACGTTGATGTGTGCTCTGTCCCTGATATAAGCAGCATAATGACGCCGCTGCGGCTGCCTCGAACTTATAAAGACTTGGTCACATGCTTCAGACGGCCAATCACAGCTACTAAGACATTTGCAGGCATGGCTGGGATGGCTTAAGGCACACCAGTTAAACGATTGTTGATTGGCTGTTGAAAGCCCGCCATGAAAAGAGCGCCAAAGCATGCAAAACCCGGAAATAAAACGACCGAACACGGATTTTTACCCGAACATACAGTAAAGTGTCCGTGTCCGTGTTCGGGTACAAAAAATCCAATTATTCGGTACGAACACGAATAATACAGTCCGTGTTCGCTCAACACTACTGAGGACCATTGTGAGTTGCTGGAATGACATTTCAGCAAAATGGTCTAGCCTGCTGCATCATTTTTTTCACTTTGATTTGAATTCAGCCCTCTGTAGGGTGATCATTTTCATTTCCATCAAACAATGTGGCATCCTTTCCTTCCTAACACATTACCCAGTCCATACCAGTATAGATCCTAACACATTACCCAGCCCATACCAGTATAGATTCTAACACATTACCCAGTCCATACCAGTATAGATCCTAACACATTACCCAGCCCATACCAGTATAGATCCTAACACATTGCCCAGTCCATACCAGTATAGATCCTAACACATTGCCCAGTCCATACCAGTATAGATCCTAACACATTACCCAGTCCATACCAGTATAGATCCTAACACATTGCCCAGTCCATACCAATATAGATATCCAGCATGAGATTTTTTCCCATTGAGATCTGATGTGTTTTCAAAGTGTTCCTTTCATTTTTTTGAGCAGTGTATATATTTCTATCTGTATACTTAGCTGTTTGGCTGGAATTCAGATTTTTAAGCATAAATTTCACTACCAGGGAGTAGAAAATATTTTTTTTTTGAATAAACTTGGGTTACTAATAAACTTATTCTGGTGGCTTCGTGTGCCAGAAGGAGCTACATTCTGAACAAGTGTAACATATAAATCCCAAAGTAACGTGCAGATGTTTTGCATTATTCAGCCCCCAAACGAAAAAAAAAAAAGAAAAAAAAATCAGAATGTAATAAAATATTCTTTCTATTGCCAACAAGAAAGGAATACTTTTTTATGAACATATGCACATATATATGTATTGGATAAATCACAGTCCTAGATCCCATTACAAGTCTTCAATGCACATTTTCCAAAGAAGTACAGCTTGTTTCCCCAAATTTAACGTCTGCCTATCCGACATGGAAACAGATATATGGTATATTAATGACCGCTTCATGTTGTAGCTGAACTGTTTTCATATTTCTCTTTATTTCCTGCACGCCGTGTCGTTTATAATCGCACAATATATAGTATGATAAATTTGATTTTAAGAGGGGAATTACATTGGGAAATGGCTTGCGTTATAAAAAGCATGACGGAGCTTTGGGTCCTCGCCTTTTTAAAAGACTTAAAGCGGAACTAAACCCATCGATTTAACTGTTCTCCAAAACTGTTACGTTTAAGGCACGCCGTCAAGGATAACTGGCATTCGATCTCAATCAAACCAAGATGGCAGCTTCCATGGCTGTAAAGGATAGGAGAGTTTAGTTCCGCTCTAAGGACTTTAGTAGAGGAGGAGCCTTCAAGATAGAGGCTGAATGGTAGTAGAAATGAGATTCTGTTGTTGTAAATTAAATTTAAAAGATGTAGCCCCTAGTGCTAGACTATTTCACACCATAGGCAAGACTAACACACCTTCTCCCCCTCCGGTCCAGCGGGGGGTGGGGGGGTAGGGCTAGTCTTGCCAAGAGCACGGGTGACTACAGGGAACAACAGGGTCAGAGCAGACTCGCCGGGCAGGATAGATTTGCCTACGTCCGGAGACCTGATCATGCAAGTCTCCCCAGCTGTGCCTGCCTCACCTGGTTCCCCGTGATCCCCTCCCCACTGTCCTCCCCTGCCTCCTCAGCTGTGCCCGCCTCCTCCAGATCCCCTCCCCACTGTCCTCCTCTGCCTCCTCAGCTGTGCCTGCCTCGCCTGGCTCCCTATGATCCCCTCCCCACTGTCCTTCTCTGCCTCCTCAGCTGTCCCCGCCTCGCATGGCTTCCCATGATCCCCTCCCCACTGTCCTCCCCTGCCACTTCATCTGTGCCCGCCTCCTCCAGATCCCCTCCCCACTGTCCTTCTCCGCCTCCTCAGCTGTGCCCGCCTCGTCCGGCTCCCCATGATCCCCTCCCCACTGTCCTCCCCTGCCTCTGGAGCTGTGCCCGCCTCCTCCAGATGCCTGTCCAGATGCTCGTCTGCCTCCTCAGCTGTGCCCGCCTCGTCTGGCTCCCCATGATCCCCTCGCCACTGTCCTCCCCTGCCTCTTCAGCTGTGCCCGCCTCCTCCAGATCCCCTCCCCACTGTCCTTCTCTGCCTCCTCAGCTGTGCCCGCCTCGCCTGGCTCCCCATGATCCCCTCCCCACTGTCCTTCCCTGCCTCCTCAGCTGTGCCCGCCTCGCTTGGCTCCCCATGATCCCCTCCCCACTGTCCTCCCCTGCCACTTCATCTGTGCCCGCCTCCTCCAGATCTCCTCCCCACTGTCCTTCTCCGCCTCCTCAGCTGTGCCCGCCTTGCCCGGATCCCCATGATCCCCTCCCCACTGTCCTCCCCTGCCTCCTCAGCTGTGCCCGCCTCCTCCAGATCCCCTCCCCACTGTCCTTCTCTGCCTCCTCAGCTGTGCCTGCCTGGCTCCCTATGATCCCCTCTCCACTGTCCTCTTCCATCTCCTCAGCTGTGCCCACTGGACATTCTTCAGCCCCTCATTTTACCAGGCTAGAGGGGAAGTCAGCGGTCCTGGCTGCTCCCCCTAGGCAGCAGTGTGCCCTAGGCGGCTGCCTAGTTTGCCTAGTGGGAGCACCAGCCCTGCCACTCCTAGATAGGCTTGTAGGCAGGTGCAGTCTCTTTTCTTTACTGTGGGTGGCACTCAACCGCAATAGCATTGTAGAGGGGAGAAAGTCAAGAGGAACATGTTTTCTCTATGGTTTCCTGGGTCACTGGGGAAGCTATCCGATTGGATGCTGCCACCCCATGTGACTCTGGTGGCCATCTTGGGTCAGGCTGAGTCTATTTAAGACACTGGCTCCCAAGCTTACTCACGCATTTCACATGTGGGTAATGTAGGGACAGGTCACCCGTATGCCAGGGACAGTAATTGCGGTAGGGAGAGGTTCCAGGTGAGAAGAGAAAGAGCATGCTCACCTTCCTGGAAGCCTCTCATTTTGAGAGCAGACTGGCCAGACCTCATTCTATCTCTTGAAACAGACGCTGTTGGTGCATCCGAGACCTGCTACTACACTGTTCACTGCAACTATCTGGGAGTGCGCCCGATCAGGTTGACCTCCCGCCAGGTAACTGTATTTATTTGAACTACCATTACAATACAGGTCTGTTACTGCTTCTGGACTCTGAGTGTTTACTGCTGCTGCACCACATTGCATCCCCCCACAGGCTGCTAGATAGGCTAGGTAAATTTTGTTTTTTTTAGGCATCCCAGTAATTAGTGGTTTAGTGTGCGATTGCTTTGGACTGTTCTAGGCTTTACTGGCTGCAGGTTCGACTGCTTGTCTCTGCCTTCTGAAAGATTCTATAATGTAATGGGCTGGGAGAGGCAGACCCAAAGCCTGAATAGTTATATGGTCTCGGCCAATCCCTGGGGGGAGGATATCCAGGAGGTGGTTGGAGAGTGCATAAATATTGTGTGGCCTGAAGCAGTCCTGTTCTTGTCCAGGAGGAGAAGTTTCCAGCCTGAAAGGCCGCTGTTCATCTAGACAGTCCAACTGTACTACCACATGTGCTCATCGAGGTCCCAGCTATGCTTAGACCTGGTGGTCTGTTCTGCTGAAACTTGTGGGAACTGATTAAGGGATTTTACTGAGGATCTGGTCTGGAGAGTTCATGGGAGAAATGCCTGTCTGATACTGGAACGAGGCACCCAAGTGTCAAGTGTCCAGGGACATTGTGAGTACAGACCTCTGTGTAGGATCCTAGCTACTGTGTGCTGCTACTATTCCTTGTGCATCAGTGCCAGAGCTTGCTTGAATTGGGACATTTCCTCCTGTGTCTCAGTGTTGATCAATCGTTTAGTTGTAGCTTTTTAGTTGTACTTAAAAGCTTGGACAAAGTGAAGAGTGTCCCTGTGTTGCTACATTGTGCTACCAGGATTATCCTCTAGCTTTTCTGCACCCTGTTCAATTTCAATAAAGCATTAAAAAGATACCCCTAGACTGTTCATTGAGCCAGAAGAGTGACTGTTACTGTGTGCATGGCTGCTGCTGCACTAGGTTAGGAACCTGGGGAAAAACGACGACTCTTTCAGGGGTGAGAAATACATATAGTTAATCAAATCAACCCAAATAGTCAATAGTCTTGCCCAATCCCTGAATTGATACCTTGTCCTCAATTATGTTACCTAGTAGAGCTAACATGAGGAACCCAATGGTGACTCCCTGTGGAAATGGAGGACAGTAACAGTAAAGTGAGACACATAAACACATTATTTGCCCAATAAGGAAGCAGAGTAGTTCTGAACCCAAAAACCATGGTAGTGTATTGGGGAGATGAGTGGTTCACTTTGGATAGTGGTGGGAGTCAACAGGCTGGATGGAAAGATCACTGCTGGGGTTAGCTCTCCATTATTTGATAACCTCTAAGGATGAGCAGAACGAGCTTGAAACTGATTTTGCTGTGCAACTACGGATTTTTCTCTTGGAAGTGTCTTTCAAGTCCATTAAGCTGCTTGGGTGAACGTCTTTCAGGGTTCATTGAGCTACTTGGTTGAACGTCTTTCAAGTTCATTGAGCTCCTTGGGTGAAGCTGCTTGGGTAAACGTCTTTCAGGGTTCATTGAGCTGCTTGGTTGAACATCTTTCAAGTTCATTGAGCTGCTTGGGTGAACATCTTTCAAGTTCATTGAGCTGCTTGGGTGAACGTCTTTCAAGTTCATTGAACTGCTTGGGTGAACGTCTTTCAAGTTCATTGAGCTGCTTGGTTGAACGTCTTTCAAGTTCATTGAGCTGCTTGGTTGAACGTCTTTCAAGTTCATTGAGCTGCTTGGTTGAACATCTTTCAAGTTCATTGAGCTGCTTGGGTGAACGTCTTTCAAGTTCATTGAGCTGCTTGGGTGAACATCTTTCAAGTTCATTGAGCTGCTTGGGTGAACGACTTTCAAGTTAATTGAGCTGCTTGGGTGAACGTCTTTCAAGTTCATTGAGCTGCTTGGGTGAACGTCTTTCAAGTTTATTGCGCTGCTTGGGTGAATGTCTTTCAAGTTCAATGAGCTGCTTGGGTGAACGTCTTTCAAGTTAATTAAAGGGAAACTAGTGGCTTAATGGGGTTCCTGGTTTGATTCCTGGTCAGGGCCCTATCTACATGGAGTTTGGATGTTCTCCCTTTGCTGGTGTAGGTTTCCTTTCTCACACCAAAGACATGCTGGTAGTTTATTCGTCCTCGACCTAGTGTGCATGTGAAATACAAACCAAAGATTGTAAGCATGCAACAATCTTAGGGGACCCCTGGAGCTCTTGCCATATTGTGCTCAGCATATTTGCACCTTAAGGTGCACTAATCTTACAAAACACCCCCAACCTTTCTCCAGCAATGTGATGTTTGCATGTCCCCTTGTCACTCCATCTCAGGTCCTTATATCTTCTTTTGGGATTAGGAGACTTCAGCTGAACTTCAGCAGAACTTCAATCTAAAGGGGAAGTTACACTTTATACCTTCCTTCCCCCACAGGTCCCAAGAGGCTGCCGAACTATTCACAAAGCACAGCGCAGCTTGCGCATGAGCATAGTCAGCTGTGATGCCTCCCGCAGTTAACACGACCGCACAGCTGACCGTTCTTCTCCCTGGAATGATCATAGAGCCCATGTGATCCTTCTATATAGGATCACATGTCTCTATGGTCATTTCAGAAGCCACGCCCCTTCACAGTTAGAATCACTCCCCTAGGCTCACATTTAACCCCTTGATCACCCACAATGTTAACCCCTTCCCTGCCAGTGTCATTATTACAGTAACAGTGCATATTTTTAGCACTGAATACTGTAGTAATGTCACTGGTCCCCCCAAAAGTGTCAAAAATGTCAGTCAGGGGTTGGATCTGTCCGCCACAATGTCGCAGTCCTGCTACAAATCACAGATCGCCGCCATTACGAGTAAAAAAAAAAAAGAATAAAAAGGAAATAAATCTTTCTCGTAGTTAGTAGACGCGATAACTTTTGCGCAAACCAATCAAAATACGCTTATTGCGATTTTTTTATCAAAAATATGTAGCAGAAAACAAATTGGCCTAAAATATTAAAAAATTTTGATTTTTAAATGTTTTTTTTTTGGGAATGTTATATAGCAGAATGTGAAAAATATATATTTTCTTTTTCAGAGTTGTCGCTCTTTTTTTATTTATAGCGCAAAAAAAAAAAAAACGCACAGGTGATCAAATACCACCAAAAGAAAGCTCTATTTGTGGGAAAAAAAAGACATCAATTGTATTTGGGTACAGTGTTGCATGACCGCGCAATTGTCTGTTAAATAACGCAGTGGCGAATCGCAAAATAGGGCCTGGTCAAGAAGGGGGCAAATCCTTCCGGTCTTCAAAGTGGTTAAGCAGTAGAGTTACTTTGGGGTTGATTTACTTAAGGCAAGAAGGCTGTTCACTTTTCAAGGAAGTTGCACTTTGTAAGTGAATTTGCTCCAGAGCTTAGTGAGTGAGGTGAAGCTCTGCTGATTTCCATCATCCAATCCTGTGCAAGGAAAATTTGTGTTTTTTTGTTTTGTTTTTTTACCTTGCAGGTGATTGGGTATTCTTTTGCAAAGAGAAACTTCACTATATTCACTAAGCTCCGGGCTGTTACCTGTGCAAAGTGCAACTTCCCTTGCAAAGTGACCAGCCTATTTGTCTTTAGAAAATCAGCCCCTATGTCTCTGGCACTAAATTATCTAGACATCGGGGGACTGTACACCAAGCTGCCCGTGCATGACTGACCGTACAAGTAGAAAAAAATAAATGCTGGAGGGCAGGGAAAAGCAGAAAAGACCTGCTGAGATTGATTTACTAAAGGCAAATAGACTGTTCACTTTACATTGGAATTTTCCCTTAGTCTAATGGATGTGGTAAAATTCACTTTGCAAAGAATACGCATTCATGAAGAAAATGTTGTTTGCTTGCACATGATTTGTTAAATAAAGTTGTCAGAGCTCCACCTCATTCAAGCTAAGGGAAAATTACCGTGTAAAGTGCAAATTCCCTTGAAAAGTTACCAGCCTTTATGCCAGTAATAAATCAACCCCACAGAGTCATAAAAACGAGTGCTTATGCACTGCAGACTTTTGTGTTAAAACCAAAACCCAAAAATGTAATATATTGCAGCTTACCAATCATTAGATGTGGTGGCTGCCTTCGTTTTTTTGTTTTTTTTTTGTTTTTTTTTGGGGGGGGCTTTTTTTCCCTATAGTATTTACCTGGCAATCTGGCCAGTAGCAACTCTGCTGTATTAGAACACCCCCATTCTGGCAGAAGTAGCAAGGGGGCTCCTTTGGACAGCAGCATTACCAGCCTGAGGGGGAGGGGGGTGTTAGCTGTACTAGCAGCTTTAGATACACTAACAAAGCCAAAACCCCAGCCAATACTTTTTAAGCAGTTACAGCAAATAGTTTTTTTTTCCTTTTAGCCTCTTTCACACGGCCGCTCCGTGTGAAAGCTCCGCTTCGGGACTTTTTTTTTTTTTTTTTTTCACGGAGCGGATGACAGTTGTGTCATCCGCTCCGTATGTCCGCATATCATCCCATCCGTTTGCGGATGATATACGGACATAACCTGACTATTGTAAACACCCCTGTCAGTAGCAAATGGTTTGTCTCAACCCTGTAAATGCTACATTTTCAGGACAGCTTGTTCTTTTGAGAAACAACAGACTTACTGGCCAGATCACCAGGTGAAAATAGAAAGAAAGAAAGAGAAAAATATAATGCAGCCATCACATCTAAGAATTAGTAAGCTACAATATAATAAATGTTTGCTTTTGGGTTTATTACCGCTTTCGTTTTTTTTTTTTTCTTTCAGTCTTTGTTTTCCTTCTCTGTAGAAAAAACAAACAACAAAAAATATATATATTTATTATATTATATATAATATAATATTTTATATCTATCTATCTATCTATCTATCTATCTATCTATCTATCTATCTATCTATCTATCTATCTATCTATCTATCTATCTATCTATCTATCTATCTATCTATCTATCTATCTATCTATCTATCTATCTATCTATCTTCTAGTTAGTAAACGCGATAACTTTTGAGCAAATCAATCAAAATACGCTTTTTGCGATTTTTTTTTACCAAACATATGTAGCATAAAACTAATTGGCCTAAAATGTAAAAAAAGTTTGATTTTTAAATTTTTTTTGGGAATTTCATATAAAAAAAATTTGAAAAATATTGTTATTTTTGCAAAATTGACGCTCTTTTTTTGTTTATAGCGCATGATCAAAAAATCGCACAGGTGATCAAATACCACCAAAAGAAAGCTCTGCTTGTGGGGAAAAAAGGACGTCAAATTCGCTTAGGTAAAGCGTCGCACGACCGCGCAATTGTCTGTTAAAGTCACGCAGTGCCGAATCGCACAATAGGCCCTGGTCAGGAAGGGGGTAAAATCTTCCAGGGCTTAAGTGGTTAAACAACACACATATAAAGTGCTGCGGTTTTAAACCAGATCAACAATTAATTAAAGTGAAATTATATTCCCACTAGCTGCGCAATTAACCCAAAACAAAATATAAATAAATCCGTGTCATAAACATATAACTATGTATAAATGAACTAAAGTCCAAAAAAGTGCACTGCAATAAATCAATTGATTAGTGCCAAAAAGTCAGCAGTGTAATCAGGGAATTATAAAGTGATCCTTGGTGTTGAAATCCCGTGCTGAGTAACGGGTCACCGCAAAATCCTCCACCGTTGTGAATCCACACCCTTCAGCTAGGCAACTCACCCCATACTAATGCCCACCATCTTCATGGTTAGGGTCCAATGCGCATAATAAATCAATGTAGCAAAATCAAGGAATCCTCCTCAGACTTCTCCTGCGTGTCACCTCTTCCTCTCTCAGATGTTTATGTAAGGAGAAAAAGAGTCCACTATTGCAATACAGTTTGACCTTTTATTAATTAAAATCAAGCCCAATATAATTGCACTCACATAGGATAAAATAGTATTAGTGCATAGTATATGTCAAAGGGGACAGAGTCGGATGTGACGAAATACGTCAGGGCGCGGCTACACGGCATACCGGAAGATAGCAATTGGGTGAGCAGAGGTATTTTCCGAAGGTCCGTTGCTCCATAGTGGTTGTGGTAATTACTGAAGGAATACCTCGGACCCTCTAGATAACTATATGCGCTAATACTATTTTATCCTATGTGAGTGCAATTATATTGGGCTTGATTTTAATTCATAAAAGGTCAATCTGTATTGCAATAGTGGACTCTTTTTCTCCTTACATAAACATCTGAGAGAGGAGGAGGTGACACGCAGGAGAAGTCTGAGGAGGATTCCTTGATTTTGCTACATTGATTTATTATGCGCATTGGACCCTAACCATGAAGATGGTGGGCATTAGTATGGGGTGAGTTGCCTAGCTGAAGGGTGTGGATTCACAACGGTGGAGGATTTTGCGGTGACCCAATACTCAGCACGGGATTTCAACACCAAAGATCACTTAATTCCCTGATTACACAGTGGACTTTCTGGCACTAATTAACTGATTTATGGACTTTTGTTCATTTATACATAGTTATATGTTTATGACACAAATGTATTTATATTTTGTTTTGGGTTAATTGCGCGGCTAGTGGGAATATAATTTCACTTTAATTAATCTTAGACGAAAACCTGTTAGAGTCTGCAAAAGAGTTGAGACTGGAGCGGAGGTTCTCCTTCCAGCAGGACAATGATCCGAAAACATACAGACAGAGCTACAATGGAATGGTTTACATCAAAGCATATTCATGTTTTAGAATGGCCCAGTCACAGTCCAGACCTAAATCCAATTGAGAATCTGTGGCAAGACTTGAAAACTGCTGTTCACAGACGCTCTCCATCCAATCTGGCAGAGCTTGAGATATTTTGCAAAGAAGAATGGGCAAAAATGTCCCTCTGTAGATGTGCAAAGCTGGTAGAGATCAAGGGAGGACTGGGCCAGGGGGAAGGGGGGTAATTGCCCCCCGGGCCTTTCTGATGCCCCCTAAAAAGGCGGCACCACTTCTGCCACAGACATGCCTAAAGGATTCCTGACAAAGAAGTAAAAAGTCCCCACTGCTGACCTACTGAGTGCGGGATGAAGACAAGGACAGAGCGCAGGCCTCCACCCCCAGCATGGATGGTGTAAACTGTGTCTGAGCAGAGGCCATTTTCATGCCTCACTGGAGACTCTCCTTCCCCAGGCAGCTCCGACCAACCTCCCCCCAAGTGCCTGCCAGGCCAGGTCAGAAACCCAGATTCGGCCGGTGAGTAGAGAGTACCTGGAGCAGAGCTTCAGCCTGGAATGGGGGTCAGGAGGAGGCCTGGAGAAGGGAGAGTGGGAGGGGGGCCGTGTCGCTGCACCATGGGTCTCTGGTTTATACTTCCCTTTGGGGCTGAAAGTTGCCAGTCAGACCCTAGTAGAGGCATTCCCAAAAAGACTTGCAGCTGTAATTGCAGGGAAAGGGTTCTACAAAGTATTGACTCGGGGGGGGGGGGGCGGTGAATACAAATGCAACCCACACTTTTCACATATTTATTTGCAAAAAATTTTAAAGACCATTTATCATTTTCCTTCCACTTCACAATTATTACATACAAATAAAATATTATAATAATAATTTAATATATGTATAATGAAATGATAATTTACGTATTTATGAGATGATTTTGGTTGCTCTGCACTTTAGTTTTTATATACAGTGCCTGATAAAAGTATTCATACAGCTTGAAATTTTCCACACTTTGTAATGCTATCACCATTTGTCATTTTTTAGATGATTTTGGTTGCACTGCACTATGTTTTATATATATATATATATATATATATATATATATATATATATATATATGGTTAGGTGCGGGAACACTTGTCAGTGATTAGTGGTAACACACTACTTTTTTGTACACTTTAATATCATTTTTTAGATTTTTGAATCAGTTTGGTTTCATGTTTTAACCTCCAGGATCCATTTAAATACCATTTAAAAAACAGTGAAATGCCAAAATTTTGCCGAAGTCTCCTGACCTAAGAAAACTCTAAATTTTGCTCATCCTTTGTTAGAATCCACATAAAAAGTGAAGATACGAGGTAAAATGATCCTTTCGATCAGCTTGTTGGCCCAGTCATTTCTAGTTATGATCCCAGGACCACACAAAATCCAGACCTCTCATTCCACCTTTACACTCAAAATATATCTTAGGACACACCTAACCTTCCAGTCCCACGCTCTGTTTTTCCAGCATGACAATATTCAACTCTTCTTCAGCAACACCTAGTAAAAATCTCTTCATAAGTTTAATGGAAGCATCCCAACACAAGCTATCATCTTGCACTTATTACCGGATTATTAAATTGTTTTTCCTCTCTTGTCCAAAATATGAATCTCACTCTGCATTCCAACTTATTACATCTGCGGATTGTTTAACGGTGACCTTTCAAAAGGGCTCCATACACCTATTGATTGTTTTATCAGGACCGCATTTGCAAAAGCCACGTCGACCCTGGCCATCCGGAGACAAAAAGGTCATTGTTTATATTTTTTTTCATGTAGCGTGCAAAAATATAATGATGATTGTGTTATGTATCCAGTCTATGCGATCCCCCCCCCCCCCCCGCAAGAAAGAACTCTGAAAAAAAAAAATATAATAATGATTGTGCTATGTGTCCTGTCAATCCGATCCCAATAAAAATCTAAAAATAAAAAATAAATTATAATATTGATTGTGCTATGTGTCCTGTCAATCAGATCCATATAAAAATCTAAAAATAAAAATAAATTATAATATTGATTGTGCTATGTGTCCTGTCAATCAGATCCATATAAAAATCTAAAAATAAAAAAATATATAATAATGATAGTGCTATGTGTCCTTTCAATCCGATCCCAATAAAAATCTAAAAATAAAAAATAAATTATAATATTGATTGTGCTATGTGTCCCGTCAATCCGATCCCAATAAAAATCTAAAAATAAAAAATATATATATTGTAATGATTGTGTTATGTATCATGGCTATCTGATCCCAATAAAAATCTAAAAATAAAAAATATATATAATAATGATAGTGCTATGTGTCCTGTCAATCCGATCCCAATAAAAATCTAAAAATAAAAAAAAAATATATTATAATGATTGCGTTATGTATCATGGCCATCCGATCCCCCCCCCCCCAAAAAAAAATCTGAAAATAAAAAAATATATATAATGATTGTGCTATGTGTCCTGTCAATTCGATTCCAATAAAAATCTAAAAAAAAAAAATATATATAATAATGATTATGCTATGTGTCCTGTCAATCTGATCCCAATAAAAATCTAAAAATATATATAATAATGATTGTGTGTTATCTGACCTGTTAATCTGATCCCTAGAAAAATCTAACAAAAAAAATGTATATAATATTGATCGTGCATTTGTCCTGTCAATCTGATCCCAAGAAACATCTAAAAATGAAAAAAATATATATTATAATGATTGTGTTATGTATCCTGCCTAGCCGATCTCTCCCCTACCCCCCCCCCCCAAAAAAAAATCAGAAAATAAAAAATATATATATAATTATGATTATGCTATGTGTCCTGTCAATCCGATCCCCAAAAAAAAAAATCTAAAAATAGAAATATATATATATAATAATGATTGTGTTATGTGTCCTGTCAATCAGATCCCAATAAAAATCTAAATATATATATAATAATGACTGTGTTATATGACCTGTTAATCCAATCCTGACAAAAATATGTAAAACATTAAAAAGTAAATAAATAAATAATACTGATTGTCAAGCTTTGCACTGGGAATGATTGTAGATGCCATAACATGCCAAACAGCTGGCGAGACACTAGATGGCACTAGAGAGATGACGTGCTCTAGTAGAGACCTACAGCCAGGTCACATGGCCCTGCAGCTATTAATTCTGACTTTTTTTAAAACATTAACAAGCATACACAATATCTATTCACTCGCCCGATACAAAAGCCGACAAGAATAGGAAATAATTGTGTTTCATTTCTAAGCAATGTTGCTAAATGCATTACACATAATCCTAAGATATGGATATAATTGTAATCAATATGTTTATTTAATATTCTAATTCAATTCTTAAGCCGTGTATGCTATTAGTGAAAAGTGTTTTCTGTTTGTACACCAATAAAGTCTAGAGTGTGTCGTTGTTTGCAAATATTGCATGGCGGTTATGTGTTAGCATAATAAAAATGTCGCTTTCAATAGGTGTAGTGTGTAATTTCAATTATTACTGTTGTTGTTGCGTTTTGTATAATTCATAATGCATGTCCCAAGGCGTAATTTAAATAGTAATAATGGCAGGTTTTTTTTTTTTTTCGTTTTTTTTTACATGTATTCATGTTTTTATAATGTTAACAAATTATTTTTGGTGTTTATAGAACCATTCACATTAGTCTTTGGTCCCATAGTAGTCTGCAATCCAATGGCTCTATGGTCTGTAGCACAGTTATCCACAATTAGGGGCCGGCTAGAAGTCAATAAGCCAATTATTAGATTGTAAGAGAGAAAATTGGATTGGAAATATAAGAACAAGACAAACTCCATGCAGCTACCAAGCCAAAAACTTTTGCATTTAAGGCAACACCACAATGCCACTAGGATGCAGTATTTGTATGGTGCAAAGGAGGTAATCTTGGAAGAACACCTACAGGGCTAGATCTAACTGGAAAATATACTGACCATAGGCTCAACAATTTTTATATAGGACAAAAAATGTTTAATCCACTGAATTTGTAATCCTTTTAGTTGAGCTGAGGAGATGAGAGGGAGCCATAGTCATTGTCACTACAGGACAGGAGAGTCCATTCTTGGAATGGAGTGATTAGCTGGTAAAATAGGAGGACCTACTGGCTTTAAAATAAATGGTCTTTTTTTATTTTAGTATATTTTATAGCTGTGATACATTTTAGTATTAATAATATTGTTTATTGTTTTTTTTTTTTTTAATTTGTTACAAATGCAGATATCAATTTTTATTTTATTTTTAGTATTTGTACTATTATTGTTACTATTATCATGACTATTACTATTGTTGTTAATTTCTATTTTTATTTTTTAAGTATTGTTGTTGTTTTTATTATTATTATTATTACAACAATAATAATAAAATTAATAGTGACAACAACATTAATAAAAAAAAATGGTTTACCTGCAATATAAATAGTACAATAACAAAAATAATATTAATTATAATTGTATTATTATTATTATTATTATTATTATTATTATTATTATTGTTATTAATAATATTATCATAACTATTACTATTATTATTATTATTGTTTTTATTTTCTATTTTTATTTTTATATTATTGTTGTTGTTTTTATTATTATTATTACAATAATAATAATAATAATAATAGTGACAACAATAATTTTAAAAATAAAATAAAATAAAAATATTGCTGTTTACCTGCAATATAAATAATACAATAACAATAGTAATAATAATAATAATAACAACACTCATTTATTGTTATTATTATTATAATAACAATAATAACAATAATAATAATAATAATAATAAAAATAATAACAACACTCATTTATTCTTATTATTATTATTGTTATTATTATTATTATTATTATTGTTGTTGTTGTTGTTACTATTATCATAATTATCATGACTATTACTAATATTATTATAGTTGTTATTTTCTATTTTTATATTATTGTCGTTTTTATAATAATAAGAATATTAATAATAATTATAATGACAAAAAAGTAATAATAAAAATAAATTAAAATATTGCTGTTTACCTGCAATATAAATAATACAATAACAATAATAACAATAATAACAATTACAATAATTATAATAATAATACATTATTATTATTATTATTATTATTATTATTATTAATTTTATTGTTTTTGTTGTTGTTATTATTATTATTGTTATTATTATTAATATTATTAATATTGTTGTTATTATTATTATTATTATTATTATTATTATTATTATTATTATTATTATTGTAGTAGTAGTAGTAATAATAATAATAATAATAAATAAGTATTATTATTATTAGCTTTAGCTATTGTGTTATTTATTTACACCAGGCAAACAACAATATTTTTATTTTGTATTATTTGTATTATTAATATTGTTGTTGTTATTATTATTATTATTATTAATAATAATATTATAATTATAACCATTATTATTACCTCTGTTGTTGTTACTAACATTATTATATATTGTTATTGTATTATTATTATTATTTTTTTTATACCAGGTAAACAGCAATACTAAAGAAAAGCCAAACCTCTTTTCACAGCCACCTAAAAAAAACATAATTTTATTTTTTCCACTACGAACTCTTACATAACATTTTTACAACATGAAAAATAAATTACTATACACTTCTTTTTTTTTTTATTTTTAAAGCTTATTTCAATTTAACAATTTCTTTGCTAACATAAAAAAAAGCATTGAGTGTTTTATTTTATTTTCTTTATATTTTGCCACAAACAAAAAACATGCCTGCATAAAAACGCACACAGTATATAAATTTCAGCAAGAAGTACGACATTAAATTAATTTAACACCAAAGGTCAGTAAATAAAAGTTGCTGTCGCTCAGTAAAGCTTTGCACGTAAGATTACCTTCACTCCATTGTGCCTTTAATGCACTAACGGGTCCACTAAAATGACAGTCGGCTAGCGAGTAACAGCTTCTCGGCTGACACCAGTAGGGAAGCAAATCTATTTTATTATTTGGGAACTCCATCTAGGGAAAGCCAGACTTGAATTTGTCACCAATCCAAGAACCGCACCTCCCTTGGGAGTTAATTATTTTCTTAAAATGCAACTTGTACTGTTAGTTTAAAACATTCCAACTGTGTTCACACTCTTTAAATCTTCGGTAAACCTTGGAGTTTAAATCACTTGCAGATAAGAGTAATTCTATTAGAAAAAAAGGAAAGAGGGGGGAAATGCACGCAGTTGGGGAAATGGAGTGACCGGTGAAAAAAAAAAAAGAAATAAAATAAGAAGGCATTGAAAGGAAGAGGCCATTGGTTGTCTCCTGACATCTCACCTTTAAGACTTTGGCAGCCAGTAGGCATACTGGTCTTGTTTTATAGCTACTGGCATGGGCAGCCACAAAGCAAATACAGGTCGCATTTATGTGCTGTAGGAAAAGTTTGCCATGCTATTTCGGGAGCGCGTTTTGTAAATACTCGCCGCAGGTTGAAAAATAAGAGCAAGGCCATAGGAAAAGGAGAGAGGTCAGCCAGCTAACAGTTGTGGAATGGCACCGGTGAAGGGGGGGGAGGGGCTGATATGAATGAACGCCGGGTGGCTGCCTTAAAGGGGAACTTTTGTTTTTTGGTTTGGTTTTGGTAAACTTGTAGAACGGATCTTTTAGGTAAGGGTAACTCTACAACCACTATGTATCCTTTAACCACTTTAGGTCTGCCCTCTAACAGTTTTACCGCTACAGGGTGGTCCTGTGCGCCGGATCACGTATATATATATATATATATATATATACATTATCCGACTCTTCTGGGTAGGGGGCACACATGCGGCTCGCTTCCGCCGTAATTACACACAGCAGAAGCCGATCGGCGGATGCACGGTACCCAATGTCCACCAGCACCCTCCGATCGCTAGGCAGAGAGGCGGAAACAAGGCAGATCACCTTTCTGGCAGAAGGTAAGGGATGGAATTTGGGACTCGGTTCCATGCAGTGCTGGGACAAAGCCATCCAGCGCCCAGGGCAAAGATGCCAAAAACTGCCCCCCCCCCCCATCCCTAGAGTTAGGGTCAGGGCGCCCACATCCCTGAAATAATCTATTGTGCCCAGGGCAGCCACCAGGGGAGGACTGGACCAGGGGGCAGGGGGAAAATTGCCCCCTGGGCCACTCTGATGCTCCTTAAAAAGACTGCGCCGCTTCTGTCAAAGACATGACTAAAGGATTCCCGGTGAAGAGAAGTAAAAAGTCCCCACTGCTGACTTACTGAGTGCGGGATGAAGACAAGGACAGAGCGCAGGCCTCCTCCCCCAGCATGGATGGTGTAAACTGTGTCTGAGCAGAGGCCAGTTCCATGCCCTACTGGAGACTCTCCTCCCCGGCCAGTCCCGACCGAGCTGTCCCAGCTCCGCCCAACCTCCCCTTGCTGGCCAGGTCGGGAACCCAAATTTGGCGGGTGAGTAGAGAGTACCTAAAACGGAGCTTCAGTCTTGAAGGTGGGTCAAGAAGAGGCCCGGGAAGAGGGAGAGTGAAAGGGGGGGCTGAGTCACTGCACCATGGGCCTCTGGTTTGTACATGCCCCCAGGCCGAAAGTTGCCAGTCTGCCCCTGGCAAATAATGTCATACATCCCAGGAGTCTTCAGGAGGGGAGGAGGGGTTTTCTCAGCTAAGTACACCATCCTACATGCATGCTTGAGCTAAGGGCAGATGGATTCCAGGACGTAAATGCTACATGAATCATTGTAACGCTCCTGCGTTTCTTATATGGTGTGGATTTTCAGCTGCAGAAATAGTTCCACGTCAGTAGTCATGTAAGAGATATGCTGAGATACCATTCCCAACCTCAATGACTCATCATGTGTGGAAGGTCTTATTTCAGCCAGTAAATACACACAATTAGCAAACTGGTTCCTAGAGTGACTTTATGTATGTGGTAACACAATGATGAAGGTTGAGGGATAGGTTGAGTGGAGGTGGTAGGTGATAGACACTTGAAGGTGAGACAGTAGCAGATGGATGCAGGAAGGTTTAGCAATGTTGTATGATAGCAGATGATAGAATAGCAGGTGGACATACAAAAGAGATCAACCCAGTGCAGAAAAGTAGCAGTAGTCTCAAGAGCTAGCAATCTAGTTATGCAGATGTGATAAACAGTCTTTACTATGCAGAGCTAGATAGTGTAAGCTTAGTATAAGTTTATAGAGAATTCCCCTGCGGGGTACTTAGCACTATTAGCGATACAGCCAAAGGGTGGTTCAGGAGAGGCGGATGATCCAGTAGCGGGATACAGGGATCAGCGCAGCGAGGTTCCGTCAGCGAAGTAAGCTTGCAAGCATGGAAGCTTCAAGCAAGGTTAGCATCCAGGTAAGGGTGTTTGAACGAACACATGTGAGTGAGAACCGGCGCTTTAAATAGCCATCTAGTCCGGCGCTGGGTGATGACAGCTCCAGTCTTAAAGGTGTATGCGCACCTTTCCAAAAGTAAATGGTGGGGCGCATACACTTGTGGAAAGTGTAATTTAGGGTACCAAAGGTACCGGAATATTACAATCATCTGCCCTTACTCAAGATGGTCACGGCCAGAAATGCTAGGAAAGTGTTTTTCAAAGTGATTTCTCACCAAAATAAAGCATGGAGACATGGATGGATGGGGGAGTTTGCTTTGAATATTAAAAATGAACAAAATAGCGTTTTCAGTTTGTGGTGCTCAGATGGTTTCCAACCAAGCAAACTGTGGCCGGGGGGCCAGATGTGGACCTTTGTTTGCTTTTATTCGGCCCTTGGGGCATTATTTCAATCACCGACACCAAACAATGGGACATAGTTCCTCCTAATGACTCCAACAATGGGCCCATAGAACCAGTGACAGGGCACAATTTCTCCCAATAAAACCAGGGATGGGGCACAGTTCCTCCCAAATGAAACCAGCAATTAGATACTATTCCTCCCAATGACACCAATGATAGGGGAATAATTCCTCCCAATGACACCAACAATGGGGCCCAATAACACCAGTGACAGGGCACAATTTCTCCCAATGAAACCAGCAATGGGGCACTATTCTTCCCAATGACACCAATGATGGCCCACAATTCCTCCTAATTACACCAACAATGGGGCCCAATGACACCAGTGACAGGGCACAATTTCTCCCAATAAGACCAGGGATGGGATACTATTCCTCCCAATGACACCAAAGATGGGGCACAATTCCTCCCAATGACACCAACAATGGAGCCCATTGGCACCAGTGATGGTGCACAGTTCCTCCAACATGAAACCAGCAATTAGATACTATTCCTCCCAATGACACCAATGATAGGGGAACGATTCCTCCCAATGAAACCAACAATGGGGCCCAATGGCACCAGTGACAGGGCACTATTCCTCCCAATGACACCAATGATGGGACACTATTCCTCCCAATGACACCAATGATGGGAGACTATTCCTCCCAATGACACCAATGATGGGACACTATTCCTCCCAATGGCACCAGTGATGGGGCACAGTATCTCCAAAATGAAACCAGCAATTAGATACTATTACTCCCAATGACACCAATGATAGGGGAATAATTTCTCCCAATGACACCAACAATGGTGCTCAATGACACCAGTGACAGGGCACTATTCCTCCCAATGACACCAATGATGGGACACTATTCCTCCCAATGACACCAATGATGGGAGACTATTCCTCCCAATGACACACAATGATGGGACACTATTCCTCCCAATGACACCAATGATGGGGCACAGTTCCTCCCAATGACACCAACAATGGGGCCCAATGACACCAGTGACAGGGCACAATTTCTCCTAATGAAACCAGCGATGGGACACTATTCCTCCCAATGACACCAATGATGGGGCGCACTTCCTCCCAATGACACCAACAATGGGGTCCAATGACACCAGTGATGGGGCACAGTTCCTCCCAACGAAACCAACAATGGAACACTATTCTTATAAATTCTTATAAATGATGGGGCACTATTTCTACCAATGAGATCAACACTGGGGTCCAATGTCACCAATGATGGGGCATTGTTTACTTCAACTGATGCTAGGACATTTTCTACTCTTAATGGCCACAGTCCGGCCCTCCTAAAGTCTGAAAAATGGAATGTATGGAGACCCCTGCTATACAGAATTGTTGTTAGATCCAAAGGAGTTTTGAGTCGTAATGACATTTTTTTTTCCTTAATTATTCATTGCCGGCATTTTTTTTTTCTTTACATTCAGCTGTCAGCCCGGGGAACCCTGTTAACAGCTGATGACTCATCTGTTGTTAAGGACGCGGCAATCGCCCGCTTTTTAACAACCATTTTATTTACTGGTTCTTTAGGATGCCGGTTCCTTAAATAGCAGATGCCAGGACGGCTACTTATTTGCCAGATACCGGAAAATTGTTATCAAATACATACCATCATTTTCCTTTCATGATGGACTCCATGGCAG
The DNA here is from genome assembly GCF_965119305.1 of Pelophylax lessonae. Lineage (NCBI taxonomy): Eukaryota > Metazoa > Chordata > Amphibia > Anura > Ranidae > Pelophylax > Pelophylax lessonae. Next base: position 20,708,753 of record NC_138779.1, on the reverse strand, counting down.
CATACGTATCGGGCTAGACCCGCCTCCAATCCTACCCTATAGGACCCCACTCCCATAAATCTTTGCTCCTGTTCAGCCCCCCTTGTTCTGTAACTAGCCTACTCAGGAACTGGTAGGGAACTCCTGCTGCCATGGAGTCCATCAGTAAAGGAAAATTACGGTAAGTATTTGATAACAATTTTCTGGTTTCCTGACAGACTCCATGGCAGCATATGTATCTTCAGGTGCGACGTGTCTGGAAACCGCCCAGGATGTGGAAACTCTCAGAGTCGAATGCGTGAACAGGGGACCAGGCGCACAAACACACCGGACTTCAGGGCAGAAAGGCCACCTGCAGCAGCTGGGTTTAAGGCCATCAATTACTAGGCCGACGAGCCCTCCAATGCCCACTCATACTCTGCCACAGCTAGGGCTTAGCGGACAAAATGCGACCCATCTTCCATGTCGCAAACGCCTGGTCACTCATCAAAATCCAAACTGGTAGGATTTGAGCACTGCACAGGTGCACTGTAGGAGGAAAAAAAAGGAACAAGGGGGCTGAATAGGAGCAAAGATTTATAGGAGTGGGGTCCTATAGGGTAGGATTGGAGGCAGGACTAGCCCGATACGTATGCTGCCATGGAGTCTGTCAAGAAACATTTTTTTTTTTCCTTTTTGTGAATTGACTTTCACTCATGTGTTATGTAGTATTCATCAAGCGTTTTTTGCTTTATGCGGTAAATACTGCATAAAGCAATAGTCAATTGACATTTTAAGGATCGCATGCTTTATTTGGGGAAAACACCTAAATACGGCATGCGATTTGGTTCTGTGAATGGAGCCCAATGGTTGGACTGTAGCATCTGCTAAATGTTTGGAATAAAACCTCATTTTGGACTCTAAATCGTGGTATGGCACTCCAATTTTCACACTGAAAGATCATTTCTACAATCCGAGGCTGCTGGGCCGGTTCCTCTGTTCGTGGGAGCAGCCCACTCGTTGCTTGGAAGTCCCATTGAGATACCACCAGTAAATTTTGTCCGATACATTAAAAAATTGGGTGAAAAAACTCTGCACTGTCGATGTGTATACTAAAATGAACAAAATAAAATTTCAATAAGGGTTGCGTCTACCACTCAAATGCCAATCCTCAGTGAAATAATATGTAAAAATAAAAAGTAAGTGTTGCGCTCCCTCAGCTAGTTGATGCAATAGGACTTCTAAACTATAAGGCCTCTTTCACACATGCTGTCCATTTGTCCGTTTTTCATCCATCCGTTGACGGATGAAAAACGGACATGAATGTATCTCTATATAAAAGCGGATGACAACGGATGATCATCAGTTAGGCCCCTTTCACACATACGGTCCGTTCAGTTCATCAGTTCAGTCACGTCAAAATGTATCAGTTTTCCATCAGTTTTTCATTCATCGAAAAAGGGATGAAAAATGGATAACAACTGACGAAAAACGGATGACAACTGACGAAAAACGGATGAAAAACGGATGAAAAACGGATGAAAAATGGATGAAAAACGGATGGAAAACTGATACATTTTGACATGACTGAACTGATCAACTGAACAAAAAATACTTTAAAAAGTGTCAAGTGCTGAGATGAAATGTTCATAAAATACATATAACCGATGACGTAACAAATCATATTCAACATCTCATTATTGTAAAGTGCCAAAAAAAGTGAACCATCTATAAAGTGCAATGTGCAAAAACCACTTCGCCACTAGACGTCCTAAGCTTGTAGATTTCCAGTAATATCTATTACTGGCTGCTGATCTCAGGGATCGTATGGATCATCTCTCATATGTTCATAAATGGGGGTATATAGAAGGATACTCTCATAGTGTAGTATATTCAAAGATTTTATTCAATAAACATAGCACACACCGACAGTTTATGTTAAAATCATCCAGTGGTGGCTCACAGGTATTGCCTCTGTATAGGCACGAGCGTCGCTTTTGGTATTCTCCGACTCTGTCTCCATCTACACCCTACGCGTTACGTCACTGTCAAGTGACTTCTTCCAAATGGATATACTTTTGCTACATGCCTTTAGCAAGCTGTTTTGAGGTGACAGGCTAGAGAGCACAGTGGTGCCAGTTGTTCACACTGGTGAAGGGACGCACTTTATAATTCATCAAGAGTTGGGTTCATCAATGGATGGACTGACACTATTTTATTGATAATTTGTTTCTTGCACATATGCACTTTATATATGTGAATGGATTTATGCATAGTTATTTTTGTCAATCTAATCAATTTTAATTTAATTTAATTCACCCCATTGAAGTTTTTTATGCACAGTGCACTTTATGGATGGTTCACTTTATTGCACTTTACATTAATGAGATGTTGAATATGATTTGTTACGTCATTGGTTATACGTATTTATGGACACTTCATCAAAGCACTTGACGCTTTTTTAGGTATTTTTTGCACTTTATAGTTTAAAGGTCCTATTGCATCAACTACAGTAGCTGAGGGAGCGCAACACTCACTTTTTATTTTTGTCAGATACTTCAACCACTTGCCGACCGCCCCATGCAGATTTACTGCGGCAGAGCGGCGTGACTGCACATAATCACATAGATCTACGTGATTATGTGCAAGCAGTTTTGGCAGCACATGTGCGCTGCCGGAGTTGCACCCCCGCTCTGATTAGACACAGCAGGAGGCAGACCGCGGGAGGAGCGGGCTCGATCGCCGCCGGCCTCCCGCAATCTTCGGCAAAACTGACAGGAGAGCCATCTGGAATGTAAACAATGCAACACGGCTCTCTTGTCAGAGAGGCAGGGAAAGATCATGCGATTCAGCTAAACTGAACCACCGATCTCTCTCTGCCTCTGTTCAATCCATCCCCCAGACAGTTATTAAGCACATCTAGGCAACACATTTAACCCCTTGATCACCCCCGGTGTTTACCCCTTCCCTGCCATTTATACAGTAACAGTGCATAATATTTAGCACTGATCACTGTATTAATGTCACTGGTCACCAAAAAGTGTCACTTAAGCTGGCCATACACTAGCCGAAAAATCGTTTGAACTCTTTTTCGAAAAAATAAAAGTCGGCCGTGAGAGCAGACGATCGTGCCATCATGTAATGACCGAATTTCGAACGATAAATCGTTCAATGGACGTTTTTCGTTCAGTTTGTCACATTTGCCCAGTGCAAACAGTCCGGCCGAGAAACACATTAACCTTTCAATGTATAGTTTGTTCGGCACAATTTTCCAAACTCTTCCTTCGATTTTTCAGCTCTGAAAAGTTAAAAACGATTTTCTATTTGTGCCCATTAACTGGACAAAAAACGAACGATCGGACCAAATGACAGATTTTCAAACGATTTTTCGGCTAGTGTATGGCCAGCTATAGTGTCAGATTTGTCCGCCGCAATGTCGCAGTCCCAATAAAAATCGCTGATCGCCGCCATTACTAATAAAAAAATAAAAAATAAAAAAATATAAAGTCCATAAATCTATCCCGTAGTTTGTAAACGCTATAACTTTTGCGCTAACCAATTATTATATGATTTTTTGGGATTTTTTTTTTTACCAAAAATATGTAGCAGAATACAAATTGGCCTAAACTGCCAAAAAAATTAGATTTTTTAAATTTTTTTATTGGGAATGTTTTATAGCAGATAGTAGAAAATATTGGTGTTTTATTCAGAATTGTCGCTCTTTTTTGTTTATAGCGCTAAAACGAAAAAAAACCTCTGAGGTGATAAAATACCACCAAAAGAAAGCTCTATTTGTGGGGAAAAAAAGGTCATCAATAGTATTTGGGTACAGCGTCGCACGACCGCGCAATTGTCATAAGCCGACTTTTTCAGCATGTTTTTTATGCTAAAAAAGCCCCCCTGGGCTTATACTCGAGTCAGGGTCCCCACTTACCTTTCTCCGGTGCAGTGCGCATGTGTTGCTGCCGCTCGGGAAAGCCCGTACATGTTCAGCTATTCCCGGGCAGACGGCACATGCAGGGTGACGTGCTGCCGCCGGGCAATGCCATATTTAAATGTAGGGTGCCTCACCGAAAGGTTTGTGACACTCCTCCGTAGCCTCTGAGGAGATGCAGTGATGCGGGCATGGTACAGGAGAGTCTAGTGTAATATGCCCGCAGCACAGCATCTACTGTACTTTGCCCACAGCCCTGCATCTCCTGTACCATCTCCTGTACCATGCCTGTACCATCTCCTGTACCATGCCTGTACCATGCCTCTACCATTTCCTGTACCATCTCCTGTACCATCTCCAATACCATGCCTGTACCATCTCCTGTACCATCTCCTGTACCATGCCTGTACCATCTCCTGTACCATCTCCTATACCATGCCTGTACCATCTCCTGTACCATCTCCTATACCATGCCTGTACCATCTCCTTTACCATCTCCTGTACCATGCCTGTACCATCTCCTGTACCATCTCCTATACCATGCCTGTACCATCTCCTCTACCATCTCCTATACCATGCCTGTGCCATCTCCTGTACCATGCCTGTACCATCTCCTGTACCATCTCCTATACCATGCCTGTACCATCTCCTGTACTATTTCCTGTACCATGCCTCGACCATCTCCTGTACCATGCCTGAACAATCTCCTGTACCGTGCCTGTACCATCTTCTGTACCATCTCCTGTACTATGCCTGTACCATCTCCTGTACCATGCCTGTACCATCTCCTGTACCATGCCTGTACCATCTCCTGTACCAAGCTTGTACCATGTCCTGTACCATCTTCTGTACCATGCCTGTACCATCTCCTGTACCATCTCCTGTACCATCTCCTATACCATGCCTGTACCATCTCCTGTACTATTTCCTGTACCATGCCTGGACCATCTCCTGTACCATGCCTGAACAATCTCCTGTACCATGCCTGTACCATCTCCTGTACCATCTTCTGTACCATGCCTGTACCATCTCCTGTACCATGCCTGAACCATCTCCTGTACCATGCTCACAGCCCTGCATCTCCTGTACCATGTCCGCAGCCCCTGCACCATGCCCGCAGCCCCTGTTTTGGGTCTCATGGTGGTCCAGTTGGGTCCAGTAGCTGCTGCATTTCCCACTTTAGGCTCATACTCGAGTCAATACGTTTTCCCAGTTTTTTGTGGTAAGATTAGGTGCCTTGGTTTATATTCGGGTTGGCTTATACTTGAGTATATACTGTACTTTTTTTTTTTTTTTGGCAGATACATTAATTTGGACCCAAATCTCCTTTGGATCTACGTGAGGTTCCAGGGCCAACCATTTAGTACTCCAAGCTGCCTAACTGGTTCAGTTCACAACACTGTGGCCAAGGCTTTACGCACAACCAGCAAATGGTTAATAAAATGTATCTGCTTCAAAACAAACTTATCTTCCTCTATGGCAGGCCACAGGCCAATGCGTAAGCGCAATAAACATTTTCACCAGGTGCTCTGTATTTATACATTTCAGCACAGCAAAAAATAACTTTGACAACCTTAATGAGGAAGGGCTTTAAATAATCAATCTCTTTATACAATAACTCTGCACGTGGGGCAAGGAGAGAGAGGGAGAGAAAAAAAAAATGAAGAAGTAGGAAATATATTTTTCTGGAAGTGTTTGTGATTTTCTGTGGAGCACCAAGGGAGGCAATATAATGAATTCAAACCTTCTCAACAAAATAGCACAACAATATGTTTTTTTTTTTTTTGCATCCTGCGGACATAGAAAATGCACGCCATGCTTTGTGCAATTAGAAACTTCCCCCCATAGGTTAGCAGGACCTTTGTTGTTCTCCAAAAGATTTTTTTTTTTTTTTTCCTGCAAGTTTAAGGTACCAGAAAATAATAAATATGTCAAGATCATAAAAAAGCAACAATTAGAAACTAATATTTGAGGTTGTGTATTAGCCGGGGCACAGAAGAGCCTCGGTGGGGGACTTAGATTTCAGATTAAAGGGATAACTGAAGGTATTATTAGGAGTCAGAGTGAGTGGCCATTACAGGATCGTGAGTTGATGGCCATAGACCAGTTGGTAGTCAACTTTCTTGACATAGGGGGACTTCAAGGTCGGCCCCTCGCATCAACAAAAGGGCACACATAATATTCAGAGAATGTAATGCTGCAAAGAGTTGTCAGAGGTTGTAGAAACACAACAAGAGAAAAACATAGACTTCAGGAATGTTACAAAAATAGAGATTGCAAACATGCAATTGCAGTTGTTGGAGATTAAAAGCATGTTTGAATGTCTGGAGAACTGGACAGAAAAAAGGCTTCCTTGAACACCTATGTATGAGCGGTTCCATAAGTCTTCTTGGGCTGTCCATCAGTGCAAGAGAAGGTGTTAATTCACCTGGGGAGATGGGTACAGATTAGGTATCGTCCGATTATCGGTAAGGCCGATATATCGAGGGCCGATATTGACTTTTGCTGATATATCTGTATCGGCCCCCGGAATTGGCCGATATTGCTAAATATTGCTCATGTAAGGGTAAAATTATGTCACATAGCATAATTCCTTTTACAAATGTTATTGAATATGACACTCACATATGTACAAATTAAAGATATAAACAATTCCACATTAGCAGATCTGCTGGCAGATCGGTATCTCTCACCCACTTGCCGTAAGTGACACCCGGGTGATAACGCTCCATTCGGCATCCACTTAATACTGCTCTGTCTCTTCCACCCACCCGATAACAATCCATCTCTCACCCACTTGCCGTAAGTGACACCCAGGTGATACCGCTCCGTCCGACATACGATCTCGGAGGTCACGTGCGTGGTCACGCCCGAGATCGTCATCGTATGCCGGACGGAACGGAATCACCCGGGTGTCACTTACAGCAAGTGGGTAAGAGACGGATCAGTATCGGGTGGGTGGGAGATGGAGCAGGTGAGAGACAGAGCAGAGTGGATGCCGAATGGAGCAGTATCACCCGGGTATCACTTACGGCAAGTGGGCGAGAGATACCGATCTGACAGCAGATCTGCTAATGTGGAATTGCTTGTGGAATTGAATATTTCATTTGTACATTATGTGAGTGGCATATTCAATAACATTTGTAAACGGAATTATGCTATGGGACATCATTTTACCCTTACATGAGCATCACCACCTAATGGTTGGAGGAGGAGAAGACTAGTCTCGGACCCTGACATAGGATGTACAAAATATCGGCTCATATCAGCCGATACTGATATGCGATGGCCAAAATATCGGTATCAGCAATGAAAAACCGATATTGGTCGATCCCTAGTACAGATACTCATCAAACTGCGGAGATAGTCATGAATTTTCATCAGTCATGGGTGCTTATCAAACTTGAAATGGTTAAGGGTGCTCAGGGACCTGGGGGATAGTTATGGGTGCTCACCAGCCTGAGAGATGGCTATGGGTGCTCATGAACCTGGAGAGATGGTTTTGAGTGCATTAACCCAAGGAGATGGTCAAAGCTTCTCATCAACCTAAGGACATGGTCACTCGTGTTTATGAATCTAGAGAGATGGTTATGGGTCTCATCAATTTGAGAAGCTGGTTATGGGTGCTCATCAACCAAGGAGATGGCCATAAGTGTTTATTATCCTGGGGAGATGGTCACAAGTGCTTACCTATTCTGAGAAATGGTCACAAGTATTCATCAATCTGGACAATCTGGGGAGTTGGTTATGGGTTTTAATTAATCTGGACAGATGGTTTTAAGTGTCCATCATCATACTGTGTAGCGGCTCACAGGTGATCATTAGCCCGTGGTGATGGTTATGGGTATTAACCAATATGGAGAGATGGTTATAGGTGCTTGTTAATCTGAAGATGTAATTATATGTGATCATTAATCGGAGGTGATGACTTTGGTGCTCATGATTCTAAGAAGATGGTCACTGGTGCTCATCAACCTGGAGGGGTGGCTGTAGCTGCCTAGGTGTGTATCAATCTGGGGACATGGTTATGGATGCTCATCAATCCGGGGTGATGGTTTTGGGTGCTCATAACTCCTTAATCTAGGGTGATCGGTGGACATGTGCCATTCGTTTCATTTTGATTCGAAAATTTTGTTTTCGGAGATACGGATGTACCAAAATTTCTGAATGGACATAAAAACAACCCGATAGAACACCTTTGAATGAATTAGAGTGGAGACTGTGAGCCAGGCCTTCTCGTCCAACATTAGTGCCTGACCTCACAAATGGGCTTTTGGAAGAATGGTCAAACATTCCCATAGACACACTCCTAAACCTTGTGGACAGCCTTCCCAGAAGAGTTAAAGCTGTTATAGCTGCAAAGGGTGGGCCAACTCAATATTGAACCCTACGGACTAAGACTGGGATGCCATTAAAGTGCATGCGCGTGTAAAGGCAGGGGTCCCAATTCCTTTTGTAATATAGTATATTTAGGGGGAGGACAGAACTGGGCACATGCGCAGGAGGATAGCTGCCACAGTGGTGGACAGGATATCTTCAGTGTATGCAGGCAGTGCCGGGACAAGGTCATCCAGCGCCCAGGGCAAATATGCCAAACTGAATCCAACCCTTACCTTAGAATTAGGGTCAGGGGGCCCCCATTCTTGCAATAACCCATTGCGCCCCTCCTGCCCACCCCTTGCCCCGGCCCTGTATGCAGGGCACTTTCCATACCATTGTCCATCCAAACTCCACCACCTGGCCCTCTTAGGCCTCATTCCCAACACCATAGCCATCCACATTCACCAATAATATTCCAATACATTTGCTTATACTTTCTACAGTATGTTGAAGCAGTCTATAAATCCAGCATATGGAGGCAATAACGGTTATCTTTTGCACAGTTTAAAGCAAAACATTATAGAAACAGACAAAACAATGTTGAGAAATATTTTGAAACAGTTAACGGTCCCCTGATAGCAAAAATAAACAATAAATCTCGCTACGTCGTGTAACCGGTTGAATGCATTTTCACGTTATACGAGGGCAGTAACATGGAAGCTGCGAAAAAGGATTTTCGTCTGGAGCTGATTAATGTAAGAAATACAGACAGCGGTATCCACAGCCAGACTCAACGCAACAAGATAATATTCGGTAAGTACTCCCTTGTAAACACTTTTCTCTGAGCTCAGCAAAGCCTGCAGAATATTAAACCTGCTCAGCGTCAATTCCTGGCTCGCTCAACGGACGTCTGATGAAATTTTCCAGATCGATTATTAAAATAGTATCTTTGTTTTACCGACAGCTAAACAGAGTCTGCTGACCGCCGTGTTACGCAGCAAAATGGCAATAACGCGCTTTATATACTCTTACGTATAGATTTAAATTCTTTCATGGGCAGTTGGGGGTCTTAGGGACATTATTGTTAGAGATGAGTGGAGTCTTTTCAAGGGTGGTTTTATATTTTTTCATTTAGACCCTGTTCACACTGGGGCGACGCTACTTGCCGGGGCGACCTCACAGGTCGCGGTGCGCAGCTCGCACCGCGACCTCGGAGCGGCCGGCACAGACTTCACATCATTGAAGTCAATGCAGGTCACTCCGGGTCGGCCGAAAGAAGCTCCGGACCCTTTTTCTAAGTCGGAGCGACTTGTGTCGCTCCTATTAGAACGGGTCCACAGCTTCTCTATGGCAGGCGACCTACGGCGACCTGTCAGGCGACCAGGTCGCCTGACAGGTCGCCCCAGTGTGAACGGAGTCTTAGTGTTCTTTGGATTGATATATTTTTATTTTTCAGGCTATATTTATTTAGTCATTTTTAAGCTAGCTTTAAATTGATTTATTGTGTATGGTTGGTCTTTAGAGCCATAGTTTAAGAATAGTAGTTGTCATCATCCCTAATAATATTACTAGAAAGTGGTTGGTTCCTCAAGCCAAAAGAAGTGGTGGGATTGTGTAGGCAGTAGTATTTGTAAATAAAACATATTTATTATATCATGGAAAGAAAGTATACACAAAAAGAAACAGTATATATCACATAGGTGCTGTACATATTAGACAGTGATGACTATGCCGCATGGTTGAAATATTACATATATACAGGTATTGGTGATTCCCGATGTAGAGAAACAAGGGGTTCCGACGCGTTTCGGCATAGTTTTAAAAAAATAGCCTTTTTCAAGGTTAATCACCAAACTCTAAAAGTGAGAAGTGAAAATGCATAAAATTCGAAAACATCGTCTTTTTTGTTGCATACCAATAGTGCAGAGATTCCTAAAGCTGGGTTTATTGGGGGCCCACCTTGTCTGAGGACACATAGGTTGCCACTGGATCTTGACGGGAGGTCTGTATGGGAGCTGAAGAGGGGCATATATATATATATATATATATATATATATATATATATATATATATATATATATATATATATATATAATGCCTGTAATTGGCGTCAAGTGGGAAATAGCATATATATATTGGGGTGTGGAACGGTCGATTGTACTTACTTAATCTTGCAAGTAAGGGGTCCCAGTGGAGTCCCCTAGAATCAAGGGGAGGAAGTGTTACCTTTGGTAGGATCACTGCTGGTGTAAAAAAGAGGGGGGAGGGGGTTTTGAAACTTACGGGTCTAATGGTGTAGTTCTCTCTTGAGGGTAGAGGTCATTCAATCGCTCCTGTTAATGGAGATGGACCTGGAATTGGACCAGAGAAGAGGGGGGGCCCTTGTATTACGCTGGAGACTGTCTATGGCAAGGTAATTGGCTGATAGGGTTGTCCCTATCAGCCAACTACCCTGCCATAGACAGTCTCCAAAGGTAACACTTCCTCCCCTTCATTCTAGGGGACAGTGAGACCCCAGGATCACTCAACTGGGACCCCTTACTTGGGAGGAGACGCTGGGGAAGCCGCCCCTGCTGCTGCTGGCAGAAGCCGCCACCGCCTCTGGGGGAAGCCGCCGTTGCCTGCCCTCCATTCCATTCCAGGCGAGTGAGCCAGGGGGGGGGGGGGGCATATGGGGCTAGTTGGTATGGTGTACGAGCTGGTGTGGTCCGGGGGGGGGGGTGTATGGTGTGGTCCATCTGACGCCCCCCCCCGAGCCCATGGAGCACCAGCTGCCACTGGTTTACCCCCTTCATGACCAGGGAACTTTTTGCTTTTCAGCACTGTGCTACTTTAACTGGCTATTGCGCAATCATGCAAAACTGTACCCAAATAAAATTTGTATAATTTTTCCACACAAATAGAGCTTTCTTTGGGTGGTATTTCATCACCACATGTTTTTTTTTGATAAATGACCAAAAATTTTATATTTTATACTTTCTGTCATAAAACATATCCAATAAAAAAATTATTTCTTTATACATTTAGGCCAAAATGTATTCTGCTAAATCTCTTTGGTAAAATAAATTCCAATAAGTGCATTTTTTTTGGTTTGTGTGAAAATTATAGCCTCTACAAACTATGGTATATACAGTATATACTGGAATTTATGCAGCTATAGACACTACAGTAATGGTGGTGGTCAGTGACTTATAATGGGACTTTGTCACAAACCTTCTGCCAGAACTGGCTCAAAATACCCTATATAAGGACAATGCCAGCACTCAGACTTTGCTGGATGATACTCAGCTACCAGTACTCCTGTGTTTCCTGTATTATTTGGATTACCTGTTACCAACCCGGCTTGCTTCTGGACTTCCCTCCTGCCTGTTCCCTGGTTTTGACCTGGGCTTGCTCTAAGGACTCTTAGAATGCTTCTCTTAATCTACCGTGTATGACTCTGGCTTGCTCTTGACTACTCCTCTGCTTGCTCCATTGAATCCCTGTGAATGACCCTGGCTCTGTTTTTGACCACGCTCCTGCCTAATCCCAGGCTTGCCTTCCTGTGTATGACTTTGGCAACAAACCTGACTACGCTTCTTCAGCCTGATCCTGTTTCTTCCTTGGATACCACCTTGCCTGTGGTCGCTGCCCTGGTCCCGCTACATCCCCAGGGACAACGGAGGTCCTGTCATCTGTCCTGCTGACAGCTATCTAGTTCTACTGTGTTGAAAGCAGCTTCCAGCAGATCTACCTAAATGGCACCTGTGCTTTTTTGAGCCTAGCACTCCCTGTTCTTACCTTTATGGGTGAGAGCACAGTTGCCTCCATCATCTATAAATGGAAGGAGTTTGGAAGCACCAGGACTCTTCCTAGAGCGAGCCACCCGGCCAAACTGGGGGATCAGAGGAGAAGGGCCTCAGTCAGGGAGGTGACCAAGAACCCGATGGTCCCCCTGACAGAGCTCCAGCATTTCTCTTTGGAGAGAGGAGAATCTTCCAGAAGAACTACCATCTCTGCAGCACTCCACCAATCAGGCCTGTATGGTGGAGTGGCCAGACAGAAGTCACTCCGCGGTAAAAGGCACATGACAGCCAGTTTGCCAAAAGGCACCTATAGGACTTTCAGACCATGGGAAATAAAATTTTCTGGTCTGATGAAACAAAGATTGAGCTCTTTTGCTTGAATTGCAAGCATCATGTCTGGAGGAAACCAGGCACCACTCAACACCTGGCCAATAGCATTATGCTGTGGGAATATTTTTCAGTGGCAGGAACTGGGAGACTAGTCAGGATCGAGAGAAAGATAAATGCAGCAATGTACAGAGACAACGTTGATGAAAACCTGCTTCAGAGCGCTCTGGACCTCAGACTGGGGCGAAAGTTCATCTTTCAACAGAACAAGGAGCCTAAGCACACAGCCAAGTTAACAAAGGAGTGGCTACGGGACAACTCTGTGAATATTTTTGATTGGCCCAGCCAAAGCCCAGACTTGAACCTGATTGAACATCTCTGGAGAGATCTGAAAATGGCTGGGCACCGACGCTTCCCATCCAACCAGATGGAGCTTGAGAGGTCCTGCAAAAAAGAATGAGAGAAAGTGCCCAAAAATAGGTGTGCCAAGCTTGTAGCATCATACTCAAAAAGACTTGAGGCTGTAACTGGTGCCAAAGGTGCTTCACCAAAGTATTGAGCAAAGACTGTGATACTTATGTACATGGGATTTTTTTTTTCCTGTTGTTTATTTTTAATAAATTTGCAAAGATTTCAAACAAACTTCTTTCACGTTGTCATTATTGGGTATTGTTTTTAGAATTTAATCAATTTTGGAATAAGGCTGTAACATAACAAAATGTGGAAAAAGTGAAGTGTTCTGAATACTTTCCGGATGCACTGCAAATCAATTTAAAAATCAGATGATTTAAAGGAAAAAATCATGTTTGCACATTGACATAGGTGACAAACACTTTAACCACTTTAAGATTAGAGGTCATTGATGCCTGGATGCCCAGAATAAATTTAGGCTTTTAACCGCTTGCCGACCGCCGCACGACTATTTGCTGCGGCGGTCAGCCCCTCACAGGCAAAGCGACGTAGGACTACGTCGCTAGCCTGTGAGGCTCTAGGGAGCGAGCGCACGCCCCCGAAGGCGCGCTCCCGCTCCCACTCGGTCACGGACCCCCCCGCGCGTGTGCCCGGCGGACCCGATGTCCGCCGGTCACTCGCGATCGTCCGTTACACCGCAGGCGGTTAATGTAAACAAAGTCCCCTGTGTAAGAATGGAGATCAAACGGTTCTGCTATGTAGGACCGTTGATCTCTGTTCTTACACATCAAGCCACATCCAATCACAGTTAGAATCACGCCCCTAGGGACACACTTAACCCCTCCCTCTCAAAAAAAGTTAACCCCTTCACTGCCAGTGTCATTTTTACAGTAACAGTGCATATGTATAGCACTGATTACTGCAGTAATGTCACTGGTACCCCCAAAAGTGTAAAAAATGTCAGTCAAGGGTCCGATCTGTCCAATGTCGAAATCCCGCAAAAAAAATCGCAGATCGCCGCCAAAAACAACAAAAATGACAAAAATCTTTCCCTTAGTTAGTAAACGCAATAACTTTTGCGCAAACCAATCAAAATATGCTTTTTGCGATTTTTTTTACCAAACATATGTAGCATAAAACAAATTGGCCTAAAATGTTAAAAAATTTAGATTTTTACATTTTTTGGGGGGGAATTTCATATAAAAAAATTTGAAAAATATTGTTATTTTTGCAAAATTGTCGCTCTTTTTTTGTTTTAGTGCATGATCAAAAAAATCGCACAGATGATCAAATACCACCAAAAGAAATCTCTGTTTGTGGGAAAAAAAGGATGTCAAATTAGTTTAGGTACAGCGTCGCACGACCGCGCAATTGTCCGTTAAAGTCACACAGTGCCGAATCGCAAAATAGGCCCTGGTCAGGAAGGGGGTAAAATCTTCCGGGGCTTAAGTGGTTAAGTGTTAGTCAACTCTTTCCAGTCTTCCACTTTTCAGTACTGAAAAATGTTGTTGGGTATCATTACCAGCAGCCATGTCTAATTCTGATGATGTGGGTGCTGGGACTGCACTGATTACAGTGGGATGACTTCGACAAGAGGGATCAGTTGGAGACATTCTCCATGACTGTGATGTACCTGGTTGAGGCTGAGTTGACAAGAGGGCTTCCCTTAAACCTCTTGTTCCATTTCCTCTGGGGTTGAAGTCAGGGTATAACAAGGCACAGAGTGGCATGGGTGCCTTTAGGAGATCTAGATTGAGAGATCTTGTATCAGATGCGAAGCTGAAGACAGTGCAACAGGCAAGCTGGCAGATGCAGGTTCTCGGATGTGTGGTCAGACGGGCAGGAGTTGGAAACAATCAAGCAGCAGAAGTACAGAATCAAGAACCAGATGAGGAGTCAGAGCCAGGCCAAAGTCAGTATAGGGCAAGCAGAGGAGTTAACAGAACAGCAGGCTGAGGGCAAGGTTGGGTCACAAGCCGCGTCAGCAACAGGGGTTCAGGAACAAGCAGAGTCAACAAAGCCGGGTCAGGATACGGTTTGGGTCACAGGCAGAAAGAGCTGACAACCACTCAGCAATGATCCTGAGTCCTGGCTGTAGGGCTTTAAATAGTCCATCCAAACATGCACAATCATGACAGGATAATTCTGCTGGTTGCAGGCTGGTCGGTGTGTTGAGCTTGGAACTTTCTTCGGTTTGTTTGACATGCATTGCCCTTCCATGTGCTCCTTGCTGCAAAGGCCAGTTATAGGTGAGGGCAGTGGCCATTTGTTTGTATTGGTGGAATCCTGGTGAAGGGACGCACTGGACACCTTTGCTGCCATTGGGCTATATCAGCCTTTCTCAACCTTTTCAACACAGAGGAACCTTTAAAATACATTTCTGGTCTCGGGGAATCCCTGCTAAAAATTAAAAATCTACAACTCATGATACATTAGTGTGACAGTCAGTGGGAAGAATGCTCCCTACTCTTGTCATCATTGGGAAGAATTAACCCCTTACAGATAGCTAAAAGGAACAATGGTGTCATTGGAAACTTATCTGAGAGGCAAAAATTGCCCATTGCTCAAGGAACCCCTAACAACCTCAGGAGGAACCCTAGGGTTCCACATAACCCTGGTTGAGAAACCCTGGGCTATATGCTGGGTGTCCAGTGCACCTCTGTGCCTTTGGGGAGGGGTGGCCTTTCTCCAAGTTCACCTGCCCTCTATCTAACCATCATAATGCATGGGCTTCCACTGTGGAGGCCCTAAAAAATGTATAGAGTTAGGACTGCGGATAATACTGGGGTGCCGTAAAGAGGTTCTGCAGCTTGTGCAAGTATTTGCAAATGTGTGCAAACTAAACCCCTGTTTTAACACATACTGTTAGGATAATTTGGTTGGTTGCAGGTAGTCGGTAAGTTTAGCTGAGAACTTTCTTTGGTTTGTTTGACATGTATCATGTACCTGGTGGAGATCGAGCTGTAGAGGGGGCTTCTCTTGCACCTCCTGTCCAACACCCCTGCGAGAGATGACAGGTAGTGTGGGACACAGAGTGGCACGAGGGGCACCAGCCGAGGCTTGGCAGAAAACCGATGGCTTTGGATCACCAAAAAGGCACCTGAAACTGGAACTCTGTGATGCTGGATGAGAAGGCAGGAGCTTAGCTGGAACACATGTCAAGGGGTCGTCAACAGCCGGGCAATTCAGGTACAGGAACGTGAGACATGAGCAAGGTCAGGATACAAGCAGGAGTCGGTACACAGTCGGGCAGTGAGGTGCAAGAGCATGAGACAGGAGCAGTGTCAAAGTACAGGCTGAGGTCACAGGTAGGCAGGCGGGAATCCAGAGGAGAGTCAAGATCAAGTCGGGTCAAACACAGGTAGGCCGGAAGCAGATCAGGGCACAGGTAAACAGGAACAAGCTAAAATATCACTCTTGATCACTCTCAATGTGCTCCTCCCTTTGCTTAGCTTAACCACTTAAGCCCCGGAAGATTTTACCCCCATTCCGACCAGGGGGTATTTTGCGATTCGGCACTGCGTGAATTTAACGCACAATTGCGCGGTCGTGCGACGCTGTACCTAAACGAATTTGACGTCCTTTTTTTCCCACAAACAGAGCTTTCTTTTGGCGGTATTTGATCACCTGTGCGATTTTTTGATCACGCGCTATAAACAAAAAAAGAGCGTCAATTTTGCAAAAATAGCAATATTTTTCACATTTTTTTATATGAAATTCCCCCAAAAAAAAATGTAAAAATCAAAATTTTTAAAAATTTTCGGCCAATTTGTTTTATGCTACCTATGTTTGGTAAAAAAAATCGCAAAAAGCGTATTTTGATTGGTTTGCGCAAAAGTTATCGCGTTTACTAACAAAGGGAAAGATTTTTGTCATTTTTGTTGTTTTTTTTTTTAACGCGTAATGGCGGCGATCTGCGATTTTTTTTGCAGTACTGCGACATTGCGGCGGACAGATCGGACCCTTGACTGACATTTTTGACACTTTTGGGGTTACCAGTGACATTTCTACAGTAATCAGTGCTATACATATGCACTGTTACTGTAAAAATACACTGGTAGTGAAGGGGTTAACTTTATTTGGAAGGGAGGGGCTGTGTGTGTCCCTAGGGGCGTGGTTTCTACTGTGATTGGCTGTGGCTCTAGCTGTAAGGACACTGATCAACGGATCTACATACCAGATCCGTTTTATCAGTGTCTTTGCAGCGAGGAGAATGACAGGCAGTTTGTTTACACAAGCTGCCTGACATTCTCCCTCTCCCCCGCCGATCGCCGAGTGACCGGCGGACATCGGGTCCGCTGGTCACACGCGCGGGGGGGTCCGTGACCACGCGGGAGCAGGAGCGCGCCTCCGGGGGCGCGCGCTCGCTCCCTAGACCCTCACAAGCAAGCAACGTAGCCCTACGTTAGTTTGCCTGTGAGGGGCTGACCGCCGACGTAGATAGTCGTGCGGCGGTCGGCAAGTGGTTAAATTGGCGCTAGTGCGTGCACATGCACACGCAGTCACGCATGCGCATATGTACCGTTTTTCTTGTGCACATGCTAATGTGCCCGCGCATGGGCGCCAATGCCTGTTTTGTTCAAACTGAACTTCTCTTACAACATGTGTCACCTTTCCATGTGCTCCTTAAGACGAGTTATAGGTGGGGCAGTGGTTATTTGTTTGTAATGGTAATGCACACATGCATGTTAAAGTGCTTGTGTAGATGCATGCATGGTCCTCATTTTGTGCACAGTTCTGTGTGCATGTACATTTCTTTGATTACGGGAATGAGCTTGGTTTTCCTGACAATGACTATGGTAGATCTGTCTAGTGGCTGCTCCAACTGGAAGTTAGATTTAGCCCATTCTTTGTGTGAAACGCATCAGAGCAGAAGAATTTTGTCTAGACCAGCCACGCTTAACATTTTTTACTACAAAGAAACCCTTGAAATAATTTTAGAATCTTGGAGAACCCCAACTAAAATAAACTAACCACAGCTAGAGGAACCCCTTGCAACCTCTGGAGAAACCCTAGTGTTTCATGGCACCATGGTTAAGAATGGCTGGTCTAGACCACTTAGATGAGTACAGTTTATTGAAACACTGGATGCACATGGTGTGCAGCTGTACTTGTGATTGGGATGCGAGTATTACAAAAGACTTAAGTTAAGACCATTAATTTGACCAACATTTTTTACCACCAAGAAATCCTTAAAATTAATTTCAAGTCCTGGAGAACCCAAACCAAAATAAATGACCACAGCTAGAGGAATCCCTGACAACCTCTGAAGGAACCCTAGGCTTCCATGGAACCCTGGTTAAGAATGGCTAGTCTAGACCACCAGGACGAGTACAGTGTATTGAAACACTGGATACACATGGCGCGCAGCTGTACTTGTGATACGAGTATTACAAAAGAATTGAGTTAAGACTATTCGTTTGGCCAACATCTACTGCCAATGGAGTCAGATGCATAGGGCTTTAGAGTGTTGTATTTTAGGTCATTTTGGCTTCTCTGGCAATTTGGGTTTCTAAGTGAAAGGAAAGTAGAGATGGGTGTAAGATATTGATTTAGACTTGACTGAATTTGTTTGACCAGCCTGGTGTTTGAAAGTCTTAGTTGCTGATGAACTTTAGTGCCAATCAGCAGACTACATATTATTTTAAAGAACCCGTTCATTCCCAACTCCTCATACTCTGTTCTCCTCCAGAAAAGATCTGTTGAAGGCCGTGTCTCAGCCCCCTAAAATGTTTTGAATTTGTGTAAAATTTTAAAATGGGAAAAAACTTGTATCAGGATTTTAGTATCTCGATGTGGCACTTCAATTGTAAATCTCAATCCGATCACAGCCTAAGGCAGGGGTACCCAACCTTTGAAGAGCAAGGGTCACTTAATTGACTTGGTAACTGAGCGGACCGAACTGATAGCAGGTCCGTGTCCACTCTGCATATTCAGAGCAGACACGGACACAGTCTGCTCTACTTTATGGGCCCTCTGATCTGATCCGCCCAGACGGAAGGGGATGGATCCCCTTCTGTTTTTTTTTTTAGTGGATTAGATTAAAGGTAGGCAGGTGTAAACAGGCACCAGTCCACCAGAGAGGTGAATAGAGGGTCCGATTGGATCCGCCTGTAAAACGGACAGGTGGACCTGATCAGACCGATCATATGAAAGGGGGCTAAAGCTGCTTTCACACTGATATGGTGCAGTTTGCCTGCACAGCAGGTGCAGCACAGTGCACCTGTGGCTTCCTTCGAGTTAGCTGCACTTTACCATAGACTTCTATTGTATCCTGCAGGTGTGGTGGACTTTCTGAAAGTGTTTCAAAACTCCTGCATTCAGGAACTTTGGTGCGCTTTCAGAAATTGCACCTAACCCGCAGGTAATATGAGGAGTCTATGGTTCAGTGCAGGTAACCCGCAGGTGCACTGCACTGCACGTGCGCATCAGTTTGAAAGCAGCCCAGAGTAACCAGTGCAGAACTAGAACAGATATGCCCATTGCTATAATAAAAAAAAAAAACTGACCTCTAGATACGATCTTCACTTCAGGAATCATCCTGCAGGTATCACCAGCTCTTGCTGTCCCAGGATGATTGCATTTGGTATCACCCCACCTGTGACAGGAGCCAGCGCTATACAGGAATAATCAGCTCTGCTCTCTACAGCAGCTGCATGTTTCCTTTACCGCCGGCTCCATTCTCAACACAATTGCTCTAGGATGGCGGGTTGGGAACCCGCGATCTGGGCTTGCTGGCCCGTCATGCCAAAGCAGGAGGTCGTGGGCCACATCAGAGGGCTCCCCTGGCCTAAGGTGACCATGGGACCCCTTTGCCGTTCATCCCATTATGCAGCGATTCTTCGCTCCTACTATCCACACACCACTAAGTTGTTTTAAATGCCTCAATGACACCACCCCCCCCCCTTCACCCAACAAAAAGGTAGCTGATTAGACACATATCTGGGTGGAAGGGGGTGAGAAAGCTTTTAATGCAGAGCAGGAGACAGTTGTGTAGTATTTTCCTGCAGTGGGTTGAGAGGTTTTCAAAGTGCTTGAAGGCCCACTTGAAGGCTTAGGAGTTGATTTACTAAAGGCAAATGGTCTGTGCACTTTGCAAAGTGCAGTTGCACTCTGCAATTGCAGTTTCTCAGAAGCTTAGTAAATGAGGTAAGGTTTACCCAATCACATGCAAGGAAAATAAAAAAAACTGAATTTTTGCTTGCACATGATTGGATGATGGAAGTCAACAGAGCTTCTGCTCAGTTACTAAGCTCTGGAGTAACTTCTCTTGCAGAGTGCAACTGCACCTTGCAAAATGCATAGTCTATTTGCCTTTAGTAAACCAACCCATTAGAGTTGAAGGCTGACTCCTAAACTTGGTTTTGCATGTAGAGTTTCTGTACAGGTTCTCTTTGAAGCACAGTAGTTAAGTCAGAATGTTTGTATTAGAAATGCATGAATAGTTTAAGTGTACACAATATGTCACCATGGGACTTTGATCTGTTCCCCAGACGATCTGTGCGATCCTGAACATTGGATTGTTCCTGCAGCTTGAACATCACAGCTTGGCATCGTTTCTCCCTATCTCCGAGATACGTCGAGATAATTCCACTGTGACGATTTCATCAAACGTTCCAATAGCAGCCATTCCCTGCCAACTTTTCATGTGGCATAAAAAAATAGCAAAACAACTGTACCAGATCAATGGGTGGTTCTTATTAAGAGATTCTACTCCCCCAAAAATGTAGACCACAAGCTGACATGTTGCTAAATATTTCGGCTTGAACATATAAGTGTTGATAATAGATCATTCACGGAGTAAGTGAACGGGAAATGGTTGAGTATTGAAATATGTTGACGGGAATTCTTGACAAAAACAGCAAAGCTTTGCTGGCTAACTTTCAGGATGAGTTAAAAACATTTCCCTTTACTTAAGCGATGAAAGAGCTCCCATCAGTCAATCTGTGTTGCTGAATCAGGAACCTGCCTCTACAAAGTCCTCGCCAGTGAGGTTAAGACTTGGGTGGGGCCTTAAAATGCCATGTAGAGCAATTATTTGGGACACCAGGCAGCTGGATGCATTATGCCATAGGAATGTGGCCTTCAGAAGACAGGCCTGTCTTTAATCATAATTTCTTGCATGATACCCTCCTGGGCAAGTCACATGTACAGCTACAGTGCTAGGGCTACAGGGAGGTAAAGTGTTACGGTTACAGGGAGAGTTAGTTCTAGGGCTACACGGAGGGTTAGTGTAAGGGTAACAGGGAGGGTTAGTTCTAAGGCTACAGTGAGGTTTAGTGTTAGGGTTACATGGAAAGTTAGTTCTAGGGCTACAGGGAGGGTTAGTGTTAGGGTTACATGGAAAGTTAGTTCTAGGGTTACAGGAAGAGTTAGTGTTAGGGCTACAGGGAGGGTTAGTTCAAGGGCTACAGGGAGGGATGGCGCTACGGCTACAGGGAGGGTTAGTTCAAGGGCTACAGGGAGGGATGGCGCTACAGCTACAGGGAGGGTTAGTTCTATGGCTACAGGGAGTGATGGTGCTAGGGCTACAGGGAGGGCTAGTGTTAGGGTTACATGGAAAGTTAGTTCTAGGGCTACAGGGAGGGTTAGTGTTAAGGTTACAGGGAGAGTTAGTGCTAGGGCTACAGGGAGGGTTCCTGTTAGGGTTCCATGGAAAGTTAGTTCTAGGGTTACAGGAAGGGTTAGTGTTAGGGCTACAGGGAGGGTTAGTTCTAGGGCTACAGGGAGGGATGGTGCTAGGGCTACAGGGAGGGTTAGTTCTAGGGCTATAGGGAGGGATAGTGCTAGGGCTACATGGAGGGTTGGTTCTAGGGCTACAGAGAGGGTTAGTGTTAGGGGTAGAGGGAGAGTTAGTTATAGGGCTACAGGGAGGGTTAGTTGTAGGGCTATAGGGAGGGATGGTGCTAGGGCTACAGAGAGGGTTAGTGTTAGGGGTACAGGGAGACTTAGTTATAGGGCTACAGGGAGGGTCCCTGTTAGGGTTATATGGAAAGTTAGTTCTAGGGTTACAGGGAGAGTTAGTGCCAGGGCTTCAGCGAGGGTTAGTGTTAGGATTACAGGTAGAGTTGGTTCTAGGGCTACCAAGAGGTTAGTGTTATGGTTACAGGAAGGGTTAGTTCTAGGGTTACAAAGAGGGTTAGTATTAGGGATACAGGGAGAGTTAGTTCTGGGGTTACAGGGAGGGTTAGTATTAGGGTTACAGGGAGGGTTGGTTTTGAGGTTCCAAGGAAGGCTAGTTTTACTATTGTGGTACAGAGAGGGTTAGTGTTAGAGTTACATGAAGAGTTAGTTCTAAGACTACAGAGAGGGTTAGTGTTAGGGTTACAAGGAGAGTTAGTTCTAGGGCTACAGGGAGGGTTAGTATTAGGGATACAGGTAGGGTTAGTATTAGGAATACAATGAGGGTTAGTTTTGAGGTTCCAAAGAAGGCTAGTTTTACTTTTGGGGTACAGAGAGGGTCAGTGATAGGGTTATAGCTATAGATAGGGTTAGTTTAAGAGGTGCAGGGAGGCTCAGTGTTGGGGTTTACAGGGAGGGTTAGTGTTAGGGTTATATCCCTGGATATCCTCTGCTTCTGTCCTGTTGACCCTCTTGCATCAAAACTTTTAGTCTCTGAACTGCAACAAGTATTCTGTTAAGGATCCCCTCTGCCCTCTAATTTTCCTAATCTCAATACTTTCTTCAGGTCAGTGACTTAGAAAATACTGAGCCCCATGGATCAGCATAACAGCCAGGCAACTAGCATTTTCAGAAGAAAGTCAAAAAATGACAAGCAGGAAGGCAGGTTTTCTTTAAAATCCCTTTCCTTGATAAAGTCACGTGGAGTGACGGAGCGCGTCGGGAAGAGCCAGTTGACGTCACTGCCGGTCTACGGCTGAGACCGGAAGTATCGGAGTTCACCGACGAGTGCGGATGTCTGTTTACTGCTGCTATACTGTGAGTTTGCTATGTTGTTTTTTCAATAAATTTTAATACTTACTACACTATGAAGTCCCTTCTTAATTATATATCCCTGATCTGAGTAATATCCCTGGGAAGATTTCCTTGGCCATCACCATTAAAGAGGCAACACTCCCCAGAGGCTGATATATTCAGAGGAGAGGAGAACCTACTAGTGGCCCCCTATAAATCCCCTGATGTGGAGAAAAGACCCACAGCCAAGCCAGGTGTTACATTTGACAAAACGCTAATTTTGAGTATATTGGAGGTGAGCGGCCATTGCACTTATTTTGGATTAGCTCACGGTTGGTGACACGGTTCCTTTACTGCTGGCAATTTGAAGAGTCACAAGAGTCACTTTCTATGCATTTGGAGCACATGAAGTTTTTTTGCACTTTTTGCACATGGACACTTTGATTCACTAATTATTCAGTGTATTTATTTTATTTATCTAGCTCAGATTTTTTGAAGCACTTTATTATGCATGAATTGGTATTAACATTATTATATGATTATTTTTGATCATTGTCTTATCTTGCACAGTGCACTTGGTTTTTACCCCTTTCCTTGGCACGTTTTTATTTCTGTGTATGATGCGATTCATGATATTAGACTATTCTATTCATCTTTATTGATTATTTATATTTGATATATTCAACTCAGCACAGTGCACATTGGATTTCACCTTTTACTAACTTACCTACTATGTAATATGCAATTCCTGTTACTGTAGATCTAGATTTTATATTTATTAGAGTGGTTGCTTATCATACTTCTTGGTCACCACCAACCCCCCTTTTTTTTCCATACATTTGTTACATCTACCTATTTTTATAGCATGCGATTCCTAGTGAATCGAAATTTGTACATCAGTTATGACCACTTTTCATTGAGAAAAACAGCGCCGATTTATTTTACATTTCTTATATCTTATTGTGGTGACACTAAAAAATTGGCAGCTCCTTTTTCTCCCCCTTCTTTATCTTACTTTATCTACCTTTATATCTGCTTCTCAATCACTTTATTGGTAGCGCATTCGCTCTTTATCTTGTCTACACCGCTGGCAACAAAAGTGAGTACACCCCTAAGTGAAAATGTCCAAATTGGGTCCAAGTAGCCATTTTCCCTCCCCGGTGTCATGTGACTCGTTAGTGTTACAAGGTCTCAGGTGTGAATGGGGAGCAGGTGTGTTAAATTTGGTGTTATCACTCTCACTCTCTCATAGTGGTCACTGCCGGCAATTTAGACATTAATGGCTGTGTGTTGAGTTATTTTGAGGGGACAGCAAATTTACACAGTTATACAAGCTGTACACTCACTACTTTACATTGTAACAAAGTGTCATTTCTTCAGTGTTGTCACATGAAAAGATAGAATAAAATATTTACAAAAATGTGAGGGGTGTACTCACTTTTGTGAAATACTGTTCCTATATATATATATACAGTCAGGTCCATATATTTTGAGACAGCAACACAATTCTAATATTTTTGGCTCTATACACCACCACAATGGATTTGAAATGAAACAAACAAGATGTTCTTTAACTGCAGACTTTCAGCTTTAATTTGAGGGTATTTACATCCAAATCAGGTGAACGGTGTAGGAATTACAACAGTTTGTATATGTGCCTCACACTTTTTAAGGGACCAAAAGTAATGGGACAGATTAACAATCATAATTAGAACTTTAACTTTGCAGTCAATTACAGCCTGAAGTCTGGAACGCATAGACATCCCCATATGCTGGGTTTCATCCCTGGTGATGCTCTGCCAGGCCTCTACTGCAACTGTCTTCAGTTCCTGCTTGTTCTTGGGGCATTTTCCCTTCAGTTTTGTCTTCAGCAAGTGAAATGCATGCTCAATCGGATTCAGGTCAGGTGATTGACTTGGCCATTGCATAACATTCCACTTCTTTCCCTTAAAAAACTCTTTGGTTGCTTTCACAGTATGCTTCGGGTCATTGTCCATCTGCACTGTGAAGCGCCGTCCAATGAGTTCTGAAGCAATTGGCTGAATATGAGCAGATAATATTGCCCGAAACACTTCAGAATTCATCCTGCTGCTTTTGTCAGCTGTCACATCATCAATAAATACAAGAGAACCAGTTCCATTGGCAGCCATACATGCCCACGCCATGAGACTACTACCACCATGCTTCACTGATGAGGTGGTATGCTTTGGATCATGAGCAGCTCCTTTCCTTCTCCATACTCTTCTCTTCCCATCACTCTGGTACAAGTTGATCTTGGTCTCATATGTCCATAGGATGTTGTTCCAGAACTGTGAAGGCTTTTTTAGATGTTGTTTGGCAAACTCTAATCTGGCCTTCCTGTTTTTGAGGCTCACCAATGGTTTACATCTTGTGGTGAACCCTCTGTATTCACTCTGGTGAAGTCTTCTCTTGATTGTTGACTTTGACACACATACACCTTCCTCCTGGAGAGTGATCTTGATCTGGCCAACTGTTGTGAAGGGTGTTTTCTTCACCAGGGAAAGAATTCTTCGGTCATCCACCACAGTTGTTTTCCGTGGTCGTCTGAGTCTTTTGGTGTTGCTGAGCTCACCGGTGCTTTCTTTCTTTTTAAGGATGCTCCAAACAGTTGATTTGGCCACACCTAATGTTTTTGCTATCTCTCTGATGGGTTTGTTTTGTTTTTTTCAGCCTAATGATGGCTTGCTTCACTGATAGTGACAGCTCTTTGGATCTCATATTGAGAGTTGACAGCAACAGATTCCAAATGCAAATAGCACACTTGAAATGAACTCTGGACCTTTTATCTGCTCCTTGTAAATGGGATAATGAGGGAATAACACACACCTGGCCATGGAACAGCTGAGCAGCCAATTGTCCAATTACTTTTTGTCCCTTAAAAGTGGGAGGATAATATATAAACTGTTGTAACTGTTGTAATTCCTACATTTTTCACCAGATTTGCATGTAAATACCCTCAAATTAAAGCTGAAAGTCTGCAGTTAAAGCACATCTAGTTTGTTTCATTTCAAATCCATTGTGGTGGTGTATAGAGCCAAAAAGATTAGAATTGTGTTGATGTACCAATATTTGTGGACCTGACTGTATATATATATATATATATATACTGTATACATATAGTCTTCCTAGGTTAAAGTGATCCAAGCAGAAGTCTGCTCCCCCCTCCATGCCCACAACCAGTGGCGTGTCGCAGGAGGCTTTGGGTCCATTGAGAAAGTGCAGTTCTGCTCTGCATATGCAGTAGGAAGCCGGCTGTGAAAAACCAGGAAGTCACAGCCAGCTTCCCACATCCAAGATGGCGGCACTGGTGACCCGAAACACAAGTGAGGAACAGCGCTGGATCCTTGGACTGATAAGTGCAAGTCAGCAGCTCTAGTATTTGTGGCTGCGGATTTAAATTATTTTTTTTCTAGAGCCAAATTCCTCTAATCCCAAAGAACTGAGGACATCTTGTAGTAAAGAATAGATACTGTGGGCAGCCTTTTTTAACTGGGGGTGCATTGAGGCTTCTTTAGGGGTGCCTTGGCAAAATGCCTAAAAATTGTACAACCTTCTAGTTGCCAACCTCCTAATGACCAATGACACCGTCAGTTGATGAGGAGGATGTCAGTTGCTTACATTTCACCTTGTTTGACCCTCCCATGCCTCTCTCCATCCGCTTTGGGGTCCCATTACGTAAGTGATGGAGAAAAGCTGAGGGAGAAGAAAAACATTGGCATACTAGTCATTACCAGTTTGCAAAAGTATATTTTCTTTGGAAGATTAAATCACCTCTAATGTTGGATGTCCTATGTGTATCTATGTTGCTGGATTGTGTAAAACTATCAGAATAGATATTACATTTTAGAATGGGGTGCCTCGAAACTGTCCATCATTTTGGAGGGTGCTTCGAAATTGGCCATAATTTTAAAGGGTGCCTTGACTGCAAAAAATGTCTAGAAGCACTGCTGTAGGGGGCAGCTCTTGACTGGAGGTCAGTATTGCTAGCAGAGCTTTTTTTTTTTTTTAAATAAAGCCTGGAGGAAATAATAACCCAAACAAAGTTGAATTTCAAAGTTTGTACTTGATGGAAAGATATCTGTATTCAGCCAATGTCACTGTGGTAATCATGTAAAATGACCTTTCCTAGGAGAGTGTTAGAGAACATGTGGTTCACCCGGTTTTCTTGTTGGTTCTGCTTCTCTAGACCTCATTGAAATCCTTTTCCTTTTGCTGTTTTTGGTGATATCTTTATTACTTCCAAGAAATCTTCAAACTGCCCTTTCCCTGTGACTAATTCCATCAGGAAGAGCCATTACTGTCCCTATCACCAACTGCATCTCAAGATGGCAATTCAGGCGGTGTGGGTTTCATTAAAGGAGCGGCCGATGAATACAATGAGACATCGCTACTTCCGCATTCTATTTTCAATGGTCACGGTTCATAGACGACACAACCAGGTACAGAAGGAGAAGCTTTTATTAAAAGAAAGTAAGAAGAAAAATAAAAATGCTTTCTTTTATTAAAAAAGAAAGTAAAAAGTAAAAATTAAAAAAGTAAAAGAAAGTAAAAAGAAAAAAAATTGCTTTCTTTTATTAAAAAAGAAAGTAAAAATTAAAAAAGTAAAAGAAAGTAAAAAGAAAAAAAAATGCTTTCTCTTATTGAAAAAGAAAGTAAAAAGTAAAAATTAAAAAAGTAAAAGAAAGTAAAAAGAAAAAAAATTGCTTTCTTTTATTAAAAAAGAAAGTAAAAATTAAAAAAGTAAAAGAAAGTAAAAAGAAAAAAAAAATGCTTTCTTTTATTAAAAAAGAAAGTAAAAAGTAGAAACTAAAAAAGTAAAAGAAAGTAAAAAGAAAAAAAATGCTTTCTTTTATTAAAAATGAAAGTAAAAGTAGAAATTTAAAAAGTAAAAGAAAGTAAAAAGAAAAAAAATTGCTTTCTTTTATTAAAAAAGAAAGTAAAAATTAAAAAAGTAAAAGAAAGTAAAAAGTAAAAAAAAAAAATGCTTTCTCTTATTAAAATAGAAAGTAAAAAGTAAAAATTAAAAAAGTAAAAGAAAGTAAAAAGTAAAAAAAAAAATGCTTTCTCTTATTAAAATAGAAAGTAAAAAGTAAAAATTAAAAAAGTAAAAGAAAGTAAAAAGAAAATAAAATTGCTTTCTTTTATTAAAAAAGAAAGTAAAAAATAAAAATTTAAAAAGTAAAAGAAAGTAAAAAGAAAAAAAAATTGCTTTCTTTTATTAAAAAGAAAGTAAAAAGGAAAAATTAAAAAAGTAAAAGAAAGAAATAAAAAAATAAAAAAACAAATTTGCAAAAGTTCCTAAAATGATTTTCACTGTTCAAGCGGAACTTATAGTTTAGCGGTTTAATCTGCAGATGGAAATAAAAAAATATATTGTAAAGTTGGCATATAAATCCTGTATAAGGCCTGGCTCACACGTATGCGTTTTTTAGTGTTTTTTGCAGAAACGCAGTACAGTCCATTTAACATAGTTTCCTATGGGACATGTTCACACCTATGCTTTTTTTCAGTTTTTGGAAATGGTCCGGGACTTTTTTTTAACCTTGTCAGCCCGAGAAGGTTTACCCCCCCCCCCCCTTCATGACCAGGCCATTTTTTTTTTTTTTTCAATACGACTGCATTACTTTAACTGACAATTGCACGGTCGTGTGACGCTGTACCCAATTAAAATTGATGTCCTTTTTTTTCCACAAAGAGTTTACTTTTGGGGGTATTTGATCACCTCTGCGTTTTTTTATTTTTTGCGCTATAAACGAAAAAATACCGACAATTTTGAAAAAAAAAAAAAAACGATAATTTTTACTTTCTGCTATAAAACTTTTTCAATAAAAAAAAAATGTCAAAAATCAAATTTCGTCATCAGTTTAGACCAATATTATTTTTTTAAATAATTTTCTGGTTGGTGACTGCCCAGCTTCTCGCTGTGATAGGAGAGAGAGATGCAAAGTTAATTGACCTTCCCTGCTAATCAGGGTGTCTCACAAGCGGTGATCCGGGCTATTCTCTTCTTTCTTTTTTGTTTAGTCCAAATTGTATTCTGCTACATGTTTTTGGTTAAAAAGAAAAAATCCCAATAAGCATATATTGATTGGTTTGTGCAAAAGTTATCGCGTCTACAAACTATGGAATAGATTTATGGAATATTTATTATTAGTAATGGCGGCAATCAGCGAATTTTAGCGGGACTGCGACATTGCAGTGGACAAATCTGACACTAATAGTGGCCATACACTATACGAAAAATCGGCCGAAATTCGGTCATTTGGACAGTTCTTTCGTTTTTTTAGGCCAGTTAATGGGCACGAATTGGTAATCGGTTGTGACATTTTTGAGCCGAAAAAATTAAGGACAAGTTTGGAAATTTTCTGCCGAACGAACGTTTAATTGAAAGGTTAATGTGTTTCCTCTCCAAACTGTCTGCACTCGGTATATGTGAAAAAAAGAACAAACAAAAAACGGATTCATTTACATCCATTGAACAATTTATCGGTCATTACATGATGGCACGATCGTTTGCTCTCACGGCCAAGTGTTCATTTTTCGAAAAATTTGTTTGAACGATTTTTCGTATAGTGTATGGCCAGCATTAGTGACACTTTTTGGGGACCAGGGACACCAATACAGTGATTAGTGCTAAAAAAATGCACTGTCACTGTACTAATGACACTGGCAGGGAAGGGGTTAACATCTGGGGCAATCAAAGTAATGTGTTCCCTTTGAGTGCTTGCTAACTGTATGGGGGAGGTTCTTTGACTGGAGATTGGTGTTCCTGCTTAGCAGAAGCACAGGATCTCCATCTTCCCTTATCACAGAATGGCAGTCTGCCTTGTTTACATAGGCAGACCGCCATTCTTCCTCTCTCGGGAACGATCATGGGGTGCTGGAGAACATTGGGTCACAGTGGGAGCGGCTCGCGTGCGCCCCCCAGACCCCGTACATTCATATCAGTCCCTGCCCTCAAGGAGCTTACAATCTAAGGTCCCTAACTCACATTCATACATACGCATATTAGGGCCAATTTAGACAGGAGCCAATTACCTACCAGCATGTCTTTAGAGTGTGGGAGGAAACCGCAGTGCCCGGAGAAAATCCACACAGACTCCTGGGAGAACATGCAAACTCCAGGCAGGTAGTGTCGGGGTTGGGATTCGAACCGGCGATCCTTTTTGCTGCTAGACAAAAGTGCTAACTACTACACCACTGTGCCTCCCCACTAGCACATTATGTAAAACTTACCTAAAAACAAAGCATTCCAGTGATTCGCTTACTAACTTTACTATTTTTTTTTCAATCCATTAAAGTGTATTTCTTCCAAAAAAATTGCATTTGAAAGACCACTGCGCAAATACAGTGTGACATAAAAACATGCAATGATCGCCATTTTATTCTCCAGGGCACATGCGTCAAACACAAGGCCGCAGGCTGAATCTGGCCATCCAGGCCATTTCATGTGTTCCTTACACCCAGGGGGAGGGGTGGCAGTGAGATGTGGACAGCCTGTGAAAGAGAGCTGATTCCTGCACACTGTGCATAACACACCCCTAAACCCTACACTCGGTATGCACGCCTCAATACTGTACTCTGTATACAGCACACTCCTCAACTCTGTACATAGCGCACTCCTGGACTCTGCACTCTGTACATAGCGCACCCCTGGACTCTGCACTCTGTACATAGCGCACCCCTGGATTCTGCACTCTGTATGTAGCGCACCCCTGGACTCTGCACTCTGTACGTAGCGCACCCCTGGACTCTGCACTCTGTACGTAGCGCACCCCTGGACTCTGCACTCTGTATGTAGCGCACCCCTGGACTCTGCACTCTGTACTTAGCACACCCCTGGACTCTGCACTCTGTACTTAGCGCACCCCTGGACTCTGCACTCTGTACTTAGTGCACCCCTGGATTCTATACTCTGTATGTAGCACACCCCTGGACTCTGCACTCTGTACGTAGTGCAACCCTGGACTCTGCACTCTGTACGTAGCGAGTCCCTGGACTGTGCAATCTATATGTAGCGCACCCCTGGACTCTGTAATATATATATAGCACACCCCTGGACTCTGCACTCTGTACATAGCGCATCCCTGGACTCTGCACTCTGTATGTAGCGCACCCCTGGACTCTGCACTCTGTACGTAGCGCATCCCTGGACTCTGCACTCTGTAAATAGTGCACCCCTGGACTCTGCACTCTGTATGTAGCGCACCCCTGGACTCTGCACTTTGTACGTAGCGCACCCCTGGACTCTGCACTCTGTATGTAGCGCACCCCTGGACTCTGCACTTTGTACGTAGCGCACCCCTGGACTCTGCACTCTGTACGTAGCACGCGCCTGGACTCTGCACTCTGTATGTAGCACACACCTGGTCTCTGCACTCTGTATGTAGCGCACCCCTGGACTCTGCACTCTGTACGTAGCACATCCCTGGACTCTGCACTCTGTAAGTAGTGCACCCCTGGACTCTGCACTCTGTATGTAGCGCACCCCTGGACTCTGCACTTTGTACGTAGCGCACCCCTGGACTCTGCACTCTGTATGTAGCGCACCCCTGGACTCTGCACTTTGTACGTAGCGCACCCCTGGACTCTGCACTCTGTACGTAGCACGCGCCTGGACTCTGCACTCTGTATGTAGCGCACCCCTGGACTCTGTACGTAGCGCACCCCTGGAATCTGTATGTAGCACACCCCTGGACTCTGCACTCTGTATGTAGCGCACCCCTGGACTCTGCACTCTGTATGTAGCGCACCCCTGGACTCTGCACTCTGTATGTAGTGAATCCATGAGCTCTACACATACAGCACTCCTGGTATTTATAGCCCTTAAGATCCTCCCACAGTGCAATTTGGCCACGCCCATAGTTTGATGCAGTTCAGCGGGGGGAGCGTCGTTCTCTCTTCACGGGGAGCAATCGCGGGTGCCTGGCGACAAGCTGGGCCGCCGGCCCCGTAGATCAGCTTCCCCGCTGGCAAATGGGTGCGCGTGCACGCCTCAGGTGGCGTGCGCACGCCCCCAGGTTCGCTCCCTCAAACCGCCATACAGGTACGGCGATTCGCGGGAACCTGCCGACCTGCCGCCATATAACTGCGCCGGCAAGTGGTTAATAAAGAATTCCCTGGATGTGAACCTGATTATTATTCTACCTTGGTCTTATCTTCATTTTCCTCATACTTGTTTTTGGTTGTTTAGGAACTTTTCACATAGCGCAACTATTTTTTTAGACAATTTTCCGGTGGCTTTAGTACTCATAGCTTTTAAGTGCAGCTGTGTGATATAATATTGAGGATATTATCTGAAGCACCGAGCGCAGTTTATTCATTTTGGACATATTATAGGCTTAGCTATAGGTACAAGGCAAAGATTAATGTTTACAACCACTTTAACCGTTTGCCGACCACCGCACGACTATTTACTGCGGCGGTCAGCCCCTCACAGGCAAAGCGACGTATGGCTACGTCGCTAGCCTGTGAGGGTCTAGGGAGCGAGCGCGCGCCGCCGGAGGCGTGCTCCCGCGTGGTCACGGACCCCCCGCGCGTGTGACCGGGGTCCGCCGGTCACTCGCGATCGTCCGCTAGAGCAGGAGAAAGGCAGGCGGCTAATGTAAACAAGCCGCCTGTTATTCTCCCCCTGTGTAAGAATAGTGATCATACGGTTCTACTATGTAGGACCGTTGATCACTGTTCCTACACCTCAAGCCACAGCCAATCACAGTTAGAATCACGCCCCTAGGGACACACATAACCCCTCCCTCTCAAAAAAGTTAACCCCTTCACTGCCAGTGTCATTTTACAGTAACAGTGCATATATATAGCACTGATTACTGTAGTAACGTCACTGGTAACCCCAAAATGTCAGTCAAGGGTCCGATCTGTCCGCAGCAATGTCGCAATCCCGCAAAAAAAATCGCAGATCGCCGCCATTACGCGTTAAAAAAAAAAAACAACAAAAATGACAAAAATCTTTCCCTTTGTCAGTAAACGCAATAACTTTTGTGCAAACCAATCAAAATACGCTTCTTGTGATTTTTTTTTTTTACCAAACATATGTAGCATAAAACAAATTGGCCGAAAATGTTAAAGAATTTTGATTTTTACATTTTTTTTTTGGGTGGAATTTCATATAAAAAAATGTGAAAAATATTGTTATTTTTGCAAAATTGTCGTTCTTTTTTTGTTTATAGCGCATGATCAAAAAATCGCACAGGTGATCAAATACCACCAAAAGAAAGCTCTGTATGTGGGAAAAAAAGGACGCCAAATTCGTTTAGGTACAGTATCGCACGACCGCGCAATTGTCCGTTAAAATCACGCAGTGCCGAATCGCAAAATAGGCCCTGGTCAGGAAGGGGGTAAAATCTTCCGGGGCTTAAGTGGTTAAACGCAAAACGGTGAATTTTTATGGTTCATTAGACTTTAATGGAGAAGCTGCAGAAAAGCATGTAGTGCGTTTTTGCCGCGATTTGAATTTTTTTTTTTCTGCCAAACAACAAATTAGACAAAAAAAATTTGCATAAAAATTGCAAAATGCATTAAAAAAAAAAGTGACAAAAACGCACTGCAGAAATGGATCAAAAGAAAACTGCATAGGTGTGAATAGTAATGGCCTGATAGTAATAATAATAAAAATAATAATAATAATAATAATAATAATAAAAATAATAATAATAATAATAAAATAATAATAAAAATAATAATAATAATAAAAAAATAATAATAATAATAATAAAAATAATAATAATAATAATAATAAAATAATAATAATAATAATAATAATAATAATAATAATAAAATAATAATAATATTAATACATATTCCCTTTAAGCTCTATTATTTTATTTATTTATTTTTTATTTTTTTCATCTTACTTGCCCTTCCCGGCCTAATTTTCTGTCATTTTCAGTGTTGAATGTCATCCTAGTGTTTTTTTCAGTGTAATGATACACCGTGGTATCTTTCTTAGGCAAGAGTCCGATTTGACAGGAAAAACAAACAAGATAAAGTTGGGCTTAGCTACATCAAAAAGAAAGCGTGCCTCTATGTCCAATGGGGATCATCAGGCATAGCGTGGCCACCAGAGGCCGGTTATTAACTTATTATACTTGCGTTGCCCATTACTAATCACGTTTCTCACCGGCAAAGACAGAATATGCAAACTTTCATTGTGAAAGTGGAATTACACCAAAAACTTTTTTTTTTTTTTTTTTTTTTTTTTTTTAGTAGACTGAAGGACTTTCAAATTTTTATTGGTGGGGAAAAGTAGATAAATGGTGGGGGAGCGCCTTATTTATTTTATTAGTATCATCCAGTAGCCTAGCGGTAGTGAGAATACAGAGAATCTGAATATTGGGCTGGCGGTTTCTGTGCACTCAGTAATCAATAGAGTTGATCTACTAAAACTTGAGATTGCAAAATCTGGTGCAGCTCTGTATAGAAACCAATCAGCTTCCAGGTTTTAATGCCAAAGCTTGCGCGGTCGTGCGACACTGTACCAAAATATTTTTCTCACAAATATAGCTTTCTTTTGCTGGTATTTGATCACCTGTGCGATTTTTATTTTTTTGCTCTTTAAACAAATGTAGCACTGCCCCCTAGAGGACTGCTGGATTGTTCACTGGGTTACCGTTAGCAACTGCAGCATGCACAATTTAACTCTTTACTCTCCGGCTCAGTCAATGAACAGTCTAGACCAGTGATGGAGAACCTTGGCTCCCCAGATGTTTTGGAACTACATTTACCATGATGCTCAGCTGCACCGCAGGGTGCATGAGCATCATGGGAAATGTAGTTCCAAAGCATCTGGGGTGCCAAGGTTCTCCATCACTGGTCTAGGCGGTGTAGTTGTTTTTTGTGGTTTATTTAAATTAGGAATGGGAGAAGGGAAGAGTGGGACACTCCAACCAGAACCATTCACAGTAGATGAGGACTCCTGTCTGAAGATGCAGCCAGGCTGCAGATTCACCTTGCCACTAGATGAATTCAGGATTAAATCTCTATAGTAGATGACTTGTTAGGATAAATTATCTTTGGGATACACACCTAGCACCCCCTTTCACTCCACCTGCTGACACCCGTCCTCTGACTATCCTACACCGGGGTGGCCCCCCCTCAGGTCAGGCCCTTAGACACAAGCCCCTGTACTCACTATACTGTTTTTTGAGGGTCTCTAGTGTCTCTACCCCTCTAGTCAGCTCCTTCCTTCTGGTCCTCAGGCCGACTGCCTGTGACTGCATGCCACCGCTACAGAGGAGGAGACAGCCGCCACTCTCCCTCGGGGACTCTGCTCTGCAGCCAAAGACTCCGCAGCACATGTGCTCCTGGCTTTTATACCACACCCCACAATGCACCGAGACCACTAGTCTGTGCCAATCACTGGGGCTGTGTAC
This sequence comes from Pelophylax lessonae, assembly GCF_965119305.1. Taxonomy (NCBI): domain Eukaryota; kingdom Metazoa; phylum Chordata; class Amphibia; order Anura; family Ranidae; genus Pelophylax; species Pelophylax lessonae. Next base: position 20,673,696 of record NC_138779.1, on the reverse strand, counting down.
CCATTGGTCAGATTTCCTCCACTGTCCAATATGCCTCCCTATTGAACCAGTGTGAAACCCGAGCTAGACCCAATGAGCACCATGAGCAGACTTAACTCACAGATCCTGCTCTCTGGTAGACAGAAAGCAATATAGATTTCCCTGCTGCTCCTCTCATAGGCAGACAGAGACAAAAATGATACTCTCTCACTAGCACCTACCTAGGAGGGCGCTACACATAAAAGACAGACAATTTGGAAAAAAATTGTTATTTGCTATATAACATATCCAATAAAAAAAAAAAAAAAAAAAAATCCCAATAAGCTTATATTGATTGGTTTGCGCAAAAGTTATTGCATCTACAAACTATAGGTTAGATTTATGGAATTTTTTATTTTTTTTACTAGTATAGGCGGCGATCAGCAATTTTTAGCGGGACTGCGACATTGCGGTGGACAGATCTCACACTAAAGCTGGATACACACTATCCAACTTTTGTGGTTAGATTTTCTTCAGATTTACCTTTTCTATGTAGTGCAAGGGCCTGCCAGATTGCATACAAATTGAAAGTGTTTAGGTTTGACCTCATATTATATGGTTTTGGTAAATCTAAAGGAAAAAGTCTTCAGAAAATCTTATAGTGTGTATGGTCCTTTAGTGATACTTTTTGGGATCAGTAACACCAATACAGTGATCAGTGCTAAAAAAAACAAATGCACTGCCACTGTACTAATGACATTGGCTGGGAAGGGGTTAACATCAGGGGCAATCAAAGGCTTAAATGTACATCTAGGGAGTGCTTGCTAACTGTGTGGGGGAGGTGCTTTGACTGGGGAGAAGACAGAGAAAGGTGTTCCTGCTTAGCAGAAACACAAGATCCACATCTTCCCCTCTCACAGAACGGCGATCTGCCTTGTTTACATAGGCAGACCGTCATTCTGCCTCTCTCGGGAACGATCACCGGGTGTCAGTGAACATTGGGTCTGCCGGACCCACTGATTGGCTTCCGCTGTGTCCAATCAGGGTGGGATAGGGTTGTGCGCCCCAGATCTAGAGCACGAAGTGAAGTACAGGTACGCGATTTCGCGCAAGAGGACCGCCCTGCCCCAGTATATCTGCGTGGGTCAGTTGAGAACTGCTTAATTGAACAAGCTGAAGTTAGAAGCTGATTGGCTGCCATGCACCACTGTACTAGATAGTGCAGTGTAAGTAAATCAACCCTAACTCACTGTATAGTAGGGTGTTATTAGGAGATTGCACACACCAGGCATGCTAAGCTACCTTGATCAGCATTGAGTAAATATTCTCAACACTTTAGGCTGCATTCACATGTCAGCGTTTGGATCGCGGGCAGAACCGCCGCGGTTCCGTCCGCGATCCGGAGATTATTGCAAATCGCGGGACGCCTAGCGTTGCCCGTTGATTTGCAATAGCCCCCCAAACGCAGAGCTTCTTTGGAGCGTATTGCGTCCCGCGATTTTGTTTGCGCGATGTTTCCGCGATTCGGCAGGCGGAAATCGCGGCAACATCGCTCGGCGTTTGGGGGGCTATTGCAAATCAATGGGCAACGCTAGGCGTCCCGCGATTTGCAATAATCTCCGGATCGCGGGCAGAACCGCGGCGGTTCTGCCCGCGATCCAAACGCTGACATGTGAATGGAGCCTTAATAAATTGGTCCAATTATCTAAGAATTCTCACAACAAAACTGAAAACTCGGACATAGAAAGGCTTTACCCAAAATAATGCAAAAGTAGGCATGACTTTTTTCTATCTTTCTAATTTCATATGTTGGTAGAGTAATTCTTCCTTTATAGTAACTCTTCTTCGTAGGCTCCATTCACACCCGAGCGTATCGTTTTCAGGCTTTTTTTGGGGCGTTTTTCTGGCGTTTTTTTGGGGCGCTTTTCAGGCGTTTTATCGGGCGCTTTCCAGGCGTTTTTTGCAGGTGTTTGGAGGCAGGCATTGACATCTAAAAAAAACGCTTGTAATCTGCCCAAAAAAAAAAAAATAGCTCATATACTTTTTTGAACTTCAGGCGTTTTGCTTCAGGTGACAAAAACTTCAAATGTGAACAGGGTCAATGGGATTTTGCTTGTTGTCGTTTTGAGACTTCAGAGATTTTTACGAGCTGAAAAACGCTCAGGTGTGAAAAGGGCCTTAGTCATTGCGGGTAAATAATGGATTCCAAGCAGAAGCAATGTGCCGTCATTGAGTTATTGATGAAGGAGGGGTGCAGGTGGTCCAACATCTAGAGAACGTTTTTTCCCGAGATGACACCATTCCCTCATATTGTTTGAAGTTCTGGTGTGATTTTCTTTATCCTTTGTTTTCCCTTTTTAACATCACTGTGTAATTGGATAAGTCCATTATTAGAATTATCATTGTTATCAATATCATCATTATTTGTATTTTTGCAGGTATTCCCAATACTATATCAATACAAATACTTCTATTAATTTTAATACTACTAATACCCATTTCCAACCTTCTAATGTAACCTACTTGCAAGTAGTCCCCCTTGCATTCTTATATTTAGGGTTGGATCACGCATGCAGATGTGTATATATATATATATATATATATATATACATACATACAGTATCTCTTAAAAGTGAGTACACCCCTCACATTTTTGTAAATATTTTATCACCGTATATCTTTTAAACTAGTGAGTGTACAGCTTGTATAACAGTGTAAATTTGCTGTCCTCTCAAAACAACTCAACACACAGCCATTAATGTCTAAACCGCTGGCAACAAAAGTGAGTACACCCCAAGTTAAAATGTCCAAATTGGGCCCAAAGTGTCAATATTTTGTGTGGCCACCATTATTTTCCAGCACTGCCTTAACATTCTTGGGCATGGAGTTCACCAGAGCTTCACAGGTTGCCACTGGAGTCCTCTTCCACTCCTCCATGATGACATCACAGAGCTAGTAGGTGTTAGAGACCTTGCGCTCCTCCACCTTCCATTTTAGGATGCCCCACAGATGCTCAATAGGGTTTAGGTCTGGAGACATGCTTGGCCAGTCCATCACCTTTACCCTCAGCTTCTTTTAGTAAGGCAGTGGTCGTCTTGGAAGTGTGTTTGGGGTTGTTATCTGCAGTCCAGTCTCTGAAGGGAGGGGATCATGCTCTGCTTCAGTATGTCACAGTACATGTTGGCATTCATGGTTCCCTCAATGAACTGTAGCTCCCCAGTGCTGGCAGCACTCATGCAGCCCCAGACCATGACACTCCCACCACCATGATTGACTGTAGGCAAGACACACTTGTCTTTGTACTCCTCACCTGGTTGCCACCACACACGCTTGACACCATCTGAACCAAATAAGTTTATCTTGGTCTCATCAGATCACAGGACATGGTTCCAGTAATCCATGTCCTTAGTCTGCTTGTCTTCAGCAAATTGTTTGCAGGCTTTCTTGTGCATCATCTTTAGAAGAGGTTTCCTTCTGGGATGACATTCATGCAGAAAAATTTGATGCAGTGTGCGGCGTATGGTCTGAGCACTGACAGGCTGACCCCCCACCCCTTCAACCTCTGCAGCAATGCTGGCAGCACTCATACGTCTATTTCCCAAAGACAACCTCTGGATATGACGCTGAGCACGTGCCCTCAACTTCTTTGGTTGACCATGGCGAGGCCTGTTCTGAGTGGAACCTGTCCTGGTAAATCGCTGTATGGTCTTGGCCACCGTGCCGCAGCTCAGTTTCAGGGTCTTGGCAATCCTCTTATAGCCTAGGCCAATTTTATGTAGAGCAACAATTCTTTTTTTTCAGATCCTCAGAGAGTTCTTTGCCATGAAGTGCCATGTTGAACTTCCAGTGACCAGTATGAGAGAGTGAGAGCGATAACACCAAATTTAACACACCTGCTCCCCATTCACACCTGAGACCTTGTAACACTAACGAGTCACATGACACCGGGGAGGAAAAATGGCTAATTGGGCCCAATTTGGACATTGTCACTTAGGGGTGTACTCACTTTTGTTGCCAGCGGTTTAGACATTAATGGCTGTGTGTTGAGTTATTTTGAGGGGAAAGAAAATTTACACTGTTATACAAGCTGTACACTCACTACTTTACATTGTAGAAAAGTTTAATTTCTTCAGTGTTGTCACATGAAAAGATATGATAAAATATTTACAAAAATGTGAGGGGTGTACTCACTTTTGTAAGATACTGTATATATTTATACGTGTATGTAGGTACATCCATATCCCTGGGTACAAAAATATGTTTCTAATCTTTATTTCCACTTAGGTATAGATGCTGATCATATGTGCATTCTTTGTACACTATATTTTATATATATATATATATATATACACTCTGCACTATCTACCACAATGACAGTGGATCTGGGAGTTTTTTTTTTAAATATATAACAAAATATAATTTATTGTTTTTTACATACAATGTGATATATATATATATATATATATATTACATTTCTCTCAATATAAATGGATTTTTTTTCTTCTATAAAGAAATAGAATTCAGCACATTCCTTACTAAAACCACAGTACACACATTAACACTGGCTAGGCACGCATTTAACCATTTGATCACCCTAGATGTTAACTCCTTTCCAGCCAGTATCATTAGTACAGTGACAGTGCATATTTTTAGCACTGATCACTGTATTAGTGTCACTGGTCCCCAAAAAGTGTCAGTTAGTGTAAAATTGTTCGCCGCAATATCACAGTCCCACTGTAAGTCGCTGATCGCTGCCAATACTAGTATAAAAAACAAATAAATAATTAAATAAATGAATACAAATTCCAGTATATAGGTTTTATAGCAGAAAGTTAAAAATATTGTTTTGTTTTTTGTTTTGTTTTTTAAATCAAACCAATCAATATACAGTTATTACGATTTTTTTTTTGTTTTTTTTTTTACCAAAAATATGTAGCATTATACATATTGGCCTAAATTGATGAAAAAATTAGAATTTTAAATTTGTTATTAATATGTTAATATGTCATTTTTGACCCCCTCCAGGGTCATACATGGGAAGGTTTCTACTCCCGGCCTCATGGTTGGCAGGACATCGTGAATCCTACCAAGTAATTATGATTGTGAACTAGGTGAGCATATGAAAAATAATAAGATATTTCAGTCCTGTTGTTATACGAGACATACTTAAATATATGTGCAATAAATATCTAAATGTATGTACTTATATGTTTTCCTCTCTTGTGAATAGAGGATACATGACTTAACCATATGGGTTCCTGAAGAAGCCACCTTATTCCTGGTGAAACGCGTCGAACCGTATGACTGCGTGAACTATATGATTGTCTGTACCTATACATGTTATTTAAGTCTCAATATCCTTGTCGTTGTATTGATATTATCTATTTTTAATCATCAATAAACTTTCTATGTTTTTTATATATACAACATTGTCATGCTTACCATTGCTATACCTGTCCAGTAAAGTCCTTTGACCACACCGGTATTGGTCCCATACCTAGTGAGATTTACTCTTCTTTCATATATATATATATATATATATATATTTATATACAGTATATATACAGTATATATATATATATATATATATATATATATATATATATATAAATATATACGGTATATATTTTTACAGAAAAATGTTTTTATTTTTTATTAAAAAAAATGTTTGAATAATTATTTTGTTTATCCAATCATATGAAAAGCAAAATCCAGATTACTTTGAATACCAAACATGCAGAGATGCTTTTTGCATGATTAAAGTAAATATTCACACATTTTATTTTCATTGTGTGAAGATTGTCAACTTCTTTAGTAAATCAATGTCATTATCTAAGAATTCTGACTACGTAAAGCAGTTGTAAACTGCAAGACATTTATTTTTTATTTTATTTTATTTTTTCCCTGCAAGGTAAAGCCATAATGTGCTAGTATTCACATTAGTGTAATTATCTAAGAATTCTGACTACTTAACTCAGACTCTGGCAAATTGTATAAGAACTTAGAACAATTTTTAGACTAAATCTAATATATCCTAGATTGTAAGCCCTTGATTCCTCATGCATTGAATTGTTTTGAAACTGTACTGTCTGCCCTCATGCTTTAAAGTGCTGTGCAAACTGTTGCCGCTATATAAATCCTGTCTTGTAATAAAAATGATAATTTTAATAGTATTATTAATATTATTCATCATAAAAATAAAAATAATATTGATTAATTGATTGATTGATTGATTGATTTACTAAAGGAAAATTGGCTCCAGAGGAAGAGAATGTGGTGAAGTTGCGCTTTTCAAAAAAAAAAAAAAAAACCTTCAACTCATTCACTTAACTTTAAAGCAAAATTCCCCTACAAAGTGAACAGTTAATTTGCCTTTAGTAAATCAAGAATAAAGAAAAGAAAAAGAAGTGCATGGAAAATTAAAAAAAAACAAAAACCTGAATTTTTGCTTGCATGATTGAGAGATAGAAGGCAGCAGACCTTCAACTCATTCACTAAACTTTAAAGCAAAATTCCCCTGCAAAGTGAACAGAGTTCATTTGCCTTTAGTGAATCAAGAAAAAGGAAAGAAGAAAAAAAAGTGCATGGAAAATTAAAAAAATAAATAAAACCAGAATTTTTGTTTGCATGATTGGGTGATAGAAGGCAGCAAACCTCCAGATTATGCACTAAACTTTAAAGCAAAATTCCACTGCAAAGTGATCAGTTCATTTGCCTTTAGTGAATCAAGAAAAAGGAAAGAAGAAAAAAAAGTGCATGGAAAATTAAAAAAATAAATAAAACCAGAATTTTTGTTTGCATGATTGGGTGATAGAAGGCAGCAAACCTCCAGATTATGCACTAAACTTTAAAGCAAAATTCCACTGCAGAGTGATCAGTTCATTTGCCTTTAGTGAATCAAGAAAAAAAGAAAAGAAGAAAAAAAAGTGCATGGAAAATTAATGATTGGGTGATAGAAGGCAGCAGACCTTTGACTCATTCACTAAACTTTAAAGCAACATTCCCCTGCAAAGTGAACAGTTCATTTGCCTTTAGTGAATGAAGAAAAAAGAAAAGAAGTTAAAAAAGTGAATGGAAAATTTAAAAAAAAAAAAAAAAACCCTGAATTTTTTGCTTGCATGATTGAGTGATAGAAAGCAGCAGACCTTTAACTCATTTACTAAATTTTAAAGCTTGTTCTTCTTGTTCATTGAAACAATGTTCATCTATCAATGTTTATATATTTACCTATGTTATGTTTTGATATACTTTTCAATAAAACGGAATTTTTGTAAAATCTTACCTGTAAAATTCCTTTCTCTGAGTCCTCCGACAGTCGCCGCCTCTTCATATTCGTCACAATGGGGTATTTGACTTTGCTCCGTAGGAGTAGCTAGGCAACAGAATATGTCAATATTAAAGCTTTTAACATATCCCACCCCCAGGGGGTGGTCCCCTCAGTCAATACCCTCCTACTTCCTGTATCCATACCTCAGTTTCAGTAGAATAGCAGTAGGGTACATAACAAACCCCAAAAGAGGGGCGGGGGCGGCGACTGACGGAGGACTCAGAGAAAGGAATTTTACAGGTAAGATTTTACAAAAATTCCGTTTTCTCTTACGTCTTCCGACAGTCGCCGCCTCTTCATATTCGTCACAATGGGGACGTCCCAAAGCAGTGCAAACATGAGGGGTGGGAAACGCAGCCGCGCCTAAGGCAACGCAGTCTCCACATCAGAGAAAGGAACCTTACCAAGGGAAGGAAACCAGCTGGGCAGCATGAAAAAAACTTGCTCAACAGGAGCAACAACCCAGGAAAAAACAAACAACCTAGGGATAAAAAATATATCCCAAACAGCCAAGGGTCTAAAAACAAGGGACCCTAAGGAACTGCCGCACTAAGAACCTTGCGGCCAAAGGAAGCATCTGCCGATGCCTGAACATCCACCTTGTAGAACTTTGAGAAGGTGTGAACGGACGACCAAGTCGCCGCCTTACACACCTGGGCCACAGAAGCCCGATGATGACAGGCCCAAGACGTACTCAGAGATCTGGTAGAGTGCGCCTTCACAGGCATGGAGGGAACTTTCCCCTTCAGAGCATAAGCCTGTTCAATGGTCTGTCTGATCCATTTGGCGATGGTGGAAGCCGACGCCGCCATGCCCTTCCGAGGACCTTCTGGAAGGACAAACAAAGAATCCGACTTGCGAAAAGATTCAGTCGATTTTAGGTAAACCCTAATCGCCCGAACAACATCCAAGGAGTGCAAATCCACCTCCTTCGAATGTTTAGGCTTCGCGCAGAGCGAAGGCAAGACAATGTCCTCATCGAGGTGAAATTCCGAAATCCTCTTCGGAAGAAAGGAAGGGTTAGGTCGCAAGACCACCTTATGCAAGTGAATGACCAAATACGGAGACCTGCAGGACAAAGCTGCCAGCTCCGACACTCTGCGAGCCGAAGTGATCGCTACCAAAAAGGCGACCTTCTTGGACAACATAGACAACGAGATCCTCCTGATCTGTTCAAAAGGAGCATGTTGTAACACGGATAGAACAAGATTCAAGTCCCAAGGAGGCAGAGGTTCCCTCCTAGGAGGGACCAGATGCCGCACCCCTTGAACAAATGTGCTAACCAAGGAGTTAGACGCCACAGGACGTTGAAAAAGAACGGCCAGCGCAGAAACCTGACCCTTGATCGTAGCCAGCGCCAAACGCTGGTCAACACCCGTTTGAAGGAAGGACAACACCCTAGACACCGAGTATGTGCGAGGGGAACACCCCCTGGACTCACACCAGGCAAAATAGGCCTTCCAAGTACGTTAATAGACCTTCCCCGAGGAAGACTTCCTCGCGTTGATCAAAGTGTGAATGACCGCAGGGGAGAGACCCCTATCCTTCAGGACCTCGGTTTCAACAGCCAGGCCGTCAAAGCCAGCGACTGTAAAGCAGGATGGAATATTGGTCCTTGAGACAGAAGATCTTCTCGAAGAGGCAGACGCCACGGGGCGTCGACCGCCAGATTCACGAGGTCTGCGTACCAGGACCGGCGAGGCCAGTCCGGCGCCACAAGAATCACTGTGTGCGGTTCCGAGTTCAACCTGCGAAGGAACCTGGACAGCAGTTGAATCGGTGGAAATGCATACATCAGTCGGTACTGATGCCACGGAGCTACCAACGCGTCTGACGCATCTGCCTGAGGATCGCGCGTCCTTGTCACGAACCTTTCCACCTTGTTGTTCAGACGAGACGCGAACAGGTCCACATCTGGAAGACCCCACTTCGCGCACAACATCTGGAATACATCCGGGTGGAGGGACCATTCCCCCTGGTCCAGGGACTGGCGACTCAGATAATCCGCCTGCCAGTTCTCCACCCCCGGAATGTGAACCGCCGTTATCACCGGGACGTGCGTCTCGGCCCAAGACAGAATGTCGGCCACTTCCCGAGCCGCTCGGGCACTCCTGGTGCCCCCTTGGTGGTTGATGTAGGCCACTGCCGTGGCAATGTCCGTCTGCACCCGAACCGGACGGCCCTGCAGCCTGTCCGTCCAACGTCGAAGGCAGAGATTTATCGCTCGCAATTCCAGAATGTTGATCGGAAGGGAGGATTCCTCCTCCGACCAAGTTCCCTGGGCGGACAGAACGCCCAGAACACCACCCCAGCCCGACAGGCTGGCATCCGTGGTGACCACCGTCCATGAGAGAGGACGAAAAGACTTGCCCCCCGACACCGCCGGGGACTAGAGCCACCACAGAAGATCCCTTCTGGTGTGATGACCCAACGAAATCTGGAGATCCAGAGATTGCGGTCGCCCGTCCCACCTGGACAGGATCTCCGCTTGGAGACCCCGGGTGTGAAACTGGGCGAAGGGAATCGCCTCGAAAGCCGAGACCATCAATCCCAAACATCGCATGCACGTCCGGAGTGACGAGCACGGAACGTCCCTGAGGGACCTGACTTCTTCCTCGCTTGTCGTCCGGTAGGAAGACCCTCGCCTGGACCGAGTCCAGAATCATTCCCAGGCAGGAAAGACGAACCGACGGGCACAGCGTCGATTTTGGAAAGTTTATCGTCCAACCAAACTCCTGCAGAGTCTGCATCGTGACGGACAGGTCCTTCACCAGACCCTGGCTGGTCGCAGACCGAACCAGAATGTCGTCCAGATACCCCAGGACAGAGATGCCCTGGGCTCTCAACAAAGCCAGAACCGGTGAACACCCGCGGAGCCGAAGCGAGACCAAAGGGTAGCGCCACGAATTGGTAATGATCCCCTGCAATGGCAAATCGAAGGTACCTCTGGTGACCCTCGAAAATTGGAATGTGAAGGTGAATGTGAAGGTATGCATCCTTCAAGTCGATGGAGGCCATGAATTCCCCCGAAACCAGGGCAGCCACCACCGACCGCAGGGATTCCATGCGGAACTTGCGAACCCGCACAAAGCGGTTCAGAGCCTTTAAGTCCAGAATTGGATGCACCTTGCCCTCCTTCCTGGGCACGGTGAACAGATTGGAATAGAACCCCCGAAATCTGTCCCGATGAGGCACCGGAACCACCACTCCCTGAGCTCGCAGGTCCCGCACCGCCAGGTGCAGATCCCGCAACCGCTCCGGAGACATTTGAAGATTTGAGGGAAAAAATCTGCTCGCCGGCCGAGAGAGAAACTCGATCTTGTAGCCAGATCGAACGATTTCCTGAACCCACCTGTCCCGAACACGGGCCATCCAGGGTTGAAGAAAACGTCCCCCCACCCCAGAACTGGGTGAGGGCGCCCCTTCAGGCCGCATTGTTATGGGCAGCGGATCCGGCCTGGCCGGACTTCTGTTTACCTGTCCACGGCTTCTTTTGGGAGCCTTGACCTTTGAAGGGCTTGCCCTTATAGTGCGACCGAAAGGCACGAAAGGACCCCTGAGAGGGCCGAAAAGAAGCATGCTTTTTACCCGGAGCAACCTTAGCCTTGTGGGATTGGGGTAAGAGCGTGCTCTTACCACCCGTGATCCCTTTTATCAGCACATCCAAGGGTTCGCCAAAAAGGCGAGATCCCGTATAGGGTAGATTAGCTATGGTTTTGCGTGAAGATTGGTCCACAGACCAACACTTCAGCCAAATCAATACCGCCACGCTGTGCACACGTGCAGCCAACGGGACTATATCCAAGTCCGCATCACACAAATACATGACACCCTGATGGATTTGATCTACCATAGCCAGCGTCGCCGGAGGGGCAGAGTCAGCCACCAGGACGCGCCTAAGTACCTGCGTCCAATCCGCGACAGCCTGAGCTGCCATAAGAGAAGCAAAAATAGCTTTCAGCATGGAACCGGTAACCGAATAAGTATGACGGGCAAGTGACTCCAGCCTCCTGTCCGTGGCATCCCGGAACACCGGGGTATCCTCAGCAGGAATCGCAGTGGACTTATTCAAAACCGCCACCGCGTGATCCACCGGAGGTGGCACACACCAGCGTTCATCAGTAGCGGGTGAGAAAGGATAACGCAGCTTGAACCTACTTGGCACAGCAAAAGGCTTCCGTATATTGCGCCATTGTTCACTAACAGCGCGCTGAAAATCCTCAGTGCAAGGAAAAACCTGCGATGATTTGCGTCTTCGCTGCGTCCCATAAGAGGCCAGGACAGCAGGAGGACAAGGCTCATCCTGCAAACGCAGTGTTTGTTTGATAGAAGCAACCAAGTCATCCATGAGTGCAAGCTCTTCAGACGAGCCAGGGGGGGAATTATCAACCCCTTCAACCTCAGCCTCCACTTCAGACCCTACAAGGTCCAGGGACGAACGGGACCCCGATAAGGAGACCCCAGCCATAGCAGCCCCATCACCATCACCCTCTGAATCAGAGGAAATTGAAACTCTGGGCCGTTTTGTGGATTGAGCAGCCACAAGCATTTGCACCTGAGCAGCAAGGTTAGCCACAACAGTAGCCAAATCACTCCCCTCGGGGGAAGCAGCAGCAGTCCCCTGGCCCCCCACTAAGGGGAGAGGAAATTTGCTTTCCTGAGAATCCATGCCCCCAAAAGTGTGTTAGGAAGAAAAGGAGTACTGCCCCTTTAACAGCGCGGCGAGCGCAGCCCACCGCACACAAGCACACACCGACCCCCACAGGGATAAACACAAAACTTAGGCAAGGAATACAGGGATAAGGAAGATAAACCTGGAGAGACCACTCAGCTGCTGCACCGATCGCTGTTGCTCAGGGAAGGAAGTGAGGAAACACAGACCGCTCCTATAAAGCCTATGGAAGGCTCCACAAACATGGCCGCCGGTGAGGGACTAGCAAAGGCAGAGCATACAGCGCTGACATGCGGCCCGAGCGATCGCCGCAAAAATGGCGGCGCTTGGCGCCAAAAACGCCGCTCCTATCACATAGATATGGCCAGCACACGCCTGCAGCTATGATAAAAATGGCGGACCGCCGTAGCGGCCGCCGCATGTATGCACCAACATGTATAACATCATGTCCTATAATCATACAGCATGTCACACAGATAATCACAGTATTGACACTGAACAGTGTACAACCGCCCCCCTCCTTGCAGCCCACAGCAGCATTAAACCAGGCAGGGAGCCCAACAGTGTAAACAGGCATGCAGGGTTACACAGTCCCAGACTGACACCCACTACACAGACAGGTCCCCACACAAAGTACACTTACCTCCTGAATGGCGTGGGGAACCCGCACAAGCGATCAAGCCACTGCACATGTGACAGGGAGAGTCGCAGCCAGGACGCAGTAGAACTGCGGTGCGAAACCGCATGGCGTCCAGTGAGGTAGCCACCTCACCATAGCATCCCTGCAGTGAACAGGGATGGGTCGTTCACATATGCCAGGAAAAATACCTGACTGAACGCTCGATGGCAGGCTGGGAAGCCACTGGCCCACAACCTGCGATCAGGGGGGCCAGCCCGAGACCCAGCCCGCACGATCCTCTTCATCAGAAGAACTAACTAATGCTGACAAAAGTAACAGCTAGGTTAAGAGAGAGAAAAAACTCAAATAAAATCAAAAAAAGAAGAGAAAGGCTGAGACAAAATGTCCCAGCATAAAAACATCCAGCCACTCCTGAAAGCTAGACAATGAAACTGAGGTATGGATACAGGAAGTAGGAGGGTATTGACTGAGGGGACCACCCCCTGGGGGTGGGATATGTTAAAAGCTTTAATATTGACATATTCTGTTGCCTAGCTACTCCTAAGGAGCAAAGTCAAATACCCCATTGTGACGATTATGAAGAGGCGGCGACTGTCGGAGGACGTAAGAGAATATTTACCTATATTTAAATATAAATTAATAAAAATAAATAAATATATACCTATATTTAATATTTACCTATGTTATGTTTTGATATACTTTTCAATAAACGTTTATTGTGAAAAAAATAAATAAAAAATTTGAATGCAAAATTCCCTGCAAAGTGAACAGTTCATTAGCCTTTAGTGAATCAAGAAAAAAGAAAAGAAGAAAAAAAAGTGAATAGAAAATTTAAAAAAAAAAAACGGAATTTTTGCTTGTATGATTGGGTGATAGAAGGCAGCAGACCTTCAACTCAATAACTAAACTTTAAAGTAAAAATCCCCTACAAAGCGAATAGTTCATTTGCCTTTAGTGAATCAATAAAAAAGAAAAAGAAGAAAAAAAGTGCATGGAAAATTAAAAGACAAATAGATAAATAAAAAATAATGAATTTTTGCTTGTATGATTGGGTGATAGAAGGCAGCAAACCTTCAATACATTCACTAAACTTTAAAGCACAATTCCCCTGCAAAGTGAGGAGTCCATTTCCTTTAGTAAATCAAGAAAAAAGAAAAGAAGATATAAAAGTGCATGGAAAATTAAGAAAAAAAAAAAAAAACGATTTTTTGCTTGCATAATTGGGTGATAGAAGGCAGCAGACCTTCAACTCATTAACTAAACTTTAAAGCAAAATTCCCCTGCAAAGTGAACAGAGTTCATTTGCCTTTAGTGAATCAAGAAAAAAGAAAAGAAGAAAAAAAAAGTGCATGGAAAATTAAAATAAATAAGTAAGTAAAAAATAATGAATTTTTGCTTGCATGATTGGGTGATAGAAGGCAGCAGACCTTCAACTCATTCACTAAACTGTAAAGCAAAATTCCCCTGCAAAGTGAGGAGTCCATTTCCTTTAGTAAATCAAGAAAAAAGAAAAGAAGATATAAAAGTGCATGGAAAAAAATAAAAAAAATGAATTTTTGTTTGCATGATTGGGTGATAGAAGGCAGTAGACCTTCAACTCATTCACTAAACTTTAAAGCAAAATTCCCCTGCAAAGTGAACAGTTCATTTGTCTTTAGTAAATCAACCCCATTATCAGAGAAATTTATAATTTTTCATTGTATGTATTTATTTATTTATATATTTATTTTGCATTCAGCCCCAGGGATTATCCATTAGGAACCAGTCACCACCAAGATGGAAAGAAAAACACCAGGTATAGTTTTCCCCAGGCCCTGATCTATTTTCTAGCCCACGTCCGTATACTTCCAATCTTTCCATCTTCATTTGTCTCATAAACCATCTGATGATTGAGGCATCAATGCCCCGAACCTCTTTGAGAGGTCTGAATTCAATCCTGCCTCCTACTGGGAACTTTCTGCTTGGGAAACCATGAGAGTATATCCTGTTATCCATTTTGCATTTCGTTTATCAGCTTCTGCGGTAGGTAGAAGTAATGCTTAGCCTCTTTTTTTTTTTTTTCACCAAGTCAATCCGCAGTCCTACTCAGATGTCATATCTTTTCAACATACCGAGAAGGACAAATCAAAAAAAAAAAAAAAAAACAAAACTTGGCTTTCTCTTTGCTATACATAAGCCCTGAAAAGACTTTGCTGGAAGCCAAAACAATAGCTGAAGAGACTAAAGACTTGTTCATTTGCAAAGACTCTATCACACACCTGGGTAGACAGGCTCTCCCGCTGGCCTCGTGAAGCGCTATTGTACGAATGTCAGCAGTCAGAGCCCTTAATGGTGTATACACAATCATTCTGATTAAGAACGAACAGGCGAGGAAAAATAAAATAATAACTAAGATGCACTGCAACCAACTCGAGCTGCAACAAAAAAATATCTACTTTATAATAAAGCTCGATGTTTAAAAATACGTTTTCCAAGTCTGTTGCCTTTGACTTTGTTCGGTTTGTCTCCTTCCTGGATTAGCAATTTTCAAACTTATAAAAATAGTTCAGGACTTAGAAATGATATTGGTGACTATTGGTAAAGATTAGGGGCGAGTGAAGTAATTTGGGAGAAATTGATTTCACTGGAAAATTACGGATTTTGCTAAATTTTTTGGTTAAGAAATTTTTTTCACCAGAAAATTACTGATTTTGCTTCATTTTTTTTTTTTTTTTTATCAAAAAGCTTTATTGAATAATGTGCACATAGAGATTACAACAACTGGACCATGCCGATTAACATTCTCGGTGATCCAATAATAACTAAAATAAATGTTGAACATGAGATGTAACATTGTAATATGATAACACATTTTGTTCATTAAGAAATTGATTTCACTGGAAAATTACTGATCTTTCTCATTTTTTTTCATTGAGAAATTGATTTCACTGGAAAATTACAGATTTTGCTAAATTTTTAAATTGAGAGATTGGTTTCACTGGAAAATTACAGATTTTGCTAAACTTTTTAATTGAGAAATTGATTTCACTGGAAAAGTACATATTTTGCTACATTTTTACGTTGAGAGATTGATTTCACCGGAAAATTATAGATTTTGCTAAATTTTTAAATTGAGAAATAGATTTCACTGGAAAATTACAATTTTGCTAAAATTTTTCATTGAGGAATTGATTTCACCAAAAAATTACAGATTTTGCTAAACTTTTAAATTGAGAAATTCATTTCACTGGAAAAGTACATATTTTGCTACATTTTTACATTGAGAGATTGATTTCACCGGAAAATTATAGATTTTGCTAAATTTTTAAATTGAGAAATAGATTTCACCGGAAAATTACAGATTTTGCTAAAATTTTTCATTGAGGCATTGTTTTCACCAAGAAATGACAGATTTTGCTAAACCTTTAAATTGAGAAATTGATTTCACTGGAAAAGTACATATTTTGCTACATTTATACGTTGAGAGATTGATTTCACCGGAAAATTATAGATTTTGCTAAATTTTTAAATTGAGAAATAGATTTCACTGGAAAATTACAATTTTGCTAAAATTTTTCATTGAGGAATTGATTTCACCAAAAAATTACAGATTTTGCTAAACTTTTAAATTGAGAAATTCATTTCACTGGAAAAGTACATATTTTGCTACATTTTTACATTGAGAGATTGATTTCACCGGAAAATTATAGATTTTGCAAAATTTTTAAATTGAGAAATAGATTTCACTGGAAAATTACAATTTTGCTAAAATTTTTCATTGAGGAATTAATTTCACCAAAAAATTACAGATTTTGCTAAACTTTTAAATTGAGAAATTGATTTCACTGGAAAAGTACATATTTTGCTACATTTTTACATTGAGAAAATGATTTCACCGGAAAATTACAGATTTTGCTAAATTTTTAAATTGAGAGATTGATTTCACCGGAAAATTACAGATTTTGCTAAATTTTTAAATTGAGAGAATGATTTCACCGGAAAATTACAGATTTTGCTAAATTTTTAAATTGAGAGAATGATTTCACCGGAAAATTATAGATTTTGCTAAATTTTTTTAAATTGAGAAATTGATTTCACCGGAAAATTACATATTTTGCTAAAATTTT
This sequence comes from Pelophylax lessonae, assembly GCF_965119305.1. NCBI lineage: Eukaryota > Metazoa > Chordata > Amphibia > Anura > Ranidae > Pelophylax > Pelophylax lessonae. Next base: position 20,656,993 of record NC_138779.1, on the reverse strand, counting down.
TCATTGAGGAATTGATTTCACCAAAAAATTTCAGATTTTGCTAAACTTTTAAATTGAGAAATTGATTTCACTGGAAAAGTACATATTTTGCTACATTTTTACATTGAGAAATTGATTTCACCGGAAAATTACGGATCTTGCTATGATATTGGTGCCTAAAGATTAGGGGCGAGTGAAGTCATTTGGGAGAAATTAATTTCACTGGAAAATTTTAAAATTTGCTAAATTTTTTCATCGAGAAATTGATTTCACTGCAAAATTACAGATTTTGGTAATTTGTTAAATTGAGAAATTAATTTCACCAGAAAATTACAGATTTTGCTAATTTTTTAAATTTAGAAATTGATCTCACCGGAAATTCAGGGATTTTGCTAAATTTTTAAATTGAGAAATTGATTTCACTGGAAAAGTACGGATTTTGCTAAATTTTTAAATTGAGAAATTGATTTCACCAGAAATGTACGGATTTTGCAAAATTTTAAAATTGAGAAATTGATTTCACTGGAAAATTACAGATTTTACTACATTTTTTAATTGATTTCACTGAAAAATTATGGATTTTGCTAAATTTTTTAATTGAGATATTGATTTCACCAGAAAATTACATATTTTGCTAAATTTTTAAATTGAGAAATAGATTTTATAGGAAAATTACAGATTTTGCTAAATTTTTAAATTGAGAAATTGATTTTACCGGAAAATTACAGATTTTGCTAAATTTTTAAATTGGGAAATTGATTTCACCTGAAAATTACAGATTGTAGTGAAGGGGAAAATTACAGAACGTAGTGGAGGGGAGATTCAAATGAGCAGCCTAAATATTTATGTGGCTCCAGCCAATCCCTGGGGGGGGGGGGTGTGCCCAGATGGTAGCTGGGGAGTGCATAAATAGTTCAGAGCATGAAAGATCAGGGTTCTTTATCCAGGAGGATAGGTTCCCACCCAGAGGGGCGCCAAATTAAGTGTAACAGATAAAACCTAATGGATTTATTGAAAGCCAAATGGCAACTTACATATGTAGCAAGCAAGTAGGCATATCTATGTATCTGGGGCAGATGTTTAAAGGGGGCCTGAGGTCATCTGTAAAGGTTCAGAGGAGCTCGGTACTCCTGACCTAGCATGCCCATTGGAAGACAGGATTGCGATGACCAGTGTGGAATGGGGAAGGAGCCGGACTGGAAGTAACATCAACAGGAGACTGGAGAAGCCACAGAGAGATACGGTGACACATTTCAAAGCATCCGCTGACTTGCTTGCTACATATGTAAGTTGCCAATTGGCTTTTAAAAAATCCATTCGGTTTTATCTGCTACACCAGGGGTATCAAACTCAATTTCATTGAGCGCCGCATTGGCATTATGGTTTCCCTCAAAGGGCTGGTTCAGAGTTCAGTAGTATGCTACATACAGAGTGCAGAGTTCAGAGCTGTAATGTGTACAGAGTGCAGGGTTGAGGAGTGTACTGTGTACAGAGCGCAGGGTTGAGGAGTGCGCTACATACAGAGTGCGGAGTTCAGAGGTGTACTATGTACAGAGTGCAGGGTTGAGGAGTGTACTGTATACAGAGCGCAGGGTTGGAGAGTGTACTGTGTACAGAGTGCAGGGTTGAGGAGTGCACTGTTTACAGAGGGCAGGGTTGAGGAGTGTACTGTGTACAGAGTGCAGAGTTCAGGAGTGTGCTGTGTACAGAGTGCAGGGTTGAGGAGTGTACTTTGTACAGAGTGCAGAGTTCAGGAGTGTACTGTGTACAGAGTGCAGAGTTCAGGAGTGTACTGTGTACTAAGTGCAGAGTTCAGGCGTGTACTGTGTACAGAGTGTAGGGTTGAGGAGTGTACCTTGTACAGAGTGCAGGGTTCAGGAGTGTACTGTGTACAAAGCGCAGAGTTCAGGCATGTACTTTGTACAGAGTGCAGGGTTGAGGAGTGTACTGTGTACAGAGTGCAGGGTTGAGGAGTGCGCTACATACAGAGTGCAGAGTTTAGGGGTCCAGGGTTCAGCTCTTTCATAGGCTGTCCACATCTCATTTCTGCTACATACAGAGTGCAGAGTTAAGATGTGTACTGTGTACAGAGTGCCGAGTTCAGAGGTGTACTGTGTACAGAGTGCAGTGTTGAGGAGTGTACTGTGTACAGAGTGCAGAGTTCAGGAGTGTACTGTGCACTGTGTACAGAGTGCAGAGTTCAGGAGCGTGCTGTGTACAGAGTGCAGGGTTGAGGAGAGTACTGTGTACAGAGTGCAGAGTTCAGGAGTGTACTGTGTACAGAGTGCAGAGTTCAGGGGTGTGCTGTGTACAGAGTGCAGAGTTCAGGAGTGTGCTGTTTACAGAGTACAGGGTTGAGGAGTGTACTTTACAGAGTGCAGAGTTCAGGAGTGTACTGTGTACAGAGTGCAGGGTTGAGGAGTGTACCTTGTACAGAGTGCAGTGTTCAGGAGTGTACTGTGTACAGAGTGCAGGGTTCAGGAGTGCGCTACAGAGTGCAGGGTTTAGGGGTCCAGGGTTCAGCTCTCTTTCATAGGCTGTCCACATCTCATTTCCGCTACATACAGAGTGCAGAGTTCAGAGCTGTAATGTGTACAGAGTGCAGGGTTGAGGAGTGCGCTACATACAGAGTGCAGAGCTCAGAGGTGTACTATGTACAGAGTGCAGGGTTGAGGAGTGTACTGTATACAGAGTGCAGGGTTGAGGAGTGTGCTGTGTACAGAGTGCAGGGTTGAGGAGTGTACTGTGTACAGAGTGCAGGGTTGAGGTGTGTACTGTGTACAGAGCGCAGAGTTCAGGCGTGTACTGTGTGCAGAGTGCAGAGTTCAGGAGTGTGCTGTATACAGAGTGCAGGGTTGAGGAGTGTACTGTGTACAGAGTGCAGGGTTGAGGAGTGTACAGTGTACAGAGTGCAGAGTTCAGGAGTGTACAATGTACAGAGTGCAGGGTTGAGGAGTGTACCTTGTACAGAGTGCAGGGTTCTGGAGTGTACTATGTACAGAGTGCAGAGTTCAGAGGTGTACTGTGTACAGAGTGCAGGGTTGAGGAGTGCGCTAAATACAGAGTGCAGGGTTTAGGGGTGCAGGGTTCAGCTCTCTTTCACAGGCTGTCCACATCTCATTTTCACCCCTCCTCCTCAGTTCTGACCTCTGCACCACTCTCCCCCATCCCCCCACCTCTGAACACATCTCTGTCTACAGCCCTCATCTCTCCGCCAAAAGCTTCCTCAGATCTCGCCCACCCAGCCTGGCTCTAGTACCTCTCAGCAGTGTAGGAGGCTTCACCTCTCTCTCTCACTTGCAGGGAGATCATTGATTGTCATCTGCCTCTACCATGAGTGCATGCAGGGCAGGTTGGGACATGTAAATGCTGTGTTTACAAGTCAAGTGATAGTGGTGAGCAGAGATGGGCCAAACAACCCCCCGTTCGGATCATAGCAGCAGAACTACTGAACAGGGGAAATGTTCTAACCCGAACAGCAAATCTAATTGAAGTCTATGGGAGCCGAACAGGGAAAATCAAAAGTGTCCATTGTGAAGGCTTATATGCAAGTAATTGGCCATAAAAGGGGTACGGAGGTATCAATACAATTTTTTTTTAAAAACAATAGTTTTTTCAGGAGCAGTGATTTTAATAAATGCTTAAGGTACAACAATAAAAACAAAACATTGACTTAAATATAGTGCCTTGGGGGGGGGGGGTCCCCTTAGTGCGCCTATAAAGTGGAGCATCTGTACCGTGTATAGAACCTGCTGCAGTAAAACTGACATTTCTAAAGAAAAAAAAACGAGTCAAATCACATTTAAAATTACTCGAATTTGCAATTGGCGGCACCCGGCTATTGAAAAAGAATAACATGAAAAACGGCGTGGGGTCCCCCCCGTCCATACCAGACCAGGCCAAAATTTAAAAAAGAACAGATTGGGGTCCCCCTAAAATTCATACCAGACCTTTATCCATTCAAGCAGGCTGGCCCCCCAGATCCCCCCCCCCCCCATGTGAATGAGTACCCCTACCCATTCACCATAAAAGTGTGAAAAAGTAATTTAAAAAAAACAGTTTTTGACAAATCCTTTAGTAAAAAATAAAAAAAAACAGTGTCCCCCGATGTAAATCAATTGTCAATCACACCGCCCGCCGACCGCAATAAAAAAACGCTCCCACCGTCCATAAAGGCCGACCGCCTACTGCCTCTGCCGTCTGACAGTTCTTATATGGGTAAGGGTGGGGCCACCTGGCGACATCACTGCCCTCCTTGGGATGTCACGGACTGATGCATGCTGGGTTTGTGGGGCAGCGGGGGAGGACAGGGGGGGGGGCGGCGGGGGAGGACGGCGGCGGATCGCAGGGGAAGGTGAGTTTTGAAATATAAAACAGATTTCCATGCAAAACAATGTAACGCTTTTTAGCACAGAAATCCGGACATAATCAGACCGCCAGAGAGGTTAAGCCACTTTAGCCCTGGAATGATTTTCCCCCTTAATGACCAGGCCATTTTTTGAGATTCGGCACTGCGTTACTTTAACAGACAATTGCGCGGTCGTGCGACAATTTATCAAAAAAAATTGATGTCTTTTTTCCCCCACAAATTAAGCTTTCCTTTGGTGGGATTTGATCACCTGTGCGATTTTTATCTTTTGCGCTATAAATTTAAAAAAAAAAAAAAACAACAATTTTGAAAAAAAAAACAAACAAACAATATTTTTTACTTTCTGCTATAAACCATGTCCAAAAAAAAATGTTTTAAAAATCTAATTTTTTCATCAATTTAGGCCCATATGTATTCTGCTACATATTTAATATTTATTTAACCACTTTTGCAAATGAAAAAAAAAAAAACGACAATATTTTTATAATAAAATAATATTAATAAAAATCGAATTTCTTCATAAATTTAGGCCAATGTGTATTCTGCTACATATTTTTGGTAAAATAAAATCCCAATAAACGTATATTGATTGGTTTGTGTAAACGTTACATTTTTGATTTTTAAAAATTTTCTTTACTAGCAATGGCAGAAAACTGCGACTTATAGCGGGACTGCGATATTGCGATGGACATTCTGACACTAACTGACACTTTTTTGGGGACCAGTGACACTAATACAGTGATCAATGCTAAAAATATGCACTGTCACTGTACTAATGACACTGGGAAGGGGTTAACATTAGGGGCGATTAAAGGGTTAACTGTGTGCCCAGCCAGTGTTTTAGTACAATGGGGGAGGGGCTTTTACTAGGGGAAGGCATTGATCCGTGTCTCTGCTTTGCAGGAACAAAGGATCAATGCCTTCCCTACTGACAGAATGGTGATCTGCCTTGTTTACATAGACTGCCGTTCTGCCTCTATACTGGATGATTAGTTGTGGACATTGAGTCCGAGGTACCCGCTGATCGGTGGCTCGCTAACATGTGCGCCCCCTACCTGGAAGAGCATATATATATATATATATATATATATATATTTATACATGATCTGGCGCACAGCTGCCGCCCTGTAACAGTAAAACTGCTCTGGGGCGGACAGCAAGTGCTTAAATAAAAGAATATTAAACATTTTTAAAATAAAACCCTGATATTTTCTACTTTCTGTTATAAAACATCCAATAAAATCTGATTTCTTTATACATTTAGGCCAAAATGTTTTCTGTTACATGTTTTTGGTTTAAAAAAAAAAAATCCCAATAAGTGTATATTGTTTCCTCATGAAAGTTATTGCGTCTACAAACTATAAATTGATCAATCCCGACGACCAATCTCAGTTCTTGAGGCCCTTAAAGTGCCAGGACAGCCCAAATACCCCCCAAAATACCCTTTTTTGGAAAGTAGACAGTCTGAGGCATTTAGTAAGAGGCGTAACGAGATTTTTTGAAGTTGCAATTTCTGGTCAAAATTTTTTGGAAAATGAAGAAATTACCCACTTGCCGACCGCCCTGCGGCAGGCTGGCTTGGCTGTGCGAATCGACTTAGGGGTACTTCGGTTGCGGGAGTGGTGCTGGGGGGCAAGCGTGCTCTCCCGCCCCCACTAGGCAGCGGGGATGCTGATCCATGGGTCCGGCGGCCGCGATTACCGTCGGGCGCCCGCGATCGCTCCCCACTGAGAGAGAACAACGGTCTGCTGTTGTAAACACAGCCGAACGTTCTTCTCTCTGGAATGATCACAGAGCTCCTGTGATCCTTCTATATAGGAACACATGTCTCTGTGTTAATTTCACAAGCCACCCCCCATACAGTTAGAAAACACCCCCTAGGCTCACACTTAACCCTTTGATCGCCCTGGGTTAACCCCTTCCCTGCCAGCGTCATTAGTACAGTAACAGTGCATATGTTAAGCACTGACTACTGTAGTAATGTCACTGGTCCATTCAAAAGTGTCAAAAATGTCAGTTAGTGGTCCGATCTGTCCGCCGCAATGTCGCAGTCCCACTAGAAATCGCAGATCACCGCCATTACTAGTAAAAATAAATAAATAAAAATGACATAAATCTTTCCCCTAGTTTGTATACACGATAAGTTTTGCGTAAACCAATCAAAATAAACTTAATGGGTTTTTGTTTTTACCAAAGATATGTAGCAGAATATAAATTGGCCTAAAATGATGAAAACATTTGATTTAATTTTTTTTTTTTTTTTTTTTTGGGAATGTTATATAGCAGAAAGTGAAAAATATATATACAGTATATATATATTTTTTTTTTTCAGAATTGTCGCTTTTTTTTTTGTTTATAGCGCAATAAATAAAAATCGCAGAGGTGATCAAATCCCACCAAGAGAAAGCTCTATTTGTGGGAAAAAAGGACATTCATTTTATTTGGGTACAGTGTTGCATGACCGTACATTTGTCAGTTAAAGTAATGCAGTGTGGTATCGCAAAAAATAGCCTCGACATGAAGGGGGGTAAATCTTCTGGGGGGGGGGTGAAGTGGTTAAATAATGCACCCTATGATCAAAGCACTGGAGTATTCCCAAAATACGTCTATAAAATAGTAACTGGCCCTCCTGCAAGAAGCCAGCCGCTGTCAGTGGATCCGGGTCCCGCTCCAGCGATGTTGTTTATTTATATTGGAAATGTGCTATTTTTAGCGGAATAATGTTTTAGATTTTCCCTTTCCATGCATGCCTCAGGAATCACATGTGCCTATGGGCTGCCTCCGACCCCGGGTCCTCATACTTGGAATAACTGAAAAGGTTAACCGCTTACCGCCACAATGATTCCCTGACACATATCAGAAAGCTGATGTTGGCTGGAATCACCTAATAAATACAAAGGATCATAGTCACTGTAATACAACTTTGCTGTTTATTTCTGGTTGATGGAACTGTCTGTCCATGCATCCTATTGCTGAAGACTTCTTTTAAGGCCCAGTTCACACCTGAGCCATTTTCAGCTTGTAAAACACTCAGCTCTGAAGCAGTAGTGTCACTGGGGGGGGGGGGGGGGGCAGGGCCCCCCAACATTATACTGTGCCCCCCCCAACAGGAGCCCGGCACCACCTCCTGCTCTAGGATGGTGGGAGGGTCGGTAAGCCCAGACTGCGGGTTCCCGACCCGCCATCCACGAGTCTTCCGTGTGAAGAACGGAGACGGCACTAGAGGAAGCAGAGCCAAGGCTTCCTGTATAGCGCCACCTCCTTTCACAGGCAGAGTGATACCAAATGTACTCCACCTCCGACTGTGACAGGAGCAATACAGGAAGCATCGGCTCTGCTCTTTACTGCAGCCGCATGCTTTCTCCAGCATCGCTCCAGTCACAGCAGTACCCACCAGCAGTACCAGCCAGCAGTACCATCCACCAGTACCTGCCAGCAGTACCAGCCACCAGTACCCGCCAGCGGTACCAGCCAGCAGTACCCACCAGCAGTATCTGCCAGCAGTACCCACCAACAGTATCCACCAGCAGTACCAGCCAGCAGTACCCACCAATAGTACCTGCCAGCAGTGCCCTCCATAAGTACCAGCCAGCAGTACCCACAAACAGTATACGCCAGGAGTACCAGCCAGCATTACCAGCCAGCAGTACCCACCAGCAGTACCCACAAACAGTCCCCGCCAACAGTACCTGCCAGCAGTACCCACCAGCAGTACCCACCAACAGTACCCGCCAGCAGTATCTGCCAGCAGTACCCACCAAAAGTACCCACCAGCAGTACCTGCCAGCAGTACCCAGCAACAGTACCCACCAACAGTACCAGCAGTACCCACCAATAGTACCTGCCAGCAGTACCAGCCTTCAGTACCAGCCTGCAGTACCAGCCATCAGTACCCGCCAGCAGTACCAGGCAGCAATACCCACTGGCAGTAGCAGCCAGCAGTACCGGCCAGCAGTAGCAGCCAGCAGTACTCACCAGCAGTAGCAGCCCTAGAGGACAGCCAGCAGCAGCCACCTGCCATACCTGCCTGGGGGGGGGGGGCAGAAGCGGCCAGCAATTCCTGCAGGAATCCTGAGGAAGTAGTGAAGATTGAGGTCAGTTGAGGTGCAGGCAAACCACAGTGCAACCACGTGAAAGCAGCTTTAGGCCCCTTTCATACAATCAGTATGATGGGGTCCGCCTGTCTGTTTTTCAGGTGGACCCAATTGACCCTCCATTCACCTCTATAGAGCCGCAGATGTTAACGGACTTGTGTCCGTTTACACCCCCTATCTCCAATCAAATCCACTTAAAATAGCAGAAGGGGATCCGTCCCCTTCTGTCTGGGCAGATCAGATTGGAGTGCCCATAGAGTAAAGCGGGCTGTGTCCGTGTCTGCTCTGCATATGCTGGGTGGACACGGACCCATTCTCTGCTTACTCCGCTCATTGTGGCCTGCGACCTGTTGCCAAGTTGCTAAAATGGCAGCCCTCACTCCTTAAAAGGTTTGGCATCCCTGCGGTAGGGGTATTAGTCCCAGATGGAGAGGTGCGCTGTATCAGCCTCCCCCCTTAGTTTCATCATGATGTGTGACGGAGGAAAGGAGTTCCGGATGGAGAGGTGTGCTATACTGTAGCGCATCAGGAGACCCATGGGGAAATCATAAAGATCTCCCATGAAGTTGATAAAAGCGTTAAGCCCCCACTGTCGCAGCTGGCCTTAACACTTTCATCACTGTGGTTGGCAGGTCTCACTATTCTTCCCTACCTCCTCCACGCTGAGAGCATGGGACCAATACTAGGTTTTACTACAGTGTAAACTGGCACCAATTCTAGGGGTTACTACTGCGCAAATTGGCACCAATACTAGGGGTTATTACTGCATAAACTGACACCAATACTAGGCTTTATTACTGCGTAAACTGGCACCAATACTAGGGGTTATTACTGCATAAACTCACACTAATACTAGGGGTTATTATTGCAAAAACTGTCACCAATACTAGGGGTTATTACTGCGTAAACTGGCACCTATACTAGGGGTTATTACTGCATAAACTGACACCAATACTAGGCTTTATTACTGCATAACCTGGCACCAATACTAGGCTTTATTACTGCGTAAACTGGCACCAATACTAGGCTTTATTACTGCATAAACTGACACCAATACTAGACTTTATTACTCCATAAACTGACACCAATACTAGGCTTTATTACTGCATAACCTGGCACCAATACTAGGCTTTATTACTGCGTAAACTGGCACCAATACTAAGGATTATTACTGCATAAACTGGTACAAATACTAGGGGTTATTACTGCGTTAGCTGGCACCAATACTAGGCTTTATTACTACATGAACTGGCACCAATACTAGGCTTTATTACTGCGTGGACTGGCACCAATACTAGGCTTTATTACTGCGTAAATTGGCATCAATACTAGTGATTATTACTGCCTAAACAGGCACAATATTAGGGGGTTATTACTGTGTAAACTGACACCAATACTAGGCTAATTACTGCATAAACTGGCACCAATACAAGGGGTTATTACTGCATAAACTTGCACCAATACTGGCGGTTATTACTGCGTAAACTGGAACCAATACTAAGGGCTATTAATGCGTAAACTGGCACCAATACTAGGGGTTATTACTGCAAAAACTGGCACCAATACTAGGAGTTATTACTGCATAAACTGGCACCAATACTATTGTCTATTACTGCGTAAACTGGCACCAATACTATTGGTTAGTACTGCATAACCTGGCACCAATACTAAGGCTATTACTGCATAAACTGGCACCAATACTACTGGTTACTGCGTAAATTGGCACCAACACTAGGGGCATTACTATATAAACTGGCACCAATACTAGGGGCTATTACTGCATAAACTGGCACCACTACTAGGGGCTATTACTGCCTAAACTGACACCAATACTAGGGGCTATTACTGCATAAACTGACACCAATACTAGGGGCTATTACTGCATAAACTGGTAAACTGGCACCAATACTAGGGGTTTTTACTGCATAAACTGGCACCAATACTAGGGGTTAATACTGCATAAACTGGAACCAATACTATGGGTTATTACTGCGTAAACTTGCACCAATTCTAGGGGCTATTTCTACATAAAGTGGCACCAAGACTAGGGGCTATTACTGCATAAACTGGCACCACTACTAGGGGCTATTACTGCATAAACTGACACCAATACTTTGGGCTATTACTGCATAAACTGGCACCAATACTAGAGGCTATTACTGCCTAAACTGACACCAATACTAGGGGATATTACTGCATAAACGGGCACCAATACTAGGGGTTATTACTGCATAATCTGGAACCAATACTATGGGTTATTACTGCATAAACTGGCACCAATTCTAGGGGCTATTACTACATAAAGTGGCACCAAGACTAGGGGCTATAACTGCATAAACTGGCACCACTACTAGGGGAAATTACTGCATAAACTGGCACCGATACTAATGGGCTATTACTGCATAAATTGACACCAATACTACGGGTTATTACTGCATAAACTGACACCAATACTAGGGATTATTACTGCGTAAACTGGCACCAATTTTAGGGGCTATTACTATATAAACTGGCACCAATTCTAGGGCTATTACTACATAAACTGACACCAATACTAGGGGCTATTACTGCGTAAACTTGCACCGATATTAGAGGCTATTACTGCATAAACTGGCACCAATACTAGTGGTTTTTACTGCATAAACTGGCACCAATACTAGTGGTTATTACTGCGTAATCTGGCACCATTACTAGGGCTAGTGCTGCATAAACTGGCACCAATACTAGGGGCTATTACTGCATAAACTGGCACCAGTACTAGGGGCTATTACTTACTACTACTTATCCTAGGTGCTCTTACTGCATAAACTGGCACCAATACTAGGGGCTATTACTGCATAAACTGGCACCAGTACTAGGGGCTATTACTTACTACTACTTATCCTAGGTGCTCTTACTGCATAAACTGGCACCAATACTAGCGGTTATTACTGCGTAAACTGGCACCAATACTAGCGGTTATTACTGTGTAATCTGGCACCAATACTAGGGGCTATTACTGCTTAAACTGGCACCAATACCAGGGGTTTTTACTGCATAAATTGGAACCAATACTAGGGGCTATTTTTACGGCAACATTTGCTGAAATTGCTTTAAACTATGAAGAAAAGCTTTTGAGAGTTTTTCTTTCTCAGGTCTGAAGCAATACCCGAGGAAGAAAGGAAAACTCTTGAAAGCTTGTCTGTGAAGTGTTAGGTTAGTACAATAAAAAGGTATCATTGCACACTGCATACTCGTATTTTAAAACCTTAATTATATATACTTATTTAGTTTTTTTCAGTGGTGTGATTTAGTGGTGAAAATTATGAGTGCCCCCCAGTTTTTACTGTGGTATCGTATGTGCCCCCGCTCTGTACTGTTCCTAGAGTCGCCACTGCTCTGAAGCTCCAAAATGCACCCTCAGACGATTTGCAACCTCAGACATTCCGGGGTAACAGTTGAAACCCATTTGTAAGTTATGCTTTTGAAAGGATATTAAAGTTTGTTAACTAGTGGGATATACTGTTGTTTATATATATATATATATATAGAGTATATATATATATATATATATATATATATATATATATATATATATATATATATATATATTTTTGCATACATGAATTGCACCTGCTCCTGATGAAGTGATTGTTCACGAAACGCGTTGAGCCTAATAGGAGGTCATTTTAATTGTTATCAATCTCATCATGTACTCAATAGTCTACTGTTCTAACAATCTATGTTCAAGATGTGTACCTATGTTAATACTCATTACTAGGAAATTACTTCATTACCTATTTTACTATTGCCATGGTTTACTGTATCATCCATGTTTATCCCAAATCAATCGAGTTCATGTTTCTACCCAGATGTATCGGTGTCACTATTGTCTACCAGATGCTTTAATGAAACAATGTTTTTTATATACTTAGCTCTCATTTATATTTTATTTTGGTCACACACCTCATAAAAAGTCCCAAATTTCCTTTTGCTTCTTCACATACAGGGATGGAGGCTCATATGTCCATGAGTCTCATATAAAGTCCCAAAAAATCTCCCCTTTTTTTCATTATTGACTGTGGTATCGTATTTGCCCCCGCTATATACTGTTCCTAGAGTCGCCACTGCTTTGAAGATCCAAAATGCCCAACAAGCAAAATCCCATTCCTTTCTATGGCCCCTGTTCACATCTGAGCGTTTCGTCACATGAGCTTCTCTTTGGCAGATTACATGCATTTTTGGCCCTATAGATTGAGTTTCTGTTCTGCGAAAAAAAGAAAAGCCCTGTTGATGACCAATCAGTTCATACCCTCTATTCAATGGGGAAGCTTATCAAGGGCTGCTGTTAGAAATCACAGGGCCTCTTACAGCCTACCTGGCAGCCCCCCCCCCCCCAAAAAAAAATGTATCAAGACAATATTTACACAAAAAATACACTAAAATCATTTTTTTTTTTTTTTTACAAATTGGTATTTTTTTACAGGACAGGGAAGCCTGCAGCGCTGCGATAAGGGGGGGGGGCATGGCAGTTGTTAGAAATCACGGGACAACGTACAGCCTACCTGACAAGGCCCCCCCCCCCCCCGAATGTATCAAGACAATATTTTCCCTAAAAATACAGTAAAATCATTATTAGCACAAGCATAACAGAGAACTTATATGATTTTTTTTTTTTTTTAAATTAAAATTATTTTATTTTACAGTTATTCTTAGAATTATTTATTACAATGTTTAATTATTATTTTTTTTTTACAATTTGTTATTTTTTTACAGGACAGGGAAGCCTTCAGCGCTGCAGGAGGGGATCAGAAGCAAGCAGAACAGGTGATCGGTGTCGGAGAAGCAATTACAGGAACGATGCCCTGTGTCTGTGTCTCTCCCCACAGCAGCTGAAAGCTGGCAAAGAGCCGCACAGGGCTTCCTACTGTAATTGCCCCTCTGCTCGACCGCACTGATTCACTGTGCCGTTGGGGCCCCCCTGTGTGCCCAGGCCACCTACAGGAGGACTGGTGGTCCCCCCCCCCTGAGGGGGGCACACGGGGTTGGGTGGGATCGGAAGCAGGCAGAATAGGGAGGGTGATCGATGTTGGAGAAGCAATTACAGGGACGATGCCCTGTGTCTGTGTCTCTCCCCACAGCAGCTGAAAGCTGGCAAGAGGGGGGGGGGGTAGGAAACTGGCTTTCAGCAGCTGCAAAGAGCCACACAGGGCTTCCTTCTGTAATTTCCCCTCTGCCCAACCGCACGATTCTCTTTGCTGTTGGGGCCCCCCTGTGTGCTCGGGCCCCCTACAGGAGGACTGGTGGTCCCCCCCTATCAGCGGCCCTGAGGGGGGCACACGGGGAGGGGGGGTAGGAAGCAGGCAGAATAGGGAGGCTGATGGGTATCAGAGAAGCAGGGGAGGACTGGGCCAGGGGGCAGGGGGGCAATTGCCCCCTGGGCTGCTCTGATGCCCCATAAAAAGGCTTCACCGCTTCTGCCACAGACATCCCTAAAGGATTTCTGGTGAAGAGAAGTAAAAAGTCCCCACTGCTGACCTACTAAGTGTGGGATGAAGACAAGGACAGAGCAGTGGACAGCCTCCCCCCCCCCCCTCCCCTCCAGCATGGATGGTGTAAACTGTGCCTGAGCAAAGGCCGGTTCCATGCCCCACTAGAGACTCTTCTCCCCCGACCGAGCTTTCCCAGCTCCCCCCCAATCAGCCTTTGCTGGCCAGGTGGGGAACCCGGATTCGGTTGGCGAGTAGCGAGTACCTGGAGAGGAGCTTCAGCATGGAATGGGGGTCAGAAGCAGGCCGGGAAGAGGGAGAGTGGGAGGGGGCTGAGTCGCTGTACCATGGGCCTCTAGTTTGTACTTGCCTCCTGAGCCGAAACTTACCAGTCAGCCCCTGCAGAAAAGCAATTAGAAGAATGATGCCCTGTGCCTGAAAGCTGGCAGGAGGGGAGAAACTGGCTTTCAGCTGCTGCCTGCAGAAAGCCGCACAGGGCTACAATCTGTAATTTCCCTTCTGCCCGACCGCACCGATTCCCTGTGCTGTTGGGGCCCCCCCGTGTGCCCGAGCCCCCTACAGGAGGACTGGTGGACCCCCCCCTATCAGTGGCCCTGAGCTTACCTCTACCCCTCGTGACCCAGATGGTCAGCACCAACCTGCAATCCTCTTCTACTCAATGATCCTATGCTTCACCGACTGCAACATCACTCCAAAATAAACCCAATAATTGTACAAGCAATGCAAATATTTCAACATTTTCTGCGTAATTGCAAACAGAAAAACCCAACAACAAGTAAAAACGATATAAAATGTTGCCTTGTTTTCCTGTACTCCGCCATTCAATCGGTCTGTAAGCGAGCAGTTTAAACAATATCCTATTCATGATCCTAAGCAAAACACGAGCCATTGTAGTTTAATATGCAGAAGGCTGCGGAGAAAATAGCTCCTAATTGGAACAGATGCACGGCATTCCGATGCAAATTCACGATTCCTTGTTGATCAAAACCAGGTACAGTGCGCTGGTTTCATTTAAGCAACAACTTTCACATTGTATTATTGTACACAAAATTAACTAATAAGATGCAAAAGTCGGTAACACGATATGCAGCCCCGTCTCAGATTTGGAAATTAAGTTTTCCATTTTATTATATTAAAGGCCAAGATGCCTCAAAGCCAATTTCGTGCTTTATTGATTGAAGGTGAGGGGGGAGAGTTAATTACAGTTGACGCACTCCAATAAGGTAAGGTTCAAGGTATTGGGAATGAAGTTGCAAGCCTGGGCTGAAATATTTGTCTGGACCGGCATATAAAGGGTGAATCCACACCGTACCTTATGTCAAGTGCAATTTCTCTGGATGCAAGTTCTTGCCAGCGGCTTTTTACCCGCTTTTGAATTGAATTATAAATATTGCAGCGCGAGGAATAAGTCACATTAACCACTTAAGCCCCGGAGGATTTGGCTGCTAAAAGACCAGGGGGTATTTTGCGATTCGGCACTGCGTGACTTTAACGGACAATTGCGCGGTCGTGCGACGCTATA
This sequence comes from Pelophylax lessonae, assembly GCF_965119305.1. Lineage (NCBI taxonomy): Eukaryota > Metazoa > Chordata > Amphibia > Anura > Ranidae > Pelophylax > Pelophylax lessonae. The sequence continues at coordinate 20,641,540 of NC_138779.1, read as the reverse complement.
CCTAAACAAATTTGACGTCCTTTTTTTCCCACAAACAGAACTTTCTTTTGGTGGTATTTGATCACCTGTGCGATTTTTTGATCACGCGCTATAAAAAAAAAAAGAGCGACAATTTTGCAAAAATAACAATATTTTTCACATTTTTTTATATGAAATTCCCAAAAAAAAATGTAAAAATCTAATTTTTTTTTAACATTTTCGGCCAATTTGTTTTCTGCTACATATGTTTGGTAAAAAAAATCGCAAAAAGCGTATTTTGATTGGTTTGCGCAAAAGTTATTGCGTTTACTAACAAAGGGAAAGATTTTTGTCATTTTTGTTGTTTTTTTTTAACGCGTAGTGGCGGCGATCTGCGATTTTTTTTGCGGTACTGCGACATTGGGGCGGAAAGATCAGACCCTTGACTGACATTTTTGACACTTTTGGGGTTACCAGTGACATTACTACACTAATCAGTGCTATATATATGCACTGTTACTGTAAAAATACACTGGCAGTGAAGGGGTTAACTTTATTTGAGAGGGAGGGGCTGTGTGTGTCCCTAGGGGTGTGATTCTAACTGTGATTGGCTGTCTGTTGAGCTGTAGTTACACTGATCAACGGTCCTACATAGTAGAACCGAATGATCAGTGTCTCTACACAGGCGAGAATGACAGGCAGCTTGTTTACACAAGCTGCCTGCCTTTCTCCCTCTCCCCCGCCGATCGCCGAGTGACCGACGGACATCGGGTCCGCTGGTCACATGCGCGGGGGCGTCCGTGACCGCGCGGGAGCGGGAGCGCGCCGCCGCGCGCTCGCTCCCGAGAGCCTCACAGGCTAGTGACGTTAATTAACGTCACTTTGCCTGTGAGGGGCTGACTGCCGCAGTAAATCTACTGACGGCAGTCGGCAAGTGGTTAAAGGCTTTCTTTTTTTTATTATTAACCACTTGCCGACTGCTCATGTTGCTGCTACTGCAGCAGAGCGGCTCAGCTGGGTCTGGCGAAGTAGACCTACGTTGCCAGATACCTTCCTCTCTCGGCGGCGCACGCGCGCCGCCGGAGTCTCGCTTCCTCTGTGTTTAGACACAGCGGGAGTCGGGCCAGGGGACGAGATGCAGTGATCACTGCCACTCTTCCCCAATCGTCGGGGAAAGACCGAGGAAATCCGCCCGCTTGTGTTAACTAAGTGGGCGGATCTTTTCAGTGACAGACAGGAGGAGATCACAGGATTCAGCATAGCTGAACCTGCGATCTGTGTCTGTGTCACACAACCCCCCTCCCCCCACACACGTCAGTAAGCATGAGGCACACATTTAATCCCCTGATCACCCCTAGCTTAACCCCTTCCCTGCCAGTGTCATTATTACAGTAACAGTGCATATTTTTAGCACTGATTACTGTAATAATGTCACTGGTCCCCCCAAAAGTGTCAAAAATGTCAGTTAGGGGTCCGATCTGTCCGCCGCAATGTCACAGTCTCGCAAAAAAAAAAATCGCAGATCGCCGCCATTACTAGTAAAAAAAAAAAAACAATAAAAATGACAAATCTTTCCCGTAGTTAGTAAACGCGATAATTTTTGCGCAAACCAATCAAAATATGCTTATTGTGATTTGTTTTTACCAAAAATATGTAGCAGAAAACAAATTGGCCTAAAATGTTAAAAAATTTTGATTTGTTAATTTTTTTGGGGGAATGTTATATATCAGAATGTAAAAGATATTGTTTATTTTTTTTTTTTTCCCAAAATTGTAGCTCTTTTATTCAAAAATTAAAAATCGCACAGGTGATCAAATACCACCAAATGAAAGCTCTATGGTGTCCATTTATTAAACCGTGAATTTTTTTCACCGTTCACTTCTCGGCAGTTCTCCGGGGAAAATTATCACCTCTGGCACCCTTTTTTATGAAGCGGTGGACTTCAGTTCTCACAGGGTGATCGGAGGAGAAGTTTTTTCTCGGAGAATGGCCGAGATCTCTATAGAAGTGAATGGGCCGCCTGTAATCTCGTGAGACAAATCGAGATTACAGTACGAGAAACCGTTTAAAAAGCAATGATAGATTATCACTGCTGAGTACATGTGCGTTCTACCCCCACTAATGTTAATAAAATAATTAGTCCCCCTACATAAATTTACATATATACTGCATACACACACACACACATACATTTTATATATATATATATATATATATATATATATATATATATATACATACACACACACATGAAATATATATATATACATGTATGTATATATATATATATATATATATATATATATATATATATGTATATATATATATATATATATATATATATATATATATATGTATATATATATATATATATATATATATATATATATATATATATATATATATACTGTGTATATATATATATACACATAAATATGGCAGGGGGGACATGATTACTGTGTTGGGGGGTCTGAACGAGGAAGAAGGAAGTCGATAATCTTCCTTTTTCCCCCTCAGTTCTCCCCCGATTCTGTCTTCTCTCCCAGATTCACCACCTCCAGGCTGGTGAATCTGGGAGTGTGAATTCTGACCCAGATCACCAGTGAAGTGTGGAGATCGCAGCTTCATAAACTGGCCATTTCTGTGTCAGTCAATGACAGATTCTCCATGTGTAGAGATGATCAGTGGAGAACATGTTCTCCCCCGATCACCTCTGTTTCATAAACCAATAAAGATCGGAAATGAGCTGCGATCAGCAGGATCACTGCTCATCTCAGTTTCATAAAAGGACACCTATTTGTGGGGGAAAAAAGGACATCAATTTAATTTGTGTACAGCGTTGCACGACCGAGAAATTGTCCGTTAACGTAACGCAGTGCCGAATCGCAAAATATGGCCTGGTCAGGAATGGGGTAAAATCTTCCGGTCTTAAAGTGGTTAAAAATACACTCATTGAGAATTTTTTTTGGCAAAGACATGTAGCTAAATACATTTGGCCTAAATATATGACAAAAATTGAATATATTGGATATTTTTTAACTGTTAAAGTAGAAAATGTCAATTTTTTTGCTAAATTTTGGCTCTTTTTTTATTAATATCGCAAAAAATGAAAAGCGCACAGGTGATCAAATACCACCAAAAGAAAGCTCTGTTTGTGGGGAAAAAAGGACGCAAAATAGGGCCTGGTCAGAAAGGCGGCAAATCCTTCCGGGGCTAAAGTGGTTAAAGTAAAGCAGTGCCATATCGCAAAAGTGGCCCCGTCATGAAGGGGGGTAAATCTTCCGGAGGTCAAATGGTTAATCAGAAGAGGATATTGAGTTAAAGGTCACTGTTTTAAAATACACTAAAATAAATAGCCGATTTCTCATTCCTCTTTTTCGATCTTTTAAAACAATGAAGTAATAGACAGAGGAGACCATCTATTACGGGCTTATTGGCTCAAGGCAAGACTCTTCTTTTTATTTACATCCATCGGCTTTGTTGTGCGGAATATCATGGGCAGGTCTTAATTAGTACAATAAACTTGATTGTTTAAGCAATGAAACAGATACATGAGCTGTCAATATAAATGAGTCTTAAAGAGGAAATTTAGAGACCATTACAAGTGTCTGCAGTGGTTCCAGGCAGCATGAATATTTAATCAGGGCGTTTCTACTGCTTACTAGAAGACCGTGCAAATGCATCAGATTTAGCTTAATCTGACTTTTATATAATCCACTGCAGCCAGGTTCAGAAAGGCTTTCAATGTGGCCTGGGATGGGACCACAACCTCTTGTCAATGGATTTATACTGTGGTGGAAGGACACTTGAGCACATACACACTTTGATTGCCAGCATAGGAGGTCTAAAACATTCTTTCTCAGCCTTTTTACCCTAGAGCAGTGGTCCTCAACCCTGGCCTACAGGGCCCACTAACAGGCCAGATTTTAAGTATTACCTTGGGGAGATGTAGACTAGAGTACTGCAATCACTGAGCAGCAAATGATATCACCTGGGATGTATTTCAGTTATCTTGAAAATCTGGCCTGTTAGTGGGCCCTGTAGGCCAGGGGTCTCCAAACGTTCTATGTAAAGGGCTATTTAACTTTTATTCAGACTTTGGGGGGGGGGGGGCAAACGGTGTCCAGTGTGAGTAGAAAATGTCCTGGCATCAGTAAACAATGCCTAAAGCTTGGGGATCAGAGGGAGTAAAAAAATTACATACCTTTAGTCAATAGGAGGAGAAATAGTGCCCTTACATAGTGCTCCATCATCATTATTAGTTGGAGGAATGTGTGCTCCATCATTGGTATTAGTTGGGTGAATAGTGCCCCATTATTATTATTTTTTTGAGGAATAGTGCTCCGTCATTGGTATTAGTGGGAGGAATAGTGCTCCATCATTGGTATTAGTTGGAGGAATAATGCTCCATCATTGGTATTAGTTGGATGAATAATGCTCCATTATTGGTATTAGTTGGAGGAATAGTGCTCCATCATTAGTATTAGTTGGAAGAATAGTGCTCCATCATTGGTATCAGTGGGAGGAATAGTGCTCCATCATCGGTATTAGTTGGAGGAATAGTGCCCCATCATTGGTATCAGTGGGAGGAATAGTGCTCCATCATTGGTATTAGTTGGAGGAATAGTGCTCCATCATTGGTATTAGTTGGAAGAATAGTGCTCCATCATTGGTATTAGTTGGAGGAATAGTGCTCCATCATCGGTATTAGTTGTATGAATAGTGCTCCATCATTGGTATTAGTTGTATGAATAGTGCTCCATCATCGGTATTAGTTGGAGGAATAGTGCTCCATCATTGGTATTAGTTGGAGGAATAATGCTCCATCATTGGTATTAGTTGAATGAATAATGCTCCATTATTGGTATTATTTGGAGGAATGTGCCCCATTATTAGTATTTTTTGGAGGAATAATGCTCCATAATTGGTATTAGTTGGAGGAATAATGCTCCATCATTAGTATTAGTTGGAAGAATAGTGCTCCATCATTGGTATTAGTTGGAGGAATAGTGCTTCATCATTGGTATAAGTTGGAGGAATAATGCTCCATCATGGTTATTAGTTGGAGGAATAATGCTCCATCATTAATATTAGTTGGATGAATAGAGCTCCATCATTGGTATTAGTTGGTTGAATAATGCTCCATCATTGGTATTAGTTGGATAAATGTACCCCATAATTAGTATTAGTTGGAGGAATAGTGCTTCATCATTGATATTAGTTGTATGAATAGTGCTCCATAATTAGTATTAGTTGGAGAAATAGTGCTCCATCATTGGTATTAGTTGGAGGATAGTGCTCCATCATTGGTATTAGTTGGAGGAATAATGCTCAATCATTGGTATTAGTTGGAGGAATAATGCTCCATCATTGGTATTAGATGGAGGAATAGTGCTCCATCATTGGTATTAGTTGTATGAATAGTGCTCCATCATTAGGGTTAGTTGGAGGAATAGTGCTCCATCATTGGTATTAGTTAAATGAATAGTGCTCCATTAATTGGTATTAGTTGGAGGAATAGTGCCCCACCATTGGTATTAGTTGGAGTAACAGTGCCCAATCATTGGTATTAGTTGGAGGAATGGTGCCCCATCATTGGCATCATAGGTGTGCGCAGCCTATTGCATTAGGGTGTGCACCCCAAAGTTTAAATACACATGCATGTGTTTGCCTACATGTACATGGCCCCGATACATTACTCTCCCTGAAATAGAGCAGAGCAGGTCCGAGGGAGATCTTTCCCATCTCCTCACTGGCAAACAGAGCGATAATGCTAATGTGCCCTAGGTGATTAGGGTGTGCCCAGGCACACCCGGCACACCCTGTGCGCACGCCTATGATTGGCATTAGTTTGGAGGAACGGTGCCCCATCATTGATATCAAAGGCAGGGAAAGTGCCCCATTATTGGTGTCAGTGAAAGGAATAATGACCCACTTTTGGTGTCCAGTGGGAGAAATAGTGCCTCAAGGGCTGGATAGGGCAGTCAAAGAGCCGCATCTGGCCCACAGTCTTCACTTTAGAGACCACTGCCATAGAGGAACCTATACAAATTTTCAGGCCTCCTAAAATAAATGAATGGGAGGTCATTGGGAAATTACCTCTTACGTTGGTGGTCAGTGGGAAAATGCCCCCTTTACAGACAGCTAAACAATTGTTGGTGTCCTTCTGCTGACTTTTCCAAGTGGTGTTAGGCACCATCAGATGAAAGGTCAAACAAACAAATTTTGAGAAATTTGGAGCAACCCTAAGGTTCCACAGATACCCGGATGAGAATGGCTGATATAAAACAACTAAACATTTCTCACTTAAAGTTAACCTGTTTAATAGATAGTCAGTTAATTACATATGCAAGCAGTAAATGAGCTTCACAACCAGCCCTCACTGACCTATGTAGTTGCTGGCAATGTGGAGCAATTACTCAACAAAGCTTAGATCAGTTCATACTTCACGCCTGTCTCAGTAGTGAAATGGCAGGTCAACTCCCTCTGTTCTTCCTTTCAAAAGTTCCTGCTCTGTGTTTTTTAAAGGCTTGAAAGCTTCAAAATCACTGCTGGCAGTGGAGAGCAGAAAGAGTTGACCTGATGAGAAAAAGTAATTCTTCTGTTAATTTTTAGGATAAATAGCTCCATCCTGCCAGTAGCCACGTAGGTCAGTGAAGGCTTATTTAAAGCCCAATCTAACCTTCTATTCAGTAATTCGGCTAAGGGGAGATGGAGCACACCAAGGCTGAAGAGAGACTGGAGTCTAAAAGTAGAAGATGGCAAATAACACGTTACAGATATGCTGTGTGGAGAAGGAGCTCCCCTGAGGAAATGAGGATAATAAAGGGAGGAGAGGGGTAGTGCTCCTAAAGTGGGTATATCAGAGGCTGAAATAAAAGCTGAAAATGTATACTGAAGTTGGCTCCTCTTCCCCTGTCTCTCACTTTCTCTCCTTCCCTGCTTGTTTAAGTAGGGCTGTATGAGGTTTCAGTTAGAGAGAGACAGTCTAAAGGCAAACATCTTCGGTCATCTTTAGAAAATCCATCATACTATGTGAATCCTGTGTCCGTTGTACAACCTATAATAATCAATGTATACATAGATAATTTTTTTCCTGGGGGGGTTCAGCCTTGAGTACCCAGAGAACAATAATTACCACGTTTGCCACGCTGTGATACAGTTTCCCCCAGCAGGCACATCTGTTTGTGAAGCAAATAGTAAATATGGCTTCAATGTCAGCCGGGCCCTGCCTGTCAGCCTCGTGGATAAGTCAGGTGGTCTCCCCAGTAGCAGTGTGCCTCCCGCAGCTGATAGCTAATTGGACCCCCCTGACCCCCCCTTATCTACGCCTCTGCATAAATTAAAGGATTTAAAATATATAATGTATAATTTTGTATAATTTTAAAAAAAGGTAAAATAAAATTGACCAAAAACAATTACAATTTTCCTTCAGTAAAGAACATCTCTAATGGCAGTCCTTATCATAACAATCTTTGCACCAAGCCACACCCATTTATTACTGCACACCCCTTTTATATTTTATTTTGCAGGTGTTCAACATTACCCTTAATTGAAGGTGGCAACCTTAATTAGCACATGCAATAAATGTAATTTTTTGAAATTGTTTTCTAATATAAAAAGCTTATTTTTACATTTCAAGAAGCAGCGGTTCTCTTCACTGAGCCATGAATTTAAATAGCAATTTATTTTCTAAAGTTGGGCTTTAAATTGTCCAGATTGAGCGGCCGAGGCCTTCGGGAGCTCCTGCTCCCTTCATTGTTCATCACATCAGTCTTTATTAGCCTCCACAGATTATACTATTAAGTCAGAGATCTCAGGAGAGCCATCTCCTATTAGCTAAATACGTCTAAATACAAAATATTGGCCTTTCTTCCCGTGGGGCATTTTTAGGTAAACCACAATGGTATATGTTTCTCGGAAAGCAATGATCGTGATGGAGGAACCGGTCAATAGAATCCCACAGCTTGTGTTTCCAGGCTGTAAAATGAACTTTGTGCTCCAGGCAGTAACCAATGCAATGCGTATATAAAATAAACCCCTGAAAAATGGAGTTTCATGAGTTGGAGTAATATACATTAAGTACAAGGCTATAAAGCTCAACTCAAGCCAAAGTTTTGGATAGACCTGGAAAGAGTAAATATTAGGAGTAAGTTTTCAGTGCTGGTTGTTTCGCCATTAGCAAGTTTTCTCATTATTTCCTGTTCCGTCGATGACAGAACAAGGTATGAGGGTCATGGTTGCACTTGGGACAGTAGTAATAACCTGCCTGAGGTTCTCATGTTCATGGTATCACGTACCTGGTGAAGACTGGAATGTTGTGGAGGCCTCTCTTGCTCCTCCCGCCTGACACTCCTGAAGGTGGGAACAGAGAGTGTAAGGCAATGAGTGGCATGAGTGCCGTAGCGGCTAGCTGGTGGTGTTCATTCCGTACTTGGGTACAGCTGGTAGTCACAGTCCTTGGAACAGGGTGCAGTGGCAGCTTGGCACCAGAGCGTGGGAGCAGTAGCCAGCGGAAACCTGGTAGTGAGGTACCGAATAAGCAAGCAAGCAAGTCCAGAAGATAAGCCGAGGTCGATAACAGCCGGGCAGCGCAATACCGGTTAAGCAGGCAGATCAGGTCCGTTTAAGCAAGCCAAGGTCAGTGTAGAAAGCAACAGAGCAGGAGCACGGGCAGAAGCAAAGTCCAAAGGCAGGCCAGGTCATACACAGGTGAGTAGTAACAACAGATCAGGTCTCAGAACCACGGGAACAAGCTGAAGACCATTCAGCAACTGCTCACAGTACTAGAGCAGTTTAAATAGGCCACTGGGAGCCAAATGCTAATTGGTGAGTGCAGGTGTGCTATGTGCACGGGCGTGAGCGAAAGTCCGTACTGGCCTTCTGGTGGAGGAAATCCGGTTTATCTTACACATGGACTGCAAAAAGGGTATTGTGGAAATCTGTCACCAATAGAGAAATTTACCTTAATTTCCGGTCCCTACAGGAAGTGAGTAACAATCTCCATGTAGGACACCTGGGTCCCCCCCGCCATTCACCAAATTGCCAAGGATTAGTAAGGATGGGCAGAGGACCAGTGTTTATGCAGAGCCTAGTTGATAAGTGGACCTGGATCACAATTATTCCACATATTATTCCACGTAGCTCTCACAATGTAGATACAGAAGCAAGAAAGAATCATCTATGAGGTCCGATAAAAATCTTTGCAATCTCTAGAACTGACCAGGAGGTAGTTCTTTCTTAACACAACTGGAGCTCCCCTTTAATGACTGTATTTTCTCAAGTTTATTAAGACATAAGTGAAAATCTCCGGAGGTATAGATTTCAAGTGTCCATTTCGGTGTCAGTCTCTTGTCCAAATTTTATGATATTTTCCAGATAAGCGCTCGTTATGCTGATTAGCTTCACCCTACACAAGCTTCACACATATGATCACATAATCCCATTTATGGACCAGCTTAATGACACAGATCGGGAGCCAAATATCACAGTGCTGTTTGAAGTTCAGCTATTAGTTACTTGATCATATAATTCGTGGTAATTGGATCTATGGCAACCAAACACTTGTGCAAGCCACCAAAAAAAAAAAAAAAAAAATCTTTGATGTGAAACTTAAATACGACTTTGACACCATTATTCTCTCGGGAAGTTAATTAATGGGTATTTATTCCAACATAAAAATACTTTCACTCAACCGTCCGACCTTAGATATGATCTAAATCAAGTGTTCTAAGGCACTAATTATCAACTAAAGAAAAAAGGATCAATTAAAGTGAATATACAAAATATAATGTGTGTGTATATATATATATATGTATATGTATATGTATATATATATATATATATATATATACAGTGGAGATCGAAAGTTTGGGCACCCCAGGTAAAAATGTGTATTAATGTGCATAAAGAAGCCAAGGAAAGATGGAAAAATCTCCAAAAGGCATCAAATTACAGATTAGACATTCATATAAAATGTCAACAAAAGTTACATTTTATTTCCATCATTTACACTTTCAAAATAACAGAAAACAAAAAAATGGTGCCTGCAAAAGTTTGGGCACCCTGCAGAGTTAATATCTTGTACTGCCCCCTTTGGCAAGTATCACAGCTTGTAAACGCTTTTTGTAGCCAGCCAAGAGTCTTTCAATTCTTGTTTGAGGTATCTTTGCCCATTCTTCCTTACAAAAGTCTTCCAGTTCTTTGAGATTTCTGGGCTGTCTGTCACGCACTGCTCTTTTAACCGCTTGCCGACTGCGCACAGTATATTTACTGCGGCAGTCGGCCCCGGCCAGGCAGAGTGACGTAGGTCTACGTCGCTCGCCTGTCACTCCTTCCAGAGCCAATAGCGGGCGGGCGCGCGCCCGCCGAGGCGCGCGCCCGCCTCGGCTCGTTCACGGAGGAGTGCGGGAGTGTGACTGGCGGACCCGATGTCCGCCGGTCACACTACGATCGCCGCTACAGCGGGAGAAAGACAGAGCGGCTTGTGTAAACAAGCCACCTGTCAGTTCTCCCTGTGTAAAAGTGAAGATCAAACAGTTCTACTATGTAGAACTGTTGATCTTTGTTTTTACACTAGTAGACCTGTCCCTACACAGTTAGAATCACGCCCCTAGGACACACTTAACCCCTCCCTGTCCAATACTGTTAACCCCTTCCCTGCCAGTGTCATTTTTGCAGTAACAGTGCATATATATAGCACTGATTACTGCAGTAATGTCACTGGTACCCCCAAAAGTGTCAAAAATGTCAGTCAAGGGTCCGATCTGTCCGCCGCAATGTCGCAGTACCGCAAAAAAAATCGCAGATCGCCGCCATTACTCGTTAAAAAAAAAAAACACCAAAAATGACAAAAATCTTTCCCTTTGTTAGTAAACGCGATAACTTTTGCGCAAACCAATCAAAATACGCTTTTTGCGATTTTTTTTTACCAAACATAGGTAGCGTAAAACAAATTGGCCGAAAATTTTAAAAAATTTTGATTTTTACATTTTTTTTTGGGGGAATTTCATATAAAAAAAAGTGAAAAATATTGTTGTTTTTGCAAAAATTACGCTCTTTTTTTGTTTATAGCGCGTGATCAAAAAATCGCACAGGTGATCAAATACCACCAAAAGAAAGCTCTGTTTGTGGGAAAAAAAGGACGTGAAATTCGTTTAGGTACAGCGTCGCACGACCGCGCGATTGTCCGTTAAAGTCACGCAGTAAAAAATCGCAAAATAACCCCTGGTCTTTTAGCAGGAAAATCCTCCGGTGGTAAAGTGGTTAAGGTCTATCCATAGATTTTCAATTATGTTGAGGTCAGGAGATTGTGAAGGCCATGGCAAAACCTTCAGTTTACGCCTCTTGATGTAATCCCCCGTGGATTTCGAGGTGTGTTTAGGATCATTATCCATTTGTAGAAGCCATCCTCTCTTTAACTTCAGATTTTTCACAGATGGCATCAAATTACCATCCAAAATTTGCTGAAATGTTATTGAATCCATTTTTCCTTCTACTCGTTAGATGTTCCCAGTGCCACTGGCTGCAATACAACCCCAAAGCATGATTGATCCACCCCCATGCTTAACAGTTGGACAGAGGTTCTTTTCATTAAATTCTGTGCACCTTCTTCTACAAACCTACCTTTGCTCATTCCGGCCAAAAAGTTCAATTTTAACCTCATCGGTCCACAGAACTTGTTTCCAAAATGCATCAGGCTTGTCTATATGTTCATTTGCAAAGTTCAAACGCTGATTTTTGTGGTGAGGACGTAGAAGAGGTTTTCTTCTGATGACTCTTCCATGAAGACCATATTTGTACAAGTATCTCTTTATAGTGGAATAGTGTACCACAACTCCAGTGTCTGCTAGATCTTTCTGGAGGGATCGTGCAGTCAAACGTGGGTTTTGAATTGTTTTTCTCACAATCCTGCGGGCTGTTCTGTCTGATATTTTTCTTGGTCTTCCAGATCTTGCTTTAACTTCCACTGTTCCTGATGACTGCCATTTCTTAATTACATTCCGAACAGAGGATATTGACATCTGAAAACGCTTTGCTTTCTTCTTATAGCCTTCTCCAGCTTTGTGAGTGTCAACTATTTTCCGTTTCAGTTTTCTAGACAACTGCTTAGAAGATCCCATGGTGCTGATTGTTGGGGCAAGGTCAGATGAGTCTGGGCATTTAAAACCTTTGAGATTGACATCACCTGGTCTTCCCAGACGATGATTGAGAACAATCCATGACACTGGCAGGTCTCAGCCTTGCAAAGGGGGCAGTACATGCTATAAATTCTGCAGGGTGCCCAAACTTTTGAGACGCTATTTTTTTGTTTTCTGTAATTTTGAAAGTGTAAATGAAGGAAATAAAATCTAACTTTTGTTGACATATTATAAGAATGTCTAATCTGTAATTTGATGCCTTTTGGAGATTTTTCCATCTTTCCTTGGCTTATTTATGCACATTAATATACATTTTTACCTGGGGTGCCCAAACTTTCGATCCCCACTGTATATAAATATACAGTTTACACACCATATTGTCAGAAGTTTTGGGACGCCTGCCTTTACACACACATGAACTTTAATGGCATCCCAGTCTTAATCCGTAGGGTTCAATATTGAGTTGGCCCACCCTTTGCAGCTATAACAGCTTCAACTCTTCTGGGAAGGCTGTCCACAAGGTTTAGGAGTGTGTCTATGGGAATGTTTGACCATTCTTCCAGAAGTTAATTTGTGAGGTCAGGCACTGATGTGGAATGAGAAGGCCTGGCTTAAAGTCTCTGCTCTAATTCATCCCAAAGGTGTTCTGTCAGGTTGAGGTCAGGACTCTGTGCAGGTCAGTCAAGTTCCTCCACCCCAAACTCACTCATCCGTGTCTTTATGGACCTTGCTTTGTGCACTGGTGAGCAGTCATGTTTGAACAGGACGGGGCCATCCCCAAACTCTTCCCACAAAGTTGGGAGCATGAATTTTCCGTAACTCCTACTTTCAGAATGCCTGCAAGGACTTCCGAAACTCCTACTTGCAATAGCAAGATTGAAATACCCGCAGTGGATTCATAGGGTTCCCGTATCGCATATGTAGCACCCTCCTTTGTAGGTGCTAGTGAGAGAGTATAGTTTTGAGCTCTGTCTGCTTACCAGAGAGGCTGCAGGTAAGTCTATATTGTTCTCTGCCTACCAGAGAGCAGGATCTGTTAGTGATGTCTACTCATTGTGCTCAGTATGCGATTCATTCAGTCTGGAGAGTGTTTCATACTGGTCCAATAGGGAGACATGTTGGACAGTGGGAGGAAACCTAACGAATGGGTGCATAGGTTTTTGATACAGTCCTGATGATTGGCAGAGGGCAGGTTGCCTCAGTGCATGTTGGGATACTGTATAAAAGCCAGGAGCACATGTGCTCATGGTCTTTCATTGGAGAGCGGAGTCCCGGAGGGAGGGGGCGGCTGCCTCCTCCTCTGTAGAGGTGCCATGCGGTCTCAGGAGGTCGTTCTGAGGGCCGGAGGAGTGGTCGATAGGAGCTGAACCCAGAGGTCCCGGGAAGCTGACTGAGAGGGGAGACACTGGAGGTCCTGTTTCTGCAGTATAGTGAGTACAGGAACTCATGTCAAGGGGCCTGACCTGAGGGGGGCCACTCCTGCTCATAGGATAGTCAGTGGACGGGTGTCAGCAGGAAGAGGGTGCTAGGGAGAGTGTCCTGAAGATAGGTGATCATCCATCAACTCTCCTTGTTAGAGAGAGTAAAGAAAACAAGAGACTGAACCCCATTCATCCCAGTGGCAGGGTAAATTAACAACCTGGCTGTTCCATATCTATCAGCAGAGATTTGAAGATAGAAGTCCTCAAATGTTGTGACTAGTTCAATTGGAGTATCCCACTATTCCCTTCTCCTATCCCAAATACCAATAAACAATAAAAAAAAAACCCCAACACCCCTAGACTGTTTATTTCTGTCAAGAGCCAACGGGAGCAAGGAAGGATCCAGGAGCTTTATTTAACCATAACTGTCTGTTGGTAACCAGGGGAGCCCGCAGAGTCAGTATCCAGCAGTCCTTACGTGGGCAGTGCTACACATATGTGAACCGGCACTGAAAAATCGGCTGGGGTGCCGACAGCGCTGGATCCCTGAACAGGTAAGTGTCCTAATATTAGTATTTGTAGCTGCTGACTTTTAAAATTTTTTTGGTGGGGTTTTGGTGGAGTTTCCAAGGGAATAATGAAGTGTTGTCATTAGGGTTGAGCGAACCCGGACTGTTTTGTTCGGGTTCGTACCGGACTTTTGGGTATTCGGTACCTGGACACGGACCCAAACATTTCACTGTATGTTCGGGTACTGTCCGTTGTTCGGAAACGTTATTTGATGTTTTGGCACGGTTTTAATTGCGCGGTTTCAACAGGTGCAAGGCAGCCAATCAGCAAGCGTTTAACTAGTGTGCCCTAGAAGCCATCACAGCCATGCCTACTAATGGCATGGCTGTGATTGGCCAGTGCAGCATGTGATCCAGAGTCTATATAAGCTGGAGTCACATAGTGCCGCGCGTCACTCTGCTCAAACTATACTAGGGAGAGGTTCCTGATACTTTTGCTGAGGGAGAGATAGGAGATTACTATAGGGTCAGGCTGGAGATTGCTTTGAGGGAAAGCATAGGAACAATCCTCTTTAATCAGACAGCGATCTACATTGATTTGATTGTGTGGGGGTGCAGTGCGCAATCTTTTTGCCTGGAGGGAGAGATAGGAGAATACTGTAGGGTCAGGCTGGAGATTGCTTTGAGGGAAAGCATAGGAACAATGTTCTTTAATCAGACAGCGATCTACCTTGATTGTATTGTGTGGAGGTACAGTCAGTGGTGGGATTCAGCTGGTTCGCACCGGTTCCATAGAACCGGTTACTAAATTTCTGCAAGTTCGCAGAACCGGCACCTTGTGAGTTTGAACATCGGTCCTCCTGATCCGCTGACCGCTGCTGCTCTCTGTCGGCGCTGTCTCTCTACAGGGAGATGGCTGGAGCCCACACACAGTCACTGGTTGCTAGGCTAGAGCCGCTTAGCGTCTAGCAACCAGTGACGTCACCCCTTCTCCTTCAGGCCGCCACCTCCCAGACAGGACAATGCCATTGGCCGAGGAGGAGGCGGGACGCAGGAGAGTATCAAAGAAAATGGTATATTCAGCGCTGAACTAAAAACAATAAAATAAGATGAAATCAGCAGCTGGACACTCAAGGGTAATCTATATCTCCTTCTAGAACAATAAAACATTAATAGTGCAGCACAATTTCAAATGTCTCCTAAAATGCTAGCAAAGCTCATTTATAAAATTAAGTCCATCGTAGAAAGTCCAATGGTACAAAAGGAGGCTGGTGTAACAGGCAAATCCTTGGTACTGAAATCAAACACCCCAGTGTTGGAACAACTTCAAGTCATGCAAAGGACGTACAAGATGTATTTCAATCCCATCACCACAGTTATTACTGCCTCTCACCTCCACTAGGCGACCCTGCAGGGTCTATGCGCATGTATGCATGTAAACAGAAAAGCGATCCTCCACTCTTTCCCTATTGCTTTCAATGGGTCCAATGCGAACAACACCTGCACGTTGCCGGTACATGAACGGCTAGCCAGGATGGTGCTGGTATAAAATCACTTTGAAACAAATGCCCGTAGCCAGAAAGGGACCGAGAAGACTGCAATCATTCCGCAGGAGAGGACTCGAGGAGACGCGGGGACTGAAGAGAAGAAGCCGCTAGTAAGGTAAGTCAAGTGCACTGGTCTGGGGGGCTTGGCAAGTTGGCACGCTGTTCCCTCTGCATTGAAGGGGGCACGATGATTTCGGCATTGAAGGGGGCATGCAGCACGCTGGTCTTTGCAGACTGCATTGAAAGGGGGCACGAATGATGAACTCTGCATTGAAGGGGGCACAAATCTGATGATTTCTGCATTGAAGGGGGCACGCAGCACGCTGGTCTCTGCAGACTGCATTGAAAGGCGGCACGAATGATGAACTCTGCATTGAAGGGGGCACGAATGATGATCTCTGCATTGAAGGGGGCACGAATGATGATCTCTGCATTGAAGGGGGCACGCCGCACGCTGGTCTCTACATTGAAAGGGGGCACGGCACGAGCACGATTAAATGTGCATTGAAAGGGGGCACGCTGGTCATTCTGCATTGAAAGGGGGCACGCTGGTCACTGTGCATTGAAAGGGGGCACGCTGATCACTGTGCATTGTAAGGGGGCACGCTGGTCACTGTGCATTGAAAGGGGGCACGCTGGTCTCTGCATTGAAAGGGGACATGCTGGTCACTGTGCATTGAAAGGGGGCAAGCTGGTCTCTGCATTGAAGGAGGCACGCTGGTCACTGCATTGAAGGGGGCACGCTGGTCACTGTGCATTGAAAGGAGGCACACTGGTCACTGTGCATTGAAAGGGGGCACGCTGGTCATTCTGCATTAAAAGGGGGCACGCTGATCGCTGTGCATTGAAGGGGGCATGCTGGTCACTGTGCATTGAAGGGGGCACGCTGGTCACTGTTTTGAAGGGGGCACGTTGGTCACTGTGCATTGAAAGGGGGCACACTTGTCACTGTGCATTGAAAGGGGGCACGCTGGTCACTGTGCATTGAAAGTCGGAACTGGTTACTAAAATTTTTAAATCCCACCCCTGGGTGCGGTGCACGATCTTTATGCCCTGTGAGGAGGAGAAAGGAGAAAAAAAAAACTTTTATCAGTCTGTTAGGCGTGCAGTGCTGCACATTTAATTCAAGCTCAGTGCATATGTGTGTGCTTAATCTGCATTTAAAAAAAGAAAAAAAAAAATCCTTCATATTTAACTTTGACATACAGTCTTTAGACAGACACTGCTTTTCTAACCTGCTCTTCAAAATGCAACAATGTAAGGGGAAAATTATTATTTTTCAGTGTTTAGGGAAAAAAATTATTTTTCAGTTTTCATTCAAATGAGTTTTTTTTTTTTATTCAATAGCGGAATAGAACAACAATAGTATCCAACCTGTTAGGAGTGCGGTGTGTAACCTCAGTGCATATGTGTCTGCTTAATCTGCATTTAAGAAAGAAAAAACATTTTTTCCTTCATATTTTACTGTGACTTACAGCGTTTAGACAGACTGCATTTTTAATTATGCTATTCAGCAAGCACCAATTAAGGGGACAATTATTTATCAGATTTTTATTCATATGTTACAGTGTGATACACCCATTGCATACTATTGTATTCGGCTTTGCAATAAAAACCCATTTAGGGGAAAAAAAAGTTAATTGCGGCCCTGTGTGCATATGGTACAGTGAGATACACCCATTGCATACTGTTGTGTTGCGCATTGCAATAAAAACCCATTTAGGGGAAAAAAAAAAGGTAATTGCGGCCTATGCTGCATATGTTACAGTGAGATAAACCCATTGCATACTGTTGTATTCCACTTTGCAATAAAAACCCATTTAGGTGAGAAAAAGTAAATTGCTGCCCTGTCTGCATATGTTACAGTGAAATACACCCATTGCATACTGTTGTGTTGCGCATTGCAGTAAAAACCCATTTAGGGGAAAAAAAAGGTTAATTGCGGCCCTGTCTTCATATGTTACAGTGAGATACACCCATTGCATACTGTTGTGTTGCGCATTGCAATATAAACCCATTTAGGGGGGAAAAAAATTGCGGGCTAGTCTGCATATTTTACTGTGAGATACACCCATTGCATACTGTTGTTCTATTCCGCTATTCAATAAACACCCATTTAGGGAAAAAATATTAAATTGTCTGTATCTGTACGTGTGAGATACACCCTTTGGATACTGTTGTTGTATTCTGCTATTCAATAAACACCCATTTAGGGGACAGAAAGATATTAAATTGCGGCTTAGTCTGTATCTGTACGTGTGAGATACACCCTTTGGATACTGTTGTTGTATTCTGCTATTCAAAAAACACCCATTTAGGGGACAAAAAGATATTAAATTGCAGCTTAGTCTGTATCTGTACGTGTGAGATACACCCTTTTAGATATTGTTGTTCTATTCTGCTATTCAATAAAAACCCATTTAGGGGAAAATTAATAATTTTGCAGCGTTTACTGATTATGTTACTGTGAGATACACCCTTTAAATTTGTTTGGCGCATCTCCTTCCACCACCGAGGATTGCAGGGCGCTTCAGTTTGCCTCCTGTTGCTAACTCCTCCTACTCCGCTTCCTCATCCTCATCCTCTACCGCCTCCGAATCCGGAGCAGTGATCATTTCCAAGGCTTTCAGGGCAGTCAATCACAAGTGGCTCCGAGGGTGGGTTCCTGCACCCACAAACGTCAGCTACACAATTTTCCAGCAAGGGCACAGTTCTGGAGGATGACAAGGTGGAGGATGAGGAGGATATGGAGGAGGAGGAACCATGTTCACAACAGGGTGGCACCCAGATAACTGATAACAACAGATACTACGCTTGATCTCCGAGGGTGGGTTCCTGCACCTACAAACGCCAGGTACACAATTTTTAAGCAAGGGCACAGTTCTGGAGGATGACTAGGTGGAGGATAAGGAGGAGGAGGATATGGAGGAGAAGAAACCATGTTCACAGCAAGGTGGCACCCAGATAACTGATAACAACAGATACTACACTTGATCTCCAAGGGTGGGTTCCTGCACCCACAAACGCCAGGTACACAATTGTCCAGCAAGGGCACAGTTCTGGAGGATGAGGAGATGGAGGAGGGGGAACCATGTTCACAGCAGGGAGGCACCCAGATAACTGATAACAACAGATACTACACTTGATCTTAGGCAAAAGGTCGAGAAGCGATGCTGGTGGCATTCTCACCTAACAGCGGGGGCACCGTGGAAGCACAAGGCGAAGGCAGAAGAGGAGGTCGCCAACGCAGCCAGGGCACCGCCAGCACCTCAGAAGGCAAGGTTAGCATGTATGAAATGTGGAAAAGCTTTGTTGGCATGCCACAACAAACAGGACCCAGAAGGGAGAAAAAAGCCCCCCCGCCGCCATCACCGTTCCTTACCATATACCACATACCATATACAGTTACTTACCGTTCCTTACTATACATGTAGTGAATAACGGGTCTGCCCCCTTCAACTTCTGGGTCTCCAAATTGGGCACATGGCCTGAGCTTGCCCCTTATGCCTTGGAGGTGCTGGCCTGCCCTTCAGCCAGTGTATTATCTGAACGTGTATTTAGCACGGCTGGGGGCGTTATCACAGACAAGCGCAGCCGTCTGTCCAGAGCCAATGTGGAAAAGCTCACATTCATTCAAATGAACCAGGCATGGATCCCACAGGACTTGTCCGTACCGTGTGCAGAATAGACATGTACACAGGCCTTACCCAGCCATTGTTGTATTTGATCTTTCTAACTCTTTTGGGGTGTACCCTAATTAAAAAAAAAATTAAATTAAAAACCAAAACCAGTGTTGGCTACCTCGTCCTCCTCCACCGCCGCTTCCACCTACACCGCCACATCCACCGCCACCTCAACCTCCCTCCTACTCCATATAGGCCTCGTCCTCCTAGATCAAGATGATTATTTTTTTTCTGTTTTTTATGTTATTTTAAGTTATTTCCCTATCCACATTTGTTTGCAGAGCACTTGCCATGCTACTAAGATGTTTTTGCTGCCATTTGCAGCCCTCTAGCCCTTTCCATGTTTGTTTTAGAGCCATTTTAGTCCTCAAAAGTTTGGGTCACCATTGACTTCAATGGGGTTCGGGATCGGGGTAAAGTTCGGGTTAAGTCCGGGTCACGAACCCGGACTTTTTTTTTTAAGTTCGGCCGGACCCGCCGAACCCGGACATCCAGGTGTTCGCTCAACTCTAATAATAAGTAAAAGTGTTGCACCATATTTTTTGTATGGGACAGAGGCGTAACTAGAACCTTCAGGGCCCTGATGCAAGAAACCATGAAGGGCCCCCCAGACCCCTGGCCGGGGCCCTTACCTTCAAGCCCAGGGCTCTTCCCACTAATCCAGGGGCTCTTTACGCTCATTGCATGGCCTTTTATTACGGTCCCGCAGCAGGATTCTTTCACAAGTTCTGCAGTGGGCCCCCTTTCTGCAATCTTGGGGCCTCCCCACAGTGGTGCAATGCCAGGGTCCGGTCGCAAGTGTGACCTTTGCAATCCTGGAAGTTCACCCACTGGTTTGCTACCGGGCCCCCTGGAGCATGGGGCCCGGTAGCGATTGCAACCCCTGCAACCCCTGTAGTTACGCCCCTGGTATGGGAGGGTATACCCACACCTGCCACTTTATTAGGTACACCTCTTCAATTGCTTGGTAACACAAATTGCTAAACAGCCAATCACATGGCAGCAACTCAATGCATGTAGGCATCTAGACGTGGTGAAGACGACTTGCTGAAGTTCAAACCGAGCATCAGAATGGGGAAGAAACGGGATTTAGGTGACTTTGAACGTGGCATGGTTACTGCTGTCAGACGGGCTGGTCTGAGTATTTCAAAAACTGCTGATCTACTGGGATTTTCGCACACAATCATCTCTCGGGTTTGCAGAGAATGGCGGGAAACAGAGAAAATCGCCGCAAAGGAAATCAGCCATCTGAATCGTGCAAAAAAATCGTGACAAAACGCGCAACGCACATTTTTTTGCTGTTTATTCTTAACGGAACCTCAAACGCAGTGCGATTTTGCTGTTAATTGTCGCGTGACAAAATGCAACGATACTCACTGCAATACGTGCGTGTAAAAACGCGCCTGGCCAAGAGCCAAAATGTAGTCATTGAGATTCTTTGCTGCGACAAATGCGCATAGGGAAGCTCATTCATGCGACTAGCCTGCCCTATGCGCGATATGCGGAATCGAGTGTAAATCGCGCGACACAAAATCATGAAAAGGTGTGAAAGTGGAAACTACTGTGAATCAATAAGTCCTTATTTAAATAATTACTGTAACTTTTTACCTAGAATTACATTTTTATTAAAACATTCTCATTTTCTTCTAACTCGCACTTCTATACTTTTGTTATCCTGGTTTATCTATAGGTCAGTAAACACTCCCTCTAGTGGTCAGTTGTATATCAATGAATTTAATTAGCAGGTTTGCTTAACCACTTTACCACCGGAGGATTTTGCTGTCTTACGTCCAGGCCACTTTTTGCGATTCGGCACTGTGCGATTTTAACTGACAATTGCGCGGTCGTGCGACGCTGTACCCAAACGAAATATACATCATTTTTTCCCCACAAAGAGAGCTTTCTTTTGGTGGTATTTGATCACCTGTGCGATTTTTAGTTTTTGCGCTATAAGCAAAAAAAGAGCGTAAATTTTGAAAAAATAACAATATTTTTCACATTTTTTTATATGAAATTCCCCCCCAAAAACATGTAAAAATCAAAATTTTTTTACATTTTTGGCCAATTTGTTTTCTGCTACCTATGTTTGGTAAAAAAAAAATCACAATAAGCGTATTTTGATTGGTTTGCACAAAAGTTATTGCGTTTACTAACTAAGGGAAAGATTTCTGTCATTTTTGGTGTTTTTTTTTTAACGAGTAATGGCGGCGATCTGCGATTTTTTTTTGCGGGACTGCGACATTACGGCGGACAGATCGGACCCTTGACTGACATTTTTGACACTTTTGGGGGGGACCAGTGACATTACTACAGTAATCAGTGCTATAAATATGCACTGTTACTGTAAAAATGACACTGGCAGGGAAGGGGTTAATTTTATTGGAGAGGGAGCGGTTAATGTATGCCTGGTGCTTACTGACGTGTGTGGGGGGGAGGTGACTGAGCTATGCTGAACCCTGCAATCTGACCCTGCCTGTCACTTAGGAGATCCGCCCGCTCTGTTTACACAAGGGGGCGGATCTCCAGACTCGATTCCCCGACGATCGGGGAAGAGCGGCGGTGATCACCACCTCTCCTCCCCTGGCCTGACTCCCGCTGTGACTGAATACAGCGGGAGCGAGCCTCCGGCGGCGTGCGCGCGCCGCCCACAAGGGGAGGAGTCCAGCGACGTAGGTATACGTCGCTGGACGGGAACGAGACACTTTGCCGCAGTAGGGTCAACGTGACCGGTCGGCAAGTGGTTAAAGCCAAACTCCAGCTCAATACCATTTTTTTTTTAAATCTAAAGCCCTGCAGTAGTAGCAGCTTTCACTGCATTACTTACCCGATCTTTAGCCCTGAAGACATGCTTCTCTGCGATCCAGCACCACTTCTCTTCAGGGCCGAATGAAACCCAGGGTGAATGACCCGAGGGCTCTCTGGTGCTGCAGCCATCATTTCTTGTAAAGGAAACCAGCAGTGAAGCCTTGCAGCTTCACAGACGGCTCTCTACTGCACATGCGCAAAGCATTTGTGAATGGCCTGGCGGCAGAGAAAGGAGGAGGGGGGGCTCAGTGCAGGGACAAGGTCATCCAGCGCCCAGAGCAAGGATGCCAAACTGCCCCCCCCTTTCCCTTAGGTTTAGGGTCAAGGTACTCCCCCATTCCTGCAATAAACCATTGCGCCCAGGGCAACTTCCCCTCCTGCCCACCCCTTGTCCTGGCCCTGGGGGGGCTGAACTTCGTGTGGCGAGGTCACCTGGAATGGGGATGGGTACCTGTCAAAAACAGGTCCCTGCTTACCCCTAAAATGTGGCAGTGGAGGGGGGGGGGAGGAAGCAAACAAGCGGAGCTTTCTCTTTAGGGTGGAGCTCTGCTTTAACTCCTTTACGACCGCCCGCCGCAGATATACTGCGGCAGGCAGCCGCTCCTGGGCGAAACGCTGTACATGTACTGGGCTCCCTCCCGGGAGTCTAGGGGGCGAGGGCGCGCCGCCAGTGGCGCGCACCCGCCCCTGTTCGTCAGCGGGGAAGCTCATGCATCCAATTGCCGCCTGACACCCGCGATCGTTCCCCGCTGAGAGAGAAGGACGGTCGGCTGTTGTAAACACAGCTGACCGTTCTTCTCTCTGGAATGATCATAGAGATCATGTGATCCTGCTATATAGGATCACATGTCTCTATGGTCATTTCAGAAACCACGCCCCCCCCCCCACAGTTAGAATCACTCCCCTAGGCTCACATTAACCCCTTGATCACCCACAGGGTTAACCCCTTCCCTGCCAGTGTCATTATTACGTTAACAGTGCATATTTTTAGCACTGATTACTGTAGTAATGTCATTGGTCACCCCCAAAAGTGTCAAAAATGTCAGTTAGGTGTCCCATCTGTCTGCCACAATGTCGCAGTCCCGCAAAAAATCGCAGATCGCCGCCATTACTAAAAAAAAACAATAAAAATGACAAAAATATTTTCCGTAGTTAGTAGACGCAATAACTTTTGCGCAAAGCAATCAAAATACGCTTATTTCGATTTTTTTTACCAAAAATATGTAGCAGAAAACAAATTGGCTTAAAATGTTAAAAAATTTAGATTTTTACTTTTTTTTTTTTTTTTTTGGGAAAGTCCTATAGCAGAATGTGAAAAATATTGTTTTTTTTTTTTTTTTTTTCAAAATTGTTGATTTTTTTGTTTATAGCGCAAAAAAATAAAAATCGCACAGGTGATCAAATACCACCAAAATAAATCTCTATTTGTGAGAAAAAAAGGACGTACATTTTGTTTGGGTACAACGTCGCATGACCGTGCAATTGTCCGTTAAAGTAACGCAGTGCCGACTCGCAAAATAGGGCCTGGTCAGGAAGGGGGCAAATCCGTCCGGTGTTAAAGTGGTTAAATATATATATATATATATATATATATATATATATATATATATATATACTGTATATATATATATATATATATATATATATATATATATATAGAGCTACCCCCATAGGGGCCACTGGGGAATGTGGTTGTCTCCTACACTGCACAGCCAGGCACACAAATCTCCAGTCACTAAGAGACAAGAAGCAGTCCTTGCAGCTTTTTTATTTTATTTTTTTATTTTGGAATATTGAACTTGGATGGGGAAGGTTGCATATGGGATGCCCACTTTATTGAAGGAAATTGGTGGGGACTTAACTATATACAATCCCTTCTTCTCAACCTCCAGCACATACACTTGCTTGCAGACTATCACTCCCAGGACCAGCTAGCACTGATGTGAGGATCTGCCACCAGCTTAGTCAGACCCAAAGCAAATGCCTTTTGCAGGCAACGACCCGGGCCCCTATGGTGTAGCAAAAATTGGTAGTCCTTAGTGCTAGCTGTCCTACGTGTGGCTACTGCTCCCAGTACCACCTCTTCAGGCACTGCCAGCCCTCCTGGCATCAGCTGCCTCTTTCCACTGCCCATGCCACCACAGTCCTCCTGACTGGCTCTGCACCCATCCCAGACAGATCAATCCCAGTCCTCCTGTGTGTCACTCACCAGCCCTCTTGGCTGTTCCTTGTTCCTTTCGGAGACTTGCCTGGCAGTGTTCTCTCGCTGTCCTCTCCTTGCTCCCGTGCCTCCATTCCAGGACACCTCCGTGTGTTTTAAGAGGGTCCTGTCTGCACCCGAGCCCATGCCCAAGGTCACCCCCACCTCAAACTTGGGAGCTCCCTCAAAGCCACCGACAGCCTAACATTCCATCTCCAACTTCCACCCCAACTCTCCTACCAACTGAGCTAACCCAGAGTATTTGAAGGGGCCTGTCCTCTGCCAACCCAAGTTGGGGATTGGTCAGGGCCCTCAAAATACTCCAGGCAGCTCCACCTTACTTCCCCTCCCGTTTTTCTAGAAAGTTCCAGCACGTTCTAGAAACAGGGGGGAGGTCTCGGTGATGCTGCCGGTGAGTCATCCAGCTCTCCTTGGATTTCTTCCCAACCCAGGAAACAAACCAGGGCAGGCTTGGCAGCCCGGCAAGCCTGCATAAATTTACCTGCACAACAAAAAAAAAACACACATCTAGCACTAGAGGGTGCTCCATAGATATCCAAATGTGAGAGAGGGTGGGAGTAGGAAGCAGGGGAAAATAAGTTGAAATTTAGGATGAAGGTCCGCTTAAAGGAACAGGGTGGAGAGGGAAGCGACCTGCATTCCCCCCAATAAATTCCATAAGACAAAAAAAGACTTCAGTTGCAGACCAACCCAGGAGTCCTTGCACTATAACATCCTCCAATCTGTGGCATATATAATGGGCTTACCCCAGCAGTTTTATGCTGGTGTTAGGGTTGGCTGGAAATTGTGCTTTAAGATCTAAATAAAAGAGGCCACTGGTGCTATAAGGCAGCAGATCAGAAAATGGATTGGGCAACCAGAATTTGGGCTTTAGAGAATAAGCACACTTATAAAAAATTCTGTACCCCCCATCATCCTGGTGCCACTTGCTGACCGCCAGCAGTACATTTACTGCGGCAGGTCGTCTCTGTCCCACGAAACAAAGTAACTGTACGTCCTTTCGCAGGACCGCTAGTAGAGGTGCGCCTGCACCAATTGGCTTCAGATGGAGCCAATCAGCGGGTCCAGCAGCTGCGATTGCCACCGGGCACCTGCGATCGCCCCCCATGGAGACAGAACGGCGAGGTGCCATTGTAAACACGGCAGACCACTGTTCTGTCAGTGATGAACACAAGGATCCTGTGTTCCTCTTATTTAGAAACACAGGTCTTTCATGCAGCAAGCCCATCCCCAGTTAGAAAGCACCCCCTAGGGACACATTTAAACCTTTGATCGCCCCTGGTGTTACCCCTTCCCTGCCAGTGTCATTATTACAGTAACAGTGCATATTTTTAGCACTGATTACTGTAGTAATGTCACTGGTCCCCCCAAAAGTGTCAAAAATGTCAGTTAGGTGTCCCATCTGTCCGCCGCAATGTCGCAGTCCTGCTAAAAATCGCTGATCGCCGCCATTACTAGTAAAAAAAAGAATAAATAAATAAAAATGACATAAATCTTTCGCCTAGATTGTAGACGCGATAACTTTTGAGCAAACCAATCAAAATACGCTTATTGTGATTTTTTTTTACCAAAAATATGTGGCAGAATACAAATTGGCCTAAAATGATAAAAAAAACATGTATTTTTAATTTTTCTTTTATTGGGAATGTTATATAGCAGAAAGTAAAAAATATTGGCTTTTTTTTTTTTTTACTTTTTTTCAGAATTGTTACTTTTTTTTTTTGTTTATAGCGCAAAAAATAAAAATTGCAGAGGTGATCAAATACCACCAAAAGAAAACTCTATTTTAGAGGAAAGAAAAGACACCAATTTTATTTGGGTACAGCGTCGCACGCCCGCGCAATTGTCTGTTAAAATAACGTAGTGCCGTATCGCGAAAAATGGCCTGATCATAAGGGGGGAAAACCTTCTGGTCTTAACCACTTAAGCCCCGGAAGATTTTACCCCCTTCCTGACCAGGGGGTATTTTGCGATTCGGCACTGCGTGACTTTAATGGACAATTGCGCGGTCGTGCAACGCTGTACCCAAATGAAATTGACGTCCTTTTTTTCCCACAAATAGAGCTTTCTTTTGGTGGTATTTGATCACCTGTGCGATTTTTTGATCATGCGCTATAAACAAAAAAAGAGCGACAATTTTGCAAAAATAACAATATTTTTCACATTTTTTTATATGAAATACCCCCCAAAAAAAAGGAAAAATCAAAATTTTTTAACATTTTAGGCCAATTTGTTTTATGCTACTTATGTTTGGTGAAAAAAATTGCAAAAAGCGTATTTTGATTGGTTTGCGCAAAAGTTATTGTGTTTACTAACTAAGGGAAAGATTTTTGTCATTTTTGTTGTTTTTTTTTCAACGAGTAATGGCGGCGATCTGCGATTTTTTTTGCGGGACTGCGACATTGCGGCGGACAGATCAGACCCCTGACACTTTTGGGGGTACCAGTGACATTACTGCAGTAATCAGTGCTATACATATGCACTGTTACTGTAAAAATGACACTGGCAGTGAAGCGGTTAACTTTATTGGATAGGGAGGGGTTAAGTGTGTCCCTAGGGGTGTGATTCTAACTGTGCAGGGATGTGGTTGTGTGTGTAACAGCACAGATCAACGGTCCTACATAGCAGAACCGTATGATCTGTGCTTTTACACAGGGGAGAATGACAGGCGGCTTTGTTTACATTAGCCGCCTGCCTTTCTCCCTCTCCACCCGTCAATCGCGAGTGACCGGCGGACATCGGGTCCGCCGGTCACACGCGCCAGCTTCTTAGTGAAGGAGCGGGGGTGGGAGCGCGCCTCCAGCGGCGCGCGTTCGCACCCTATTGGCTCCCAGGCTAGTGACGTACCGGTACGTCACTTTGCCTGGGAGGGGCTGACCGTCGCCGTATATAGTCGGGCGGCGGTCGGCAAGTGGTTAAAGTGGTTAAGGGGGAAAATCTTTCGTTCCAGAAGTGGTTAAAAGTGAGATATACACTGGATAAACATAAGCAAAAAACGAAGTTGCAGTAAATGTGAGATAATATAAAAACTGACATAAATATTATCAATTGGATTGTGACGAAAAAATGAAAAGTGAAACAATGTAACAAAATAAAGCAAGGAGACCAAAGCTCTTGTTGTGGTTAAATAAGTAGGCAATGGTCTTATTTGGGCAGATCATGGCTATCTCTGTCCCTTTGCTTACGTGGGCGAGGAATCTCACGTCAGTGGCTCCTAGGGATGTGGGGGGAGATCTGCTGATTGCTTAGGAACCAGTGGCAGCGGGAAACTGTCGTATATAAAAGCGGTAGAAATACAGGACAGAGGGCAAACGTCTGAGCATCTGTCGGCTCATCCCTACTCAGCATCCAGCAATCTGTACAGACAAGTCCAATTACGTCCTGACATCTCATTCGCAGCCTGTAAAGTCCGTGTCATTCCACTCCCAGCTGAGAAAATATTTCCCTGTCATCGAGTTCTGAAGATGTCAATGTGCGGACGCAGTTTGATGCGCTGTGTTTTAGAAAACGGGAGATGTCTTCAGCGATACGTTTATGTAAAGGGAGCCAAAGTCATTTTCAAAATGGACCTGAAGGTCGGGTTATTCCAACTTCCATCCCACAACATGAAACATGTGCTACAATCTCACCACAGACTGTCCAATCTCATTCCAGGACTTATCTGTGCTGCACTGCTATTCAGACTGCCTGATAAAGGGGGACCAAAACCGGTAAGGGTTAGACCCTCTCAAAAAACAAACAAAAAATCCCAGCTCACTTACCAGCCAG
This sequence comes from Pelophylax lessonae, assembly GCF_965119305.1. Lineage (NCBI taxonomy): Eukaryota > Metazoa > Chordata > Amphibia > Anura > Ranidae > Pelophylax > Pelophylax lessonae. The sequence continues at coordinate 20,613,488 of NC_138779.1, read as the reverse complement.
CCTGCAACAAACCGAATTGCCTTCCCTAACAGTTCACATTAAAAACAAAGGGGTTTTGTTTGCACACATTTGCAAATATATGAGTAAGCTGCAGCGGCCACGTCATGGCACCCCAGTGTACTGCAGTCCTAACTCTATAATTTGAAAGGGCCTCCATGGTAGGAGCACATATATAATAATGGATAAAGTAAGTGCAGGTATGCCTGGAGGGAGCCCACCTCTCCAGGGCTGTCTTTAACAAAGGGCAAAAGGGGCAGCTGCCCCGGGTCCAGTCATTGTTGTGGGGCCCAAAGCAGCGGCCCCTTTAGCCCACACTGCCCACAAATAGTTGATAAGTGGATTCAAGAGGGCCCAAGAAAATGTTTGCGCAGGGTCCAATCAATAATAAAGACGGCCCTGCACCTCTCCCTTAGGGTACAGGGATGCACTGGACACCTAGTAATAGCACAATGGCAGCAAAGGTATCCAGTGCGCCCCCACCAATTCACCAACTGTACAAACAAATGCCAACCACCCCAACCTATAACTGGCCTTTATAGCAAGGAGTACATGGAAGCGCGACGCATATCAAAAAACAAACATAAATTTCCAGCTAACTTACCAGCCAGCCTTCAACAAAGTGACGCACTGGACACCCAGCAATAGCACAATGGCAGCAAAGTTTTCCAGTGTTTTTAACGTGAACTGCTACACAGGGTCAATTTGGTTTGTTGCAGGCTTGCTGGTATGTGAGCTGGGAGCTAGGGCCTTAAAAAGTCTCTGCCTGACCCAAGATGGCCACCAGAGTCACATGGGGTAGCAGCCTACAAGTCGAAGAATGAAGAAAAAGCTGGCTGTGTGGGCCCTAAGGGGGGAACAGGATCAAATTTAGAAGCAGCTCCTCAGGGGTGTACCACATATCTATGTTCTATCTGTTTTTCAGCTATTTATTTCTCTTTTGAGAAAGAAAGAGAAAGAAAAATGAAGAGAGAGAGAGAAGAAGAAGAGAGGAGAGAGAAAGAGAAAAAAAGGAGAGAAGGGGAGAGAGAAAAATAGAAAGAGAGAGATAGGGAGAGGGATGGAGAGAGGGAGAGGGATAGGGATGGAGAGAGGAGAGAGGGGGAGGGATGAAGAAAGGGAGAGCGAGAGGGATGGAGAGAGGGAGAGGGATGGAGAGAGATGGAGAGAGGGAGAGAGGGATGTAGAGAGGGAGAGAGGGATGGAGAGAAGGAGAGAGAGAGGGAGAGGGGGATGGAGAGAGAGAGGGAGAGGGGGATGGAGAGAGAGAGGGAGAGGGATGGAGAGAGGGAGAGGGATGGGGAGAGGGGGGATGAAGAGAGGTAGAGGGATGGGGAGAGAGAGAGGGATGGAGAGAGGGAGAGAGAGAGGGATGGGGAGAGAGAGAGGGATGGAGAGAGGGAGAGATGGGGAGAGGTAGAGGGATGGGGAGCGGGAGGGATGGAGAGAGGGAGAAATGGATGGAGAGAGGGAGAGAGGGATGGAGAGAAGGAGAGGGAGAGAGATGGGGAGAGGGAGAGGGAGAGAGGCATGGAGAGAGGAAGAGAGGGATGGAGAGAGGAAGAGAGGGATGGAGAGAAGGAGAGGGAGAGAGGGATGGAGAGAGGGAGAGAGAGAGGGATGGGGAGAGAGAGAGGGATGGAGAGAGGGAGAGATGGGGAGAGGTAGAGGGATGGGGAGAGAGAGGGATGGAGAGAGGGAGAAATGGATGGAGAGAGGGAGAGAGGGATGGAGAGAAGAAGAGGGAGAGAGAGAGAGAGAGATGGGGAGAGGGAGAGGGAGAGAGGCATGGAGAGAGGAAGAGAGGGATGGAGAGAGGAAGAGAGGGATGGAGAGGAGAGGGAGAGAGGGATGGAGAGAAGGAGAGGGAGAGAGGGATGGAGAGAGGGATGGAGAGATGGAGAGGGAGAGAGGGATGGAGAGATGGAGAGGGAGAGAGGGATGGAAAGAAGGAGAGGGATGGAGAGAAGGAGAGGGATGGAGACAGAGAGACAGACACAGGGATGGAGAGAGGGAGAGAGGGAGAGAGGGATGGAGAGAGGAAGAGAGGGATGGAGAGAGGAAGAGAGGGATGGAGAGAAGGAGAGGGAGAGAGGGATGGAGAGAAGGAGAGGGAGAGAGGGATGGAGAGAGGGAGAGATGGAGAGGGAGAGAGGGATGGAGAGAAGGAGAGGGAGAGAGGGATGGAGAGAGGGAGAGATGGAGAGGGAGAGAGGGATGGAGAGAAGGAGAGGGAGAGAGGGATGGAGAGGGAGAGAGGGATGGAGAGAAGGAGAGGGATGGAGAGAGAGAGACAGACAGAGGGATGGAGAGAGGGAGAGAGAGAGAGAGAGAGAGAAAGAAAGATGGAGAGAGAGAGAGCGAGAAAGATGGAGAGAGAGAGACCAGGTGAGGTTGATGGTTTGAAGTCATCATATATTGGATATCGGACAATTTCCAGTATAAAAATAAAGTCATGAAAACTTGTTCCCCATCAGAGCCTTGATGAATTATAAAGACGCGGCTCACACCGCTCAGGAAAGGACATCAATCATGCTGTCAGGGAATTTGCTGTCACAGATGTAAAATGTAAAAAATCTACACGCACCGACCGTCAAATCGGACTTCATTTTCCCCGCACTTAAAAACATACAGGGGAAAGATGTCAGCCAGATAATAAACATTTCATGGCGACAGCTGAATGTACGCAGTGGACAGAGGAAAAGGCAAAGTGCACGGGGGGTGTCGCTCTATTCTATGAATAAACGCGCTTACGGCGAAAGAGAATTAAGGCTAATCTGTCATTCTATATACCAAGGTTTTGATGGATTCCATATTTCTCGCTCGAGCAGGGAGGAAAAAAAATGCTTGAGATTTCAAATCGGATTTATTTATAAATATATATGCTGTGTTTCACAGAACGGGAAGAAGGTGCAGCATTTATCAATATCTTCCAACATCCATATGCACTCTCACTATCAAAGGTCAACCTGTGGCTGCTGAAAGCTGACTTCTTATCTTAGTTATACCCAGTGCTTTAAGTGGCTCAAAAGAGGTACCGGTACTCTATTAGAGCCTATAAATTTTGTCGCCCCCCCCCCCACCCCACATCAGGGTCCCCACAGAGCACCCCCCTGGCCTGGGCTGGGACTCCGGAGCAGGGGGACTCACTGGTGATGACTGGTCTGGCTATGGAGTGGGAAATATTCTTGGGGGGGGCAATTGAGGGCGCAGATGTCCAAAATGAGCGTACTGGTACTCTAAGGTGCATGGAGAGGTGGCGGTATGCTCAAGAGCCATATTTGGAAGTGGCGGTACTGAGTACCAGTGCATACCAGCCCACCTAAAGCACTGGTTATACCCAAGTACATACAGAGTTCATTTTTGGGGGATAGCTTCATTTTAACCTAGCCAATAACTCCTGGGATTAGGCTTGATATGGTTGCATGTTTTTGATTTGTTTCACTGCTATCCACCTAAGGAAGAGAAGATGATATACCTCAAAATGCGTTGTGTTTGTTGCCTATTCTACAGAGTAAAATTTGAAAATTTGGCTACATCTTTTCACACTTCATACCCACAATATAGGAATATCATGGACCCCTTTAGTGTCTACACCCATGTTTCTCAACAGGGATAATGTAGCATCCTGGGGCGTCGTTTGCATTCCCTTGGGGTGACGTGAGCATGGGACCCAGCCTGCCCTGGATCAGTATCATAAGTTGCCATGGTGACGGTAGGCTTGTCACCAGCAGCATAACATCCAATGACACCTTAGGGCAGTACACATGCTGTCATTCATTGCTATGGTGTTGGTGGCCAGCCAGACCTTCTTCACCTATCATCTACGCAATATAGGGGCACCATGGTTCACTTCAGTGTCTACACCCATGGTTTTCAACAGGGATAATGTAGCACCCTGGGAGGGAAGTTTGCGTTCTCATGGGATACCGTGAGTATGAGACTCAGTTTGCCCTGGATCAGCATCATGAGTTGCCATAGTGCAGGCGGGCTGCCCACCAGTAACATAACATCCAATGACTACCTTGGGTAGTACACAGGCCATCATTCATTGCTATGATGTTGTAGGCCAGCCCACCAGCATCATGGCAACTCATGGCACTGATCAAGAGCAGGCAGCATGCAGGGCAACCTCCAGCATTCGGGAGAATGGCTCTTCCAGACCTTCTCCACCTCTCACGTACACAATATAAGACCCCCAAGTTATTGGAGCAGCATTAATACCTTCAGTGTCTACACCCATGGTTTTCAACAGGGATAATGTAGCACCCTGGGGTGAAGTTTGCATTCTTATGGGATACCGTGAGTATGAGACTCAGTTTGCCCTCAAACAGCATCATGAGTTGCCATAGTGCAGGCGGGTTGCCCACCAGTAACATAACATCCAATGACACCCTTGGGTAGTACACAGGCCATCTTTCATTGCTATGATGTTGTAGGCCAGCCCACCAGCATCATTGCAACTCATGGCACTGATCAAGAGCAGGCAGCATGCAGGGCAACCTCCAGCATTCGGGAGAATGGCTCTTCCAGACCTTCTCCACCTCTCACATACACAATATAGGACCTCAGCAATATTGGAGCAGCATGAATACCTTCAGTGTCTACACCCATGTTTCTCAACAGGGGTAATGTGGCACCCTGGGGTAAAGTTTGCATTCCCATAGGGTGCCGTGAGCACCGGATCCGGTTTGCCCTGGATCAGCATCATAAGTTGCCATAGTAGGGGTAAGCTGACCACCAGCAACATAACAACCAATGACAATCTAGGGCAGTACACATGCCATCATTCATTGCTATGGTGTTTGTGGCCAGCCCACCGGAACCATGGCGATTCATGACATTGATCAAGGGGCAGGCAGCATGCAGGACCACCCACAGAATTTAGCTGCATCTTTTCACACTTCATATCCACAATATAGGAGTAGCATGGATTCTTTCAGTGACTACTCCTGTGTTTCTCAATATGGTTAATGTAACACCCCGGGGTAAGTTTGCTCACTGGCACCATTTCAACTCATGGCAATGATCAATGGCAGGCAGTAGGCAACATGCAGGGCTGTCCTCAGCATGCAGGAGAATTACTCCTCCAGATCTTTTCCACCTCCTGCCTCCACAACATAGGACCTTGACAGTATAGGAGCACCAGGGATAATGTAGTACCCTGGGGTGAAGTTTGTATTCCCATGGGGTGCCGTGAGCATGGGACCCAATTTGCCCTGGATCAGCATCATGTGTTACCATCATGTGGCCACCAGCAACATTACATCTAATGACACACTTGGGTAGTAAGCATGCCGTCATTCATTGCTACGGTGTTGTTGGCCAGCCCACCGGCACCATGGCGACTGGGGTTGCTGATCAAGGGCAGGCAGCATGCAGGGCCACTCACAGAATTCATAAAAATGGCTCCTCCAGACCATCCCCACCTCCTCTCCTCTGCTGCTCTGCTGGAGACAAAAGATAGGGCTCTGATGTGAAGACTGTGCCAAAGGAGCTATGTGATTTGAGGGGTCTCATGGTGATAGTGGTAATGCTGATGTGATGATAAGATTCAGTGATGGGGGAATCTGATGTGACGGGGGGACTGTGATGTATAGGGAGGACTCTGACTTAATGATTTTATAGGAAGACTCTGACATTATGGGGGTCCCCTTACATAAAGGGGGGCTCTCCTGTGTTGGGGAGACCTATGCCGTGATGCTGTAATTTTTATCTAGGTGGTTGTGTGTATCATCTCAGGCTCAGGCTCAGGCTCAGGTTTTCAGTTGATAAGCTATACATTATTTTACAATTTGGATTGGGGGGGCCTTGAAATTTTGCATAATTTTAATGGATGCCACAACTAAAAAACTTCACACCATGCGGAACAAAGTCCTTTGAGCTGCAGTATACTATATGGAAGTCTTTCTCAAGCAGGTTTCATAAAATCTCCTCCAGAGATTGCACCTAGGGTTTCCATGAGCAATAATCAATGGAGGGTTTACTTCTTGCTTGATGGTGCCTACCTACAGCCTCAACGTCACTGGACAGAGATAGTAGCCTAAGACCAATGGATCCTCTGCTCTTTTATTTCGTGGGGGGTTCTTTACTGTTAGGAATACAAGATTGTGGAATTCTCTACCACAAGAGGTGGTTTCTGCGGGAAGTATGGTGGCTTTCAAAAGACTCTTAGATGTACATCTCAAGGATCAGAACCAGTGTTAATTTTGGCAGCAAATTTCAATTTAGTTTTAGTCTTAGTCTTAGGACTAAAATGGCATTTTAGTTTTAGTCCCATTTTAGTCTTCTGCAAGTGTTTTAGTTTTAGTCATATTTAGTCGACTAAAACTCCAGTACATTTTAGTCGACTAAAACTTCCAACATTTTAGTCGACTAAAACTAATTTTAGTCATCTAAATGGTCAGGTCAGAGAGGAGGCCTGTAATGTCAGTGCAGTGAGTGCACACAGTGCGGCTCAGAGTGCTGGATGGGGGTCTCAGGTTTAAGGGTGGTCTCTGGTCTGACTCTGAACTGAAGTTGTTGAACAGGATGGGCCGGGCGGGCCTCAGCAGCCTCTATGCACGCACACAGTCCTGGATGGATGGCGGAATCAGATGCCAGGGGTTACCGCCGAGTGATCTGAGGGGACTCAGGGAGGCAGTAATAGCTGGCCTGGCTGTTAACTCACAGTGGGTGCTCTGCTCTGGATGTGGTGGTGGCCCGGTGCCAGTGCCGTGTGATGAGTCGGGCCTGGCGCGTCTGGCTGTAGTGCTGCAGCTGCAGCGCTCTGGTGAGGTCAGGTGACTGGTCTCGAGTCGACTCTCTTGTAGTAGTCCACTCCTCACGTCGGACGTCACGTGGGCACGCCACGCCAGGCGCCACACAGGCGGAGGTCCGTGAAAACCGGAAGTTGGGTAAACGTCCCTGCCTCACATTCTTGTTTAGTTTTCGTTCGTTAACGAAAACGGATTTAATTTTCGCCATAGTTGTCGTCATTTGACGAAAATGTGCTTTGCGTCTCGTTTTCGTCAGTTGAAAAATGCCGGTGACGAAAGCGGTGACTAAAACGTTTTTGTTGACGAAATTAACACTGATCAGAACATTCAGGGGTATGCGAGATGATTACAGCCACACACACCTACACAGGTTGAACTGGATGGACTATTGTCTTTATTCAACCTCACCTACTATGTAACTGTGTAACTATGTAACTATGTAACTATGTCAGGTAAGTAACAGCTGAAACAAGAGATGATTTTAGCTGTCTCTAAGGGTAGCGTTTTCCTCAAGGACCACTGATGGAATGCATTGTTCCTCCTACTGGCCACCAATACAAGAGGGCTCAAAAAAATGATCCCCCAATGTTGCCATATACCAGTGATGGCGAACCTTGGCACCCCAGATGTTTTGAAACTACATTTCCCATGATGCTCAACTACACTGCAGAGTGCATAAGCATCATGGAAAATGTAGTTCCAAAACATCTGGAGTGCCAAGGTTCGCCATCACTGCCATATACTGTTGGAACGCCAGGTAGTTTATTCTTATATTTATTATATCTACAATATCTGGCTGAAGATGCTAATGTATGGTGAGATGTACTGTAGATGTATTTATTTGTAGCCGGGGTTCCACGAGGAAAATTTATTTCAAGGGTTCCTCAAAAAAGTTAACAAAAAAGTTAAGAAAGACAGCTATAAGGTCTCCAAAATTTCGAAAACCAAAGCGCCAGTTTACTGCCCTGCAAACTTTATGGGGCTCGATCAGGGGCGTAACGTCAGGGGTTGCAATTGCAACCGGGCCCCATGCTGCAGGGGGCCTGTGCGGCTTCCCTGTACACCTGGATAGGAGGGGCGGCGGGGGCAGCATGTAGAGAAATCACTGTCCTCCTTTTTCCTACTGTAGCTGCAGTAGGAAAATGGAGGAGATTGGTTCCTCTGTATGCTGCCCCCGCCACTCCTCCTATCCAGTTCACTTGTGTTCTGCTGTCTCTGGGCCCCTGTGTGCTCCCCTGCCCCCCCCCCCCCCACTGTTCTGCCCCCCCCGACTGTGCTCCCTCTCCTCTCCTGCCGGCTGCTGCAGGGGATGTGTCACAATAGAGAACCAGGAAGGGATCTATAAATATGTAATTTACCAGCTCCTTCCTTTTCTGAATGGACAGAGTCATAGTCAGTGATATTGTAAAAAATAATAAAATAAAATGATAAAAAAATAATACAATTAAAATAAAAAAAAAAAAACTACTGACACCAGTGGGTGAACTTCCAGGATCGCAAAGGTTGCACTTGCAACCGGGTCCTGGCATTCCACCACCGTGGGGAGGCCCCAAGATGGCAGGAAGGGGGCCCACTGCAGAACTTGTGAAAGGGTCCCGCTGAAAGACCGTAATAAAGGGCCCTGCAATGAGAGTAAAGGGCCTCAGGATCAGTGGGAAGAGCCCCAGGCTTGAAGGGAAGGGCCCCGGCCAGGGGTCCCGGCGGCCTTTCGTGGTTTCTTGCACCGGGGCCCTGAAGGTTCTAGTTACGCCTCTGGGTTTGATGTGGCCAGTGGGAGTAGAAAATGCCGTAGGAAAGGTTGACGTAGATGTCGGTGCGGAGGGCGGTCTATGTGGACGGCTTTACCCCGGATGCCTGCATACTTAGATGGGCCTGTTTTAATCATCAACCATGTGAGTTGCTAAATGTTGAACCTTCATTAAATGTAACCATATTGCTACACTTAGAGGTGCCCTCTCTTCTCTTTTATACTACGCTATTTGTATACCAAGACATCGCTTTTCTATCAAGTCAAAATTTATAAAAAAAAGTTTTTCTTGTCTTGCAAAATGCTTTCAAATCAAGTTACTCTCAATCCAAGGTTTTACTGTAATATAATAATAGTTGACTCCTGTTGGGTCATCCAAATTTTATTCAAAGAACAGGGTGGTCTTTTCCTATTGTTTTACAGCAGTCCAGAAACAATATTGCACACATGGGGAGCAAAAATGGAAAATGAGGGCAAAGCCTGGGCGAGGTCATCTAGAGCCCAGGGCAAACATGCCAAATTGGGCCCCCCCCTAAAAAAAAAATTAAAAAAATTAATAAGCATTATATGTCAACGAACCCCCCCCCCCCCAAAAAAAAAAAAAACTGAACACCAATCTAAATGCTCACCACCTAAGCATTAATTCCCTCTCCTCCCAGTTAAAAATTGGCCCCCTGCTGAAATCCCCCCTCCCAGTACAAATCTTTGCCCCCCCCTCCCAACCAGCTCAAATTCTCCCCCCAATATCCTCCCATCACAAATCCCCCCCCCCCCCCCAAAAAAAAAAAAAAAAAAAATTCCCCCCTCCTAGCATAAATCCTCAACCTCTCAAATTTCCCCTGCAAGCACAAATTCTCTCCCCCACTCCAAATCCTCCACTTCCAGCACAAGTCCCCTCCCCCAAACCCTTATTCCACCCAAAATCCCCCTAGCACATAAACCCCCTTAAAATAAAATATTTCCCCTTTATATTTTTAACTTTATAGCAAAAACCCCCCAAATTCCCCCTCCCAGCACACATCCTCTTCCCTCATCCCTCCTCCCAACACAACCCCCCCCCCCCCAATCACCACTCATAGCACACCTCAATAAATTTGCCGTCCTAGAACAATTCTTACCCCCTGTCACCCCCCCCCCCCCTCCAAATTCCCCTTCTCAATACGAATCCCTCCCCCCCCCCCAATATCCTTGTGGTGCCCACCCCCCACCTCACATGATAGCACGGTGCCGATGACAGCCGCCCCTCCTGCCGACCCCTTGTCCCAGCCCTGAATAGGAAGAGGGGGGAGAAGTAAGCATTGTGTGCAAGTACAAGTGTAAATCATAAAAATAGCAGCAAATAGACATGATGGTTAAATTGGAACTGCAAATATTTTGTAACTATTTATAGTTTTTTTTTTTTTTATATATTTTTTTTTATAAATAACGAATGATATCCTTAGATAGTAGTCAGATAGTCAGAGGCCAGATAAACAATTGCTTCATCAGGAGAAAAAGTTGCTAAAAACATCCAAGCAGATTTTCTCAACAGGAAATGTATGAAAGGAGATACTGGAAGAAGTCTGGGTACAAAGTCTTATGACAACCGTACTGTTTATTATCCTTCTCTGTTCTTCCTGGAATTACCTGGATCAACTCGCCGTGACCCCACTCCGACATCTAAAGGGAAAATAGGAAATTTTAGAACAACATATTACTGACCCTTACTGGTAATTCTTACAGTTTCTACAGTATCTGCTATCAAAGGGTAAAAATGCTAAATAAGCCAATGACTGATGTGTTTATAGCAACATTTTTATACTGGCATACCCATTTTCAACCAGAAGTGGATTACCATTGAAAGTACCAACCAAGGCCCCTTGTGCCTTCACTTTGCATGCCCTTTCTAAATTTGTAGGTAAATGCAAAAATATACATATATATATACATATATATATACATAATGTATGTATATATATATATATGTATATATATATATATATGTATATATGTATATATATATATATGTGTGTGTGTGTATATATATATATATATATATATATATATATATATATATATATATATATATACCATATATACAGTATATATATATATATATATATATATACCATATATATATATATGGTATATATATAACAAAAAATAAACCTACTTTATATACTGTATATACAGTATCTCACAAAAGTGAGTACACCCCTCACATTTTTGTAAATATTTTATTCTATCTTTTCATGTGACAACACTGAAGAAATGACACTTTGCTACAATGTAAAGTAGTGAGTGTACAGCTTGTATAACAGTGTAAATTTGCTGTCCCCTCAAAATAACTCAACACACAGCCATTAATGTTTAAACCGCTGGCAACAAAAGTGAGTACACCCCTAAGTGAAAATGTCCAAATTGGGCCCAAAGTATCAATATTTTGTTTGGCCACCATTGTTGTCCAGCACTGCCTTAACCCTCTTGGACATGGAGTTCACCAGAGCTTCACAGGTTGCCACTGGAGTCCTCTTCCACTCCTCCATGATGACATCACGGAGCTGGTGGATGTGAGAGACCTTGCGCTCCTCCACCTTCCATTTGAGGATGCCCCACAGATGCTCAATAGGGTTTAGGTCTGGAGACATGCTTGGCCAGTCCATCACCTTTACCCTCAGCTTCTTTAACCAGGCAGTGGTCATCTTGGAGGTGTGTTTGGGGTGGTTATAATGTTGGAATACTGCCCTGCAGCCCAGTCTCTGAAGAGAGGGGATCATGCTCTGCTTCAGTATGTCACAGTACATGTTGGCATTCATGGTTCCCTCAATGAACTGTAGCTCCCCAGTGCCGGCAGCACTCATGCAGCCCAAGACCATGACACTCCCACCACCATGCTTGACTGTAGGCAAGACACACTTGTCTTTGCACTCCTCATCTTGACACCATCTGAACCAAAAGAGTTTATCTTTGTCTCATCAGACCACAGGACATGGTTCCAGTAATCCATGTTCTTAGTCTGCTTGTCTTCAGCAAACTGTTTGTGGGCTTTCTTGTGCATCATCTTTAGAAGAGGCTTCCTTCTGGGATGACAGCCATGCAGACCAATTTGATGCAGTGTGCGGCGTATGGTCTGAACACTGACAGGCTGATTCCCCACCCCTTCAACCTCTGCAGCAATGCTAGCAGCACTCATACATCTATTTCCCAGAGACAACCTCTGGATATGACACTGGGCACGTGCACTCAACTTCTTTGATCGACTATGGCGAGGCCTGTTCTGAGTGGAACCTGTCCTGTTAAACTGCTGTATGATCTTGGCCACTGTGCTGCAGCTCAGTTTCAGGGTCTTGGCAATCTTCTTATAGCCTAGGCCATCTTTATGTAGAGCAACAATTCTTTTTTTCAGATCCTCAGAGAGTTCTTTGCCGTGAGGTGCCATGTTGATCTTCCAGTGACCAGTACCTGCTCCCACATTTACCACACCTGTGTAACGCTCCTGCGTTTTATGTATGATGTGGATTTTCATCTGCAGAAATATTCCACTTCAGTAGTCATGTAGAGAAACGCTGAGACACCATTCCCAACTCTCAATGACTCATCATGTGTGGATGATCTCAATTCAGCAAGTAAATACACACACTCAATAAGATGTTTCCTAGAGTGACTTATGTATATAGTAACACAGTGATGATAGGCTGAAGAGACAGGTTGGGTAGAGATGGTAGATGACAGACACTTGAAAGGAAATGTTCTTGAAAGTAAGATAGTAGCAGATGGGATGCAGATAGGTTTAGCAATCATGTATGGTAGTAGATGACAGAGTAGCAGGTGGACATACAAGAGAGATCAACCCAGTGCAAGAACAGGTGGTAGTAGGCTCAAGAGCTAGCAATCTTAGATAATGCAGATGTAGTAATAGTCCTTAGTATGCAGAGCTAGATAGTGTAAGCTTTAGTATGAAAGTTATAGAGGTTTCCCCTGTGGGGTACTTATCACTAATAGCAATGTAGCAGAGGAGAGGTTTGGCAAGAGCGGATGATCCGGTAGCGGGATACAGGGATCAGCGCAGCGTGGTTCCGACAGCGAGGTATGCTTGCAAGCATGAGAGCTTCAAGACAGGTTAGCATCAAGGCACAAAGCAGTTTGAACGAACACATGTGAGTGAGAGCCGGCGATCTAAATAGCCATCCAGTCCGGCGCTCAGTGATGACAGCATCAGTCTTAAAGGTGTATGCGCACCTTACCAAAAGAGAATGGTGGGGCGCATACACTTATGAAAGAGTAATTAGGGTACCCAAAGGTACCAGAACATTACAACCTGCTCCCCATTCACACCTGAGACCTTGTAACACTAACGAGTCACATGACACCTGGGAGGGAAAATGGCTAATTTGGCCCAATTTGGACATTTTCACTTAGGGGTGTACTCACTTTTGTTGCCAGCAGTTTAGACATTAATGGCTGTGTGTTGAGTTATTTTGAGGGGACAGTAAATTTACACTGTTATACAAGCTGTACACTCACTACTTTACATTGTAGCAAAGTGTCATTTCTTCAGTGTTGTCACATGAAAAGATAGAATAAAATATTTACAAAAATATGAGGGGTGTACTCACTTTTGTGAGATACTGTATATACAGTATAAAAAGTAGGTTTATTGTTTTTTTTTTTTCAAACAAAATTGATTTGCATACGAGGTACATTACATTATTTAACGTTGAATTTTGGGTAATATTTTGGTTCTATGTAAGTAGAAAGTCCCTGCTTCCTTCGGGACTATAGTACAACTAGAAACTAATTTTTAACCGGCTCTTGCATGAAAAAAGTTTCATTCAAACAGCATAATCTCCAATGCTACCGCATCATATTGGGGACATGACAATGTGCTGAAGTGTTTCACCCACTGCTCGTTGGTGACTGCGGCTTGGCAAAGCACAGTGCCGACAGCTAGAGTTCTCATTGTGCCAGTTATGTCATCAATATTTCTAGCCCATTGTATGTCAAATCTTTATTTTTTGGGGTTTTGGATAAAGTAAGAAATGGTTGTGACCTCTGTCAAATTTTTTTCTCCCATGTCATGAGATTTCCCTTTACTTCCTGTCCCAGAGTCACTGCAGGAAGTAATAGGAGATCTATCTAAGTGAGCAGGTATTGCCTCTTAGACAAGAACTGGTTTACTCACTGTAACTGGTGTACCCATTGTCATCAGTAATGGTTTATCTATTGTACCTGGTGTACCTGTTGTCATCAGAACTGGTTTACTCACTGTAACTGGTGTACCCATTGTCATTAGAAATGGTTTATCTATTGTACCTGGTGTACCTGTTGTCATCAGAACTGGTTTACTCACTGTAACTGGTGTACCCATTGTTATTAGAACTTGTTTACCCATTGTACCTGTTGTACCTGTTGTTACCAGAACTGGTTTACCAAATGTAACTGGTGTACTTGTTGTCACCAGTACTGGTTTACCCATTGTATCTGGTGTAGCCATTATCACCAGTACTGGTTTACCCATTGTAACTAGTGTAGCCATTGTCACCAGAGCTGGTTTACCCATTGTAAATGATGTACCCATTGTCACCAGCACTGGTTTACCTATTGTAACTGGTGTACCTACAGTATTGTCACCAGTACTGGTTTACCCATTGTAACTGGTGTACTCTTAGTCACTAGAATTGGTTTACCCATTGAAACTGGTGTACTCATTGTCACCAAACTGGTGAACACAAGCTCATTGTCCTGTTATTACATTGGATTGTCATTATTTTATCCTGACTGTATGTTTTTTACCTGTATTTCTATATTAATCTCAAATAAAAAATTGTTTAAAAAAAAAATACTGGTGTATCTATTGTCATCTAAACTAGTTTAACCATTGTAACTGATGCACCTGTTGTCACCAGAGCTGGTTTACCTATTGTAATTGGTGTCCCCATTGTCACCAGAACTGGTTTATTCACTGTAACTGGTGTTCCCGTTGTCAGCAGAACTGGCTTACGGATTGTAACTGGTGTACCCATTGTCACCAGTACTGGTTTACCCATTGTAACTGGTGTAGCCTTTATCACCAGTACTGGTTTACCCATTGTAACTGATGTACTCTTAGTCGCCAACACTGGTTAACCCATTGTAACTGGTGTAGCCTTTATCACCAGTACTGGTTTACCCATTGTAACTGATGTACTCTTAGTCACCAACACTTATTTACCCATTGTAACTGGTGTACTCATTATAACCAAACAGGTGTACCTATTGTCCTCTATACTAGTTTACGCATTGTAACTGATGCACCCGTTGTCACCAGAGCTGGTTCACCCATTGTAATTGGTGTCCCCATTGTCACCAGAACTGGTTTATTCACTGTAACTGGTGTACCCATTGTTACCAGAACTGGTTTACCCACTGTAACTGGTGTACCTGTTGTCATCAGAACTGGTTTACCCATGATAACTGGTGTACTTCTAGTCACCAGAACTGGTTTACCCATTGTAACTGGTGTACTCATTGTCACCAAACTTGGTTTATCCATTGTAACTGGTCTACCCATTATCACCAGAACTGGTTTACCCATTATGACTGGTGTACCCATTGTCACCAGAACTCGTTTCCCCTATGTAACTGGTGTACTCATCGTCACTAAACTTGGTTTACCCATTGTAACTGGTGTACCCGTTATCATCAGAACCGGTTTACCCATTATAACTGGTGTACCCATTGTCACCAGAACTGGTTTCCCCTATGGGATTGGTGTACTCATTGTCACCAAACTTGGTTTACCCATTGTAACTAGTGTATCCATTGTCATCAGAACCGGTTTACCCATTATAACTGGTGTACCCATTGTCACCAGAGCTGGTTAACCCATTGTTACTCGTGTACACGTTGTCACCGGAACTGGTTTACCCATCGTAACTGTAACCATTGTCATCAGAACTGGTTTCCCCATCATAACTGATGTAACCATTGTCATCAGACCTGGTTTACCCATCATAACTGATGTAACCATTGTCATCAGAACTGGTTTACCTAATGTAACTGGTGTACCCATTGTCACCAGAACTGGTAACCAGGATTTGAAGTAAAGCCATTACATACGGTTCAACAAAGTGGTTGACGGCGCTGTTGAACATACAGGAGGGACCGGTAGAGGGCAAGCCGAATAAAAGCCAGTCCAGAGCACAGTGGGTTTTCGTGAAAATTGATTTGCTCCTTCGTGTTCTTTTCCATGCATAAGAAATTCAGCCTTTATTATGTATCTGGAAAGTGTACCGTCGTTACCTCTCTGTCCTTCAAGGAGCATGTAAATGGATATACCTCGGTTATGCATGTTGAGGTCGCAGAGCTTCGTACGGTTTACGACCGTGCCAAAGAAAGCATTTTTACCCTGGTGGGGATGTTTAAAGAATTCAGCAACGCTAAATATCTCTCGTTCCCAAACAAGACATTCAACATTACACCCCTTATTTCAAGAGCCCCTGCATTTTGTGCGGCGCAGTTGAGGCCCGGATTAAATTTGACAGCCTGGTAGAGATTGTGGTTGTGAATTATTTTCCAAAGTTTAATAAAAATTTAGTTTTTATACTTCTTGAGACGCTGAGTCTTAAGAAAACAAATTAATGCCAAAATTAACATTTTTAATGCTCGTTTTAAGGAAAAATTACTGAATGAACATTAAACCGCAATTCACGGCGCAAAAAAAAAAAGGGGGGGACAGGCGGACGTGTCAGATACATTATATTCCCTCATCTTAACTGTGAAAATACTTCATGCAATTTGTCCCGTATCAGGATTTAAACTTTTTTGAGCCGAATCAAAGTCATTGTACTGGGAGTGTGTGATTATTCGCTGCGTTCCAGCATGTTCGGAGGGAAGAGCGAGGGATTATGGGAGCATTGTAAAAGCCGCTCCAAAGATTAGCCGGCTCAAAATAACCACAGTCACAGTATCGGCTGGCTTGTCGGTGAAGGCGAGAGAGGAATCGCATAGAAAAACCTTAAATTTCATATAAGAGGAAAAGAAAGTTGAAAAGTTCAAATTGCAAGAAATAGGGACGTGCCTGAGACCTATGCAGGTTGAGGAGCAATCTTACGACCTTGACCAGTTGTCTACCAGAGCTATTTTTTCCCTTTTTGCACACAAGCTTGTGAGAGAGGCATCGTGATTGGCTAGGTTTGGCGTCAAGAGCACAAATCCCCACCCCTGATCCTGTCCTCAGTGGTGTATTTTGGTTTTGTGCTGCCCTAGGCAAGACTAAAATTGGGCCCCCTCCCCCCCCCCCCCCCTATGTAAATTTGCCCAACTCCTTTCTTAACGGATGTGGCTCTCTCCAAAATTGAAGGACTACAAGTTCCAGCATGAACCCCTGAGATCTCATGAGGGGGGGGGGGGGGTGAGGGAGAGAGAGAGAGGGGGAGGGTGAGGGGGATAAGAAAGAGAGAGAGAGAAGGGGGGATGAGAGAGAGAGAGCGAGAGGGGGGATGAGAGAGAGAGAGCGAGAGGGGGGAGGAGAGAGAGCGAGAGGGGGGGGTGAGAGAGAGAGCGAGAGGGTGGATGAGAGAGGGGGGTGAGAGAGAGAGGGGGGATGAGAGAGAGGGGGTGAGAGAGAGGAGGAGTGAGAGAGAGGAGGAGTGAGAGAGAGAGAGAGAGAGGAGGGGTAAGAGAGAGAGAGGGGGGTGAGAGAGAGGGGGAAAAAGAGCGAGAGAGAGAGAGAGAGGGGGGAATGAGAGAGGCCGCTCTAGCAACCAGTGGCCAATAGAGTCTCAGGTGGAGGGGGGCGGCTTTTTTGATGCCCCCCTGCAAAGTGCCACCCTAGGCCTGGGCCTTGTTGGCCTAGGCCAAAATACAGCCCTGCCTGTCCTGCTAGAACACTGTCCCTCTGGCTGAGGCCAAACCCTCCACCCTATTGTGCTCTAATCCATGCCAGAGGCCTCCACGTGACATTCCCAGCCATTGACCTTGATATCCCCAAAGGAAGGAATGTCCTGTTCACACATAAAAGTAGATTGCTGCACTTTACTGATGGAATTCAGAACATAACATAACAGTCATATCACATCGACATACATTCCGGAGTTACTTGACAAGACACAGTCAATCACATTTAGTGGACAACCCACAGTAGTCACATGTGAAAGCATAAGCAGCACCTTGGCAGCCATCTCCCTCCTTCCACCTGGAGTCATCACTATTTACAGTGGCACCACTAGGGTTGGTGTCACCCTGGTGTGGTAAAACATGGTGTCACACTACAACCCCCCCCCCCCCCCCACCACCAACCAGGCTCTCTTCTGCCTTGCATGTTACAATGCCCTTTAAATAATGCGGCCATTGCCAATGTGGCGATTCGTGTGCTGTCATGGATGGGGGTGACACCATCGTGGTCGGATATCACTTCCTACACTTCTCTGGTGGGTGTCACCCAGGTGTGGTCCTTGCACCCCCATAGCGCTGCCACTGAGTACTTACAGGACTGTTCTCTCTGTAGTTACCTCTTCCATAGGTACACCTTTCCCGGGACCCTCCAGAGAAGCAGCCTCAATCAGGGAACTCCTGGCCTGGCCTAAAAAGCCTTTTGCATTACACCCTAGCCCCCCCCCCCCCCACCTCCATAAGCGACAGAAAGACTACAGCCAGCTCTCCCTGCATGCAGGACTACTCCTTCCAGCCTCCTGCCATATCCAGGGCCCACACATGCTGGTTACCAGGGCCAGGACAAGGGGTGGGCGGCTGCCTTGGGCACTGTGGTATCATGTGGGTGGGGGGGGCACCATGAGGAGATTTGTGTTGTGAGGAGGATTTTGGGAGGCAGCAGGGAAAAATATTTGTTTGAGGGGGACAGGAGAAGAGGATTTGTACTAGGAGGGGGGACTTGTCCTAGAAGAGGTGATATGATAGAGGGGGAAAGAGATTTGTGCTAGGAGAAGAATTTTTTTATTTTTTTTTTGCAGAAGGGGGGGGGATTTGTGCTAGTGGAGATGATTGTAGGGCAGTGATGGCGAACCTTGGCACCCCAGATGTTTTAGAACTACATTTCCCATTATGTTCAACACTACACTGCAGAGTGCATGAGCTTCATGGGAAATGTAGTTCCAAAACATCTGGGGTGCCAAGGTTTTCCATCACTGTTGTAGGGTGTTTGTGCTGGGAGGTGGGATGGGGGGGGGGGAATATTCGTGCTAGGAGGGGGATTTGGAGTGGGGGGGGTGTACTCCGAGGGGAAATTTGAGGGGTGGAGGATTTGTGCTAGGAGGGGTGATTTTTCTTTGGTGGGGGGGGGGGGCATGGAGGGGGCAAAGCTTTATACTGGGAGGAGGGATTACAGCAGGGGGGGGGCGATTTGTTCTGGGGGAGGGGGAATTTATTCTTGGGGTAATCATGCAGATTAGTGCCCAACCATTTTTTTCATACATCTTGGGGGGGAGGGGGGCAGTTTGGCATGTTTGCTCTGGGCTCTAGATGACCTTGTCCCGGTCTAGGTGACCTTAGCTCCCATGCCCCAAGTGTGCCTGGGCTCCTCCCAACCTGGCTTACAACATGTATGAGTGCTGACTCACCCATGACATCACTGCCGGATGGTTCTACCTAAAAGGGGCCTAGCACCTAAAAATAAAGGAAAGAAAGAAAAAAAAGAAAAAGACAAATGCAGCCATCATATGTAAGAATTGGTAAGCTGCAATATAATAATTGTGTCCTACATGAGGCTGACCCTGTACAGGCTGCTACCGACAACAGGCAACACCATCGCCAGTCAGTACAGCTGAACGGGAAGACTGCTCAAGGTCTACGAGATTCCGGCACCACCCTCACACTGGTCAAACGTCACCTGGTTCCAGATGCCGACCGCACCGGAGGTTCCCTAGCTGTGTGGGTGGCAGGGGGAGCAATAAACAGGCTACCCACGGCAAGAGTACACCTGAACTGGGGTGCTGGATCCGGATTAATTAATGTAGGGTTCAGGGGTGGACTGACAACTCATGGGGCCCCTGGGCAATCAGAGATCATGGGGCCCCCTGTGTCCACACTCAAGCCACACAAAGCCCCACCTACAAATTGCAGCTCAGCCACATAGAGTGGGAATTTAAATATCTACCACAGCATAGCCTGCATGGAAGTTCCTGGCTTCTTTCTGTAGTGTGTAGCCGCTCATGGGGCCCCCTACTGACCCTGGGCCCTCGGGCAGTGCCCTAATCCCCGAATGGTCAGTCCGCCCCTGGTAGGGTTGATCCAGTTGACTTCAGCTTTTGGACCAGCCCAGGTCACCAACGAGACATACCCAGTTCCCACACCACGGAAAACAGCGTGCCCTCTGAGGTCCCGGTAGGACTACTTCCCCCAAAGCGTTAACCTTAGAAAACCTATTGTTTGCTTTTGGGTTTAACGCTGCTTTAAAACCCTACTACTTGTTTTATTTAACTGTTGCGGCTACTACAAAGTCAAAGGATGGTGTCACCCTTCCCTAAGGAATTCCCATAATCCAGAATACACAAATATCCAGGGAATGGAGCTGCAGGAGAATCACAACTTCATTATAGCCCTATGGGAGAGGGAGGGGGGTTAGAAACAAACTCTGGCAAGGAAATACGACCACTGTGGTCGTTGAGGTTCAACCTTCCTGTGCCACCCAAAACTGTATAGAAAGCTTTGAGTGGAGTTATTCTTTGATTTACGCCCTTCGCTACCTTCTAAGAGGCATCCTTTATACCCGCTTAGCGGTACCCAGACGTACGTACTTTGTGCTTTCCCAATTCAAACAGAGAACCTGGCTTGCAATTTTTTTTTAATGGTACGTTAATAATAATAATAATAATGTATCGGAATTAAAATGAAATCCCTGCCAAGTCAAAGATATTTTTATTTTTTTTTTAACTGGCATGTTATATATGTGTGTGTAACTTAATCTTTCTAATAGGGAAGTCTGCTTTAAAAGGACCAAACAGTAATTAGTCACTTACAGGGTTCCTTTATGCAGCGGAACACTCTGGAAACACGTGAAACTCGCAGTCACCAAAACAAGTGGTTGAACGAGGCGGAAAAGGCCATCGAAGGATTCCAAATGAAAATAAATCGCATAACACAATGCAGATGGATGTCTCCACCATGGGGTTCAATGGGTGCCCTTTAAAGAGAACCTGTCACTACTGTCAATAATTCTTACTGCTTACTTACAGCATTTTAGTTTTCCTAAATTATCAATTATTCACCTTCAATGTGCCTTCAAACTTCTAGAAAATCTGACTGCTGCCAAAAAGAGTCAATTCCCTAGCTCAGCCTCTTCCTTCCTTTCAAATCATAGCCCTCTTTTCTTCTGGGAGGGTCTAATTGTCAGTGCTGGTCCAGCTCCTTGGCCCCTCCCTTCTCCCTCTTACATAACCTTTTAATGTAGCTGCCAGGAACACTATGGAGTGCTACTTGATTGACAGCTCTGAGTCTGCTGGGGCCGTTGACATCACATACAAGGGGGTGGTGCCCAACAGCAGCCTCAGAGATTTTGAATGTCTACACAAGGGGTGATTTTAAAAAAGAAATGCTCATGCATCAAATATGTTAAATGTACAAAGATTTCCCTTCACTTCCTGTCCTGTAGACACTACAGGAAGTCACAGGAAATCTATTCACAGTGGAGGAAATCCCATCTATCTATAATCCCATCTATATGTTTAGTTAGATTACTGTTTATGTTTATGTAGGCTGTTCATTGGATGTACTGTTAGATGTACTGATGAGATTACTGTTTACAGTTTTCATTGTTTAAGGTAATGTGATCAAGCTCTTTCCTGATTTTGTGTGGTATATGTTCTGTGTAAATTTACAATCAGTGGAAATCTACCCCTTCCGTCCATTTATTTCTATCTATCTATCTATCTATCTATCTATCTATCTATCTATCTATCTATCTATCTATCTATCTATCTATCTATCTATCTATCTATCTATCTATCTATCTATCTATCTATCTATCTATCTATCTATCTATCTATCTATCTATCTTTCTATCTGTGACAGACCCAACTGGGATAGGGGCTTTTGGATTATGGCCAATGGAAGAGACCAGGGATTTTGTGGCTCCTCCGTAGCAGGTGGCCTCTTTCCCCAGCAACAGGCTACTGTAGTGAAGTCCCTACTGCCAGCTGAAGCATGGCAACAGGGCAGAGCACCAATGGCCTCTGCCTAGCACCTACAGTGTCTCCACGGTTCCAGGGAACCGAGCCCTGGAATGGTAAAGACCACCCAGCTGAAGCGGTGGCAGCCAGGCAGAGGGTCCATGACCTCTGTCCCACACCTACAGATGACAACCTTTCCCTGCAGCCAAGAGTAGAGATCATGTAGACTGTCTATGTGGGTTCACTTCATGTCCAGACCAAGTAGAGGTCTGGGACCTGGTTAGTCTCAATTTGATGGGGGAGAATTGTGACAGACTCAACCGGGACAGGGACTTTTGCAGGGGACTAGGGATTAGCCTTCTACCCACTGATTATGGCCCATGGAGGAGATCAGTCAGAGCATGGAAAAGAGCCCAGTTCAGCCTCTGATCCCATGGAGTGAGCAAATCAATCTCTAATGATGGACAATAACATGATGAATGCTGAGAGCGAGGCTTGGATTAATTCTCTGCATAAAGACAATAAAGCTTCCCTCCTGGAGTGGAAGGAAAGGTGTAATAATAATGTTGTACAGGTTAATGGTCAGAGGAAATATGGTGGCCCTCGCGCAGACTGGGTTGGAGAAGCTACTCCATTGGAGACAGAAATATTTATCAACAATATCCCTCAAGAAATCTATTAAGATAAATGGACTCCACTTTTTCAGACTGCTGGAACAATGTACGAGTTTTGTCTTATGATGACTTGTCTAGTGGACAGATTATACAAGTGAAAGTTGGTAATGAGATTTGGACATCCCTGGGTCTTCTTTCTGGGGAACTGGTTTCCCCGAAACTGTCTGGGTGGGCATTGACCTGCATCACATAGGCTTGTCTAGGTGACTAATTGTTAATTAGCATACTGTTTAGTTATATTACTGTTTATGTTTATGTAGGCTGTTCATTAGATGTACTGTTAGATGTACTGATGAGATTACTGTTTACAGTTTGCATTGTTTAAGGTAATGTGATTAAGCTCTTTCCTGATTTTGTGTGGTATATGTTCTGTGTGAATTTACAATAAAGGCAGTTCCAGTTTGCATCTAAGCTAGTGTCATCTAGTTCTTGGGTGCAGCTATAATATCTGGTTCCTGGTTCCAGAGTGGAGGAAGCTGTATCTTGGCGGAGGCACCCAGGCTGGGTGCCAGGCGGTCCTTTACATTTATCTATCTTTCAAATATGTTATCTCTCCCTCTTTACAATATCTATCTATCTATCTATCTATCTATCTATCTATCTATCTATCCATCTATCTATCTATCTATCTATCTATCTATCTATCTATCTATCTATCTATCTATCTATCTATCTATCTATCTATCTATCTATCTATCTATCTATCTATCTATCTATCTATCTATCTATCTATCTATCTATCTATCTATCTATCTATCCATTTAGTTATCTATCTTGCCATCTATCCTTCACTTCCAGTCTATCGATCTGTCTTCTCTAATTTGTTTGCCATCTGTGCCCAATTGGGAAGATTTTCCTTCACCTCCTGCAGACAGTACAGGAAATCAGTGGAAATCTACCCCTTCTGTCCATTTCTATCTATCTATCTATCTATCTATCTATCTATCTATCTATCTATCTATCTATCTATCTATCTATCTATCTATCTATCTATCTATCTATCTATCTATCTATCTATCTATCTATCTATCTATCTATCTATCTATCTATCCATTTAGTTATCTATCTTGCCATCTATCCTTCACTTCCAGTCTATCGATCTGTCTTCTCTAATTTGTTTGCCATCTGTGCCCAATTGGGAAGATTTTCCTTCACATCCTGCAGACAGTACAGGAAATCAGTGGAAATCTACCCCTTCTGTCCATTTCTATCTATCTATCTATCTATCTATCTATCTATCTATCTATCTATCTATCTATCTATCTATCTATCTATCTATCTATCTATCTATCTATCTATCTATTTATCTATCTATCTATCTATCTATCTATCTATCTATCTATCTATCTATCTATCTATCTATCTATCTATCTATCTATCTATCTATCTATCGAATCTATGTATCTAATGTATGCCCAATCTCTGCCTAATTGGGAAGATTTTCCTTCACATCCTGCAGACAGTACAGGAAATCAGTGGAAATCTACCCCTTCTGTCCATTTCTATCTATCTATCTATCTATCTATCTATCTATCTATCTATCTATCTATCTATCTATCTATCTATCTATCTATCTATCTATCTATCTATCTATCTATCTATCTATCTATCTATCTATCTATCTATCTATCTATCTATCTATCTATCTATCTATCGAATCTATGTATCTAATGTATGCCCAATCTCTGCCTAATTGGGAAGATTTTCCTTCACCACCTGCTGACAGTGTAGGAAATCAGTGGAAATCTACCCCTTCCGTCCATTTCTATCTATCTATCTATCTATCTATCTATCTATCTATCTATCTATCTATCTATCTATCTATCTATCTATCTATCTATCTATCTATCTATCTATCTATCTATCTATCTATCTATCTATCTATCTATCTATCTATCTATCTATCATACTAGGTTCTTAAAACATGAACACATAGGAAGTACTTTGTTCATCTCCTCCCCTTCCCATACTTATCACCCATATATACAGTACATAATATCACTTTAGGTCCCCCCATAATTCTGTATATAACCAGCCTCTGTGCATTGTACTTCCTCATTTCACGCATATGGAAACCTGATCTAAACAACCATGACCATCCCGCCAACGGTTTGAGGTTAAACTTGAAGCATCCTTTGTACCGTCCTCCCTGCACGGTCCTAGAAGTCAGGATTTAACAAGCAATGCTATTTACGAGTGATTAATCTCCTTCTCCTGTTTTCCTTTTGCTGATTTCATTTAGATTTGGGATTTCTCCAGGAGGAGAAAAATGTGTATTTATAAGAGGTTCCAAATGGACCTCTACTGTGCCTTCTATCCGTCTACCTCGTTGGCCAGACATTCCCTTAGTTGGAACAGGATATAGTGAAAATTCCAGTCATACGTCTATTCGTTCTACTCGGTGAAAGCATGATTCCTCCAACTATTTGCATTACATTAGTTGTCTCTAATGGTGGTCACCCACAAAAAAAATCCCATATCCATATGGCAGGAATTTAAGCAAACTTTAAACTTTTGCATGCTTCTGTTCTAGATATACATTGTAAACAATATTGTCCACTGCTTACCTCTTTTTCAGTTTCTGTGAAAAGTTAAATATTGGGATTTCCATTTACTTCCCGTCCTAAAGACCCAAAAAGAAATGTCCTCTAAGACAGTTGTCACAAACTGCAAAATCTTAGATTTCCCATCACTTTCTATTAGCGTTGCACCGATATCAATTCCGGTATCGGTGCCGCTACTAAGCATTTGCATGACTACTTGTACTCGTGCAAATGCTCCGATACTAAAACCGATACCTTTAAGTCCGCAGACAGTAACTGTTGCCTAAGCCTGGGTTCACATATGTGCAGGGCCGGTTTGCAGTGTGATTTGTTAGAGTCTGATGCAGTTTTGTTCAGGGGTTCAAGTGTGATTCCAGCTTGATTTGTTAAAGTGTATGACATTGAAAACTGTACCTGACTCTTTTTCTCTTCTCCTTAGAAAAAGATTTTGGTTTCACATGTCAGGCAAATAGGATGGATTCAAATTCAAAATTCACCCAATTCGCATACATTTGAGCCGATAATTTTTCATTAGTCTAAAAAAAAAAACATAACACTAAAAACTGGTATCGGAGAGTACTTCAGAAAAAGTATCGGTACTCCTATTCGGTCTTAAAAAACTGGTATTGGTGCATCCATACTTTCTATCCTGAAGACAATGGTCTTCAGTACAAGAATAGATACTGAATAAAAAGGCTGAATCACTCCTGCAGGGACACAGAAAGCTGTAAAACCTGACATGGTGGGACCTCTGATGTGATGGTGCAACCTCTGATGTGATGGGGACCTCTGATAAGATGGGGGACCCTCTGATGTGATGGGGACCTCTGATAAGATGGGGGACCCTCTGATGTGATGGGGGAACCTCTGATATTATGGGGGAACCTCTGATGTGATAGGGGACCTCTTATGAGATGGGGGACTCTGATGTGATGGGGTACTTCTGATCTCATGGTGGGACCTCTGGTGTGATTGTAGGACCTCTAATGTGAACAGGGAACCTCTGATGTGATGGGGGGACCTCTGATGTCATGAGGAACCTCTGATGTGTTGGCGGGGACATGTGATGTGATGAGGAACCTCTGTTGTGATGGTGGGACTTCTGATGTGATGGAGACCACTGGCATAATGGGGGAACCTCTGATGTGGTGGCAGGACCTCTGATTTAATGAGGACCTCTGTTGGGTTTGGGGGATCTCTGATGTGATGAGGAATCTCTGTTGTGATGGTGGGACCTCTGATGTGATGGAGACCACTGGCATAATGGGGGGACCTCTGATGTGGTGGCAGGACCTCTGATGTGATGGGGGCCTCTGATTTAATGAGGACCTCTGATGGGTTTGGGGGATCTCTGATGTGATGGGAGGGCCACCGATGTGATTGGGGCCTCTGATGTGCTGGGCAACCTCTGATGTGATTGGGGAACCTCTGATGTGATAGGGGCCTCTGATGCCATAAGGGGGATCTTTGATGTCATGGGGGCCTCTGATGTGATGTAGGACCTCTGATATGATGGGGAACCTCTGATGTGATGGGGGTATCTGATGTCATAGGGGCCTCTGATGTGATGGTGGGACCTCTGATGTGATGGTGGGACCTCTGATGTGATGGGGGAAACTCTGATGTGATGGGGGAAACTCTGATGTCATGGGGAACCTCTGATGTGATGGGGGGACTCTGATTTGATGGGGAACCTCTGACGTGATGGTGGGACCTCTCATATGAAGTTAATTTAATAAATTCTCTTTAGTAGAGCCAGTCTCCCTCTTCAATGTCTCTTTCAGGCATTATACTCATTGTAATAATCACTACTTAAATCCCTAATGTGATGACCTATAATGTGATCGGGGTCTCTGATGTGATGGGGAACCTCTGATGTGATGGGAAGACCTATGATGTGACAGGGGACGCTGAGGTGATGGGGAACCTCTGATGTGATGGGGGACCTCTGATGTGATGGGAAGACCTATCATGTGATAGGGGACACTGATGTGATGGGGGACCTCTGATGTGATGGGAAGACCTATCATGTGATAGGGGACGCTGATGTGATGGAGAACCTCTGATGTGATGGGGGACCTCTGATGTGATTGGGGGCTTCTGATGTGATGGGGAACCTCTGATGTGATGGGGAACCTCTGATGTGAAGGGAGGACTACTGATGTGATGGGGGACCTCTGATGTGATGGTGGGACCTCTCATATGACATTAATTTAATAAATTTTCTTTAGTGGAGCCAGTCTCCCTCTTCAATGTCTCTTTCAGGCATTATACTCATTGTAATAACCACTACCTAAATCCCTATGGCAGCAAACTTTACTCCCCTGATCAACCTTGAGTGTGATTTCTCAAAATACAGCCCAGATTCATCAATATAACCTTCATAACATTCAATCATTTGGTAAAGAAACCAGTCCTGCCCAGAAGCACTTCAAAAATCCTGCTGAATTTGTCTGCATTGGACTACATCAAACCTAGATTATTGATAAATCCGGCAGACTTTATGACTTTGGTAAAACTGCAGTGTTTTCTGGACAACCAAAATGATGCTCTTGTTGCCTTTCACAGTAAGAAATGTGGAATGTAACGGTTTATATATGACCGTGCAAGCATTGAAGATAGGATTATACACCTTGGGAGCCGAGGGCTGCTTGCTAACAGTCTGTTGAAGAAGAGGAAATACACTAAGCCAGTGAGAAATCCGATTTGCCGTTCTAGGTTCAGAAAGTTCGCTCTTCCCCTTCGAGGCATGCCAGTGTTTTCTGTTTGATGGGACCTGATAGAGAAAATTCGGCGAAGAGGCTGATCTACTGTTATCTGTTTTTTTTTTTTTTGCTTTGAAGACTCTGAAAGCAACTTTTAAGGAAAAAAAAAAGAAGAGTCCCTTCCATTAGCATTTTCCCTGCTGGGTCAGAATCGATCGAGCAACTTACTATTTTCTCAAGGGATGTTGTGTGTATGTACCAGAGGATCTGACTCTGCCATGTGATTCTATGTCTTTGGGGGAAAATAATAACAGCTATTGGTCAATTTTATTATTTTCCATCTTTTAATAATATTTGATTATTATTTAAATGTAATTATCTATTAATCAGTTTTTTGGTAAAGGGGATATCCATGCCCCTAAGGCTTAGATTTACACTTATGGCAGGCGGGCAAAAAATAAAAAAAAATCTGCCTTTTACCACCTCTGAAACACCCGCCTCCACATGGCTGTAGAGGTGAGTTCACATTGCCATAGCTGGGATGCTTCACTTCACAGTGTGGCAATTTTAATTTGACATGCATGTCGGGTTTGAAAGCTTTTGATAGTGATAGAGCTAGGATCCTATGGCTTGCTTAGGGTCTAAGTGTTGTGGATTCAGTGTTGGAGGGTTACTTAGGGGCTAGGTTTTGAAGGTTAGGTGTCAAAGGCTTGTTAGGGGGTAAATTTTGAAGGTTAGGTGTCTATAGCTTGTTAGGGGGTAAGTGTTGAAGGTTAGGTGTCTATAGCTTGTTAGGGGGTAAGTGTTGAAGGTTAGGTGTCTATAGCTTGTTAGGGGGTAAATATTGAAGGTTAGGTGACTAAGGCTTATTAGGGGGTAAGTGTGAAAAGCTATGTGTCTAAAGCTTGTTAGGGGGTAAGTGTTGAAGGTTAGGAGTCTAAGGCTTGTTAGGGGGTAAATGTTGAAGGTTAGGTGTCTAGGGCTTGTTAGGGGATAAATGTTGAAGGTTAGGTGTCTAAGGCTTGTTAGGGGGTAAGTTTTGAAGGTAAGGGTCTAAGTCTTGTTAGGGGGTAAATGTTGAAGGTTAGGTGTCTAAGGCTTGTTAGGGGGTAAGTGTTGAAGGTTAGGTGTCTAAGGCTTGTTAGGGGGTAAGTTTTGAAGGTAGGTGTCTAAGTCTTGTTAGAGGGTAAATGTTGAAGGTTAGGTGTCTAAGGCTTGTTATGGGGTAAGTGTGGAAGGTAGGTGTCTAAGGTTTGTTAGGGGATAAAGGTTGAAGGTAGGTGTCTAAGTCTTGTTAGGGGATAAAGGTTGAAGGTTATGTGTCTAAGGTTTTTTTTAGGGGATAAGTGTGGAAGGTTGGGTGTTTAAAGCTTGTTAGGGGGTAAGTGTTGAAGGTAGATGTCTAAGGCTTGTTAGGGGGTAAGTGTGGAAGGTTGGGTGTCTAAGGCTTGTTAGGGGGTAAGTGTTGAAGGTTGGGTGTCTAAGGCTTGTTAGGGGGTAAGCGTTGAAGGTTAGGTGTCTAATGCTGGCAAAACACTATACAAAAAATTGTTCAAACTCAAAAACAAACACTTGGTTGTGAGAGTAGACGATTGTGCCATCATGTAATGACTGATAAATCGTTCAATGGACATAAATTAATCAATTTTTGTTTGTTTTTTCACATATACCTAGTTCTAACAGTTTGGACGAGAAACACTTTAACCTTTCAATTCATCGTTCGTTCGGCAGAAACATTCCAAACTTGTCCTTCGTTTTTTTTTCGGCTCAAAAACGTCACAACCAATTACCAATTTGTGCCCATTAACTGGCCGAAAAACTAAAGAACTTTAGGGATCTAGGACTTATTTAAAGGTTAAGTGCTGGGAATCAGGTGCCTAGGGCTTTCTTAGGGTCTAGCGTTGGGGGTTTGGTGTCAAAGTCTAAGTGTTAGAGGTTAGGGAATTAGGGCTTACTTAGGACTAAGTTTTGGGGGTTAAATGTCTAGAGCTTGCTTAGTGTCTAAGTGTTGGGGGTTTGGTGTTGAAACCTTACCTAGGGGCTAAATGTTGGAGGTTAGGTGTCTAGGGGCTAAGTGTTAGAGGTTAGGTTTCTAGGACTTTCCAAGTGATGGCCATTAGGACTCGAGGGATTATGTAGGTGCTAAGTGTTGGGGGTTAGTAACCTAGGGCTTGTTTAGGGTCTAAGTGTTTAAGTGTTGGAGGTTAGGTGTCAAGAGCTTGCTTAGGGGCTAAGTGTTGAAGGTTAGGGATTTAGGGTTTACTTAGAACTAAGTGTTGGGGGTTAGATATCTAGGGCTAAGTATTGAAGGCTTATCTAAGGGTTAAGTGTTGGAGATTTGGTGTCTAGGGCTTGCTTAGGGGCTAAGTATTGGGAGTTAGATGTCTAGTATTTGCTTAGGGTTTTCTTAGGGACTAGATGTTGACGGTCTAGGGCTTGCTTAGGGGCTATGTGATGGAGGTTGGGGATTTAGGGGTTACTTTGGAACTAAGTGTTTGGGGTTAGATGTCTAGGCCTTGCTTAGGGTCTAAGTGTTGGGGGCTGGGGATTTAGGGCTTACTTTGGAACTAAGTGTTTGGGGTTAGATGTCTAGGGCTTGCTTAGGGTCTAAGTGTTGGGGGTTAGGTATTGAAGGTACCTAGGGGCTAAGTGTTGGAGGTTAGGTGTCTAGGGGCTAAGTGTTAGAGGTTAGGTTTCTAGGGCTTTCTAAGGGGCTAAGTGATGGCCATTAGGACTCTAGGGATTATGTAGGTGCTAAGTGTTGGGGGTTAGTAACCTAGGGCTTGTTTAGGGTCTAAGTATTTAAGTGTTGGAGGTTAGGTGTCAAGAGCTTGCTTAGGGGAAAAGTGTTGAAGGTTAGGGATTTTGGGCTTACCTAGAACTAAGTGTTGGGGGTTAGATATCTAGGGCTGAGTATTGAAGGCTTATCTAAGGGCTAAGTGTTGGAGATTTGGTGTCTAGGGCTTGCTTGGGGGCTAAGTGTTGGGAGTTAGATGTCTAGTATTTGCTTAAAGCTGGATACTTACTATCCAACTTTTGTGGTTGATTTCCTTCAGATTTACCTTTTCTATGTAGTGCAAGGGCCTGCCAGATTGCATACAAATTGAAAGTGTTTAGGTTTGACCTTATATTATATGGTTTTGGTAAGTCTAAAGGAAAAAGTCTTCAGAAAATCTTATAGTGTGTACGGTCCATTAGGGTTTTCTTAGGGACTAGGTGTTGACGGTCTAGGGCTTGCTTAGGGGCTACGTGATGGAGATTGGGAATTTAGGGGTTACTTTGGAACTAAGTGTTTGGGGTTAGATGTCTAGGGCTATTATAGGGTCTAAATGTTGGGGGTTAGGTGTTGAAGGTTTTACCTAGGGGCTAAGTGTTGGAGGTTATGTTTCTAGGGCTTGCTAAGAGGCTAAGTGATGGTCATTAGGAAACGAGGGATTATGTAGGTGCCAAGTGTTGAGGTTAGTAATCTAGGCCTTGCTTAGGGTCTAAGTGTTGGAAGTTCAAAGTCAAAAGGTTACTCAGGAGCTAAGTGTTGAAGGTTAGGAGTCTAGGGCTTACTTAGAGGCTTAATGATGGAGGTTAGCAGAATGGTAAAGTTTCAAGGTCTCATTTAGGGTAGCAAGGGGGTAAGTGTTGGAGGTTAGGCTAAGTGTTGGAGGTTAGGTGTCTAGGGGCTAAGTGTTGAAGGTTAGGTTTCTAGGGCTTGCTAAGGGGCTAAGTGATGGTCATTAGGAAACGAGGGATTACATAGGTGCCAAGTGTTGAAGTTAGTAATCTAGGCCTTGCTTAGGGTCTAAGTGTTGGAAGTTCAAAGTCAAAAGGTTACTTAGGAGCTAAGTGTATAAGGTTTGGAGTCTAGGGCTTACTTAGAGGCTTAATGATGGAGGTTAGCAGAATGGTAAAGTTTCAAGGTCTCATTTAGGGTAGCAAGGGCTTACTTAGGAGTTAAGTGTTGGAAAGGCTGGGTGTCAAGGTCTCACTTAGAGGTTACGTTTTAGAGGGTTAGGTTCAAAGGCTCACTTAGGGATTAGGTGTTGGGGGTAAGGCATTACTGCTTAATAAATGTATATATATTTATTTACACATATACGCACTATTATAAATTATGAAATGCTGTAATGAAGTCATCCCTCTGTCTCAAGATTAGGATTAAAATCTGCTTTTAACAAACCCCGTGTTTGTTTAACAACTGTCGCGTGCAATTAGGAAGGCAGATAACCAGCGTACAATCGTGACTATGTCCTCACGTCGACTGGCAACAAGAGCTCTCACTCTTAAAACATGGCACGAGCCGCCGATCCAAAGTGCTTGTTACACTTCCAGCCAAGAAGTGAAGGAATTTGCTGGTCGCAATTCAGCTGGAAGAGACATTCTGAAAGAACACCTTGTTTTCTCTACATCGAACTAAAAAAAAAATAGCGGCGTGCGGTTTAGATGAGCGGGGCCAAGTACCAGTTTACATCAACACCGTAGCGCTGGGGGTCACAAACAGGGCAAACAGCGATGTTCCATCATTTAAGCAACGAGAAAAAGCAACATTCGGAGGGAGCACCTCTTGCTTATAAAAGAAAAAAAAAAAGAAGGAAAGACCCGATCTTAAAGCCTTTGCCAATTTAAATATTGACTTTTTTTTTCGCTCAACAATTACATGTATTGAAAAGCTTAGTCAAAAGCATTCAGTTTTTTTTTTTTTTTTTGCTAAATTCAATTAAAATGTAAATTCGGGTCCCCAACGCAAAAAAACTTTAATGTGTTATTATTCAATAAGAAAAATAACATGCCTTCGAATTTGGGTTATGATAAACACGCGGATTCTTAATTAAAATCAACATTGTCGCGAACGGCGTTTGGCCGGGTGCTTTCATTATGGTAGTGAAGCTTAAATGGTAATCGTTACGGGGCAGCGCCGGATAAATGATTGCGAGAAAAGAATTAGCAGATCAAAATTTAAAATGCGTCATGCGTTCCACGGCTGACGGAGCCCGGCTTAAAGAGACCCTGAAAACGTAAAAAAAAAATTAGAGGTAAAAGCACAGGAAAGTCAAGTATTTTATATGATTACTTGTAACATTTTTTTCTTTCCAATAACAATTTTTATATTCATGTGCAATGCAGGACTCTCAGATCCAAAGCTCTACTCCAAACTGGCCACCCTTATACATGGACAACCCTGGTGCCACAGCAGTCTAGGGATGCACCGATCCGATATTCGGATCGGATATCGGCCCCGATACTGGAAAAATAGCTCAATCGGGGATCGGTAAAATTTAGCAGACCCACGGGCCGATCCGGGGCGTCGCTACTATGTTGCATGTTAATGTTACTCTCCAGGCTTCCGACCCTCCCTCAATCACTTTAATAGAAGAAAAAAAAGCTTTTACTCATCTAATTCTACAGTTGCAGGCATTCTTCTTCTGTTTATAGGGGGGGTCGTCTTTCTTTTGGTATCTGCCGATCCCGATACCGATCCGGAAGTATTATTTTGTCATGAGGTCACAAAACAGTACTTCCGGATCGGAACCGGGATCGGCGATTTCACAAAGCAAAAGATCTGGATCGAGATCGGGACCAAAAAAGTCGGATCGGTGCATCCCTACAGCAGTCCAACCCCATTCTCTATTAACTCCGTCTGGAGCCGGGCCTTTTTCTGACACTTGTTGTTTTTTTTTTTGCTAAAAAATTACTTAGAACCCCCAAACATTATATATTTTAAAATATATATATTTTTTTTAGCAGAGACCCTAGAGAATAAAGTTATCATGTCTACAAATTAGGGGAAGGATTCATGTCATTTTTATTTATTTTGGTTCAATAGTAATGGCGGCGATCAGGGATTTTTGGCGGGACTGCGACATTGCGGTGGACAGATCGGACCCCTAACTGACATTTTTAAAACTTTGCTAAAAATATGCTCTGTTACTGTAATAATGACACTGGCAGGGAAAGGGTTAACACAAGGGGTTAAATGTGAGCTTTGGGGAGTGTTTTCTAACTGTGGGGGGAGGGATTTGTGAAATGACCATAGAGACATGTGATCCTATATAGAAGAATCACAGGCGCTCTGTGATCATTCCAGAGAGAAGAAAGATCAGATGTGTTTACAACAGCTGACCGTCCTCTCTCAGTGGGGAACGATCGTGGGTGGCGGGTGGCAATCAAAACTGCCGACCCCCTGCATCGGAGTCCCTAAATCAAAATTTTTTTCATCCTTTTAGTGCCGGGTCACACTTATGCGATGCGGGAAGGCTGCGAATTTGCAGCCTGTTCCCGCATCGCAAACACACCCTTGGCAGTTCACACTGCCATATGCGATACGCTGGGGGGGGGTCAATGAAGTGTTAACGACACCCCCAGTTTGATCGCATATCGCAGTGCGATCTTTACAGTTCGCACAGGATCGGATCGCACAAGTGTGAACCACTGGTGCGATCCGATCCTGATGCGGCTGAAAAAAAGGGTCGTGTGCGACTTTTGTGCGGGTGCAGTGCGAATTTAGCCATACAAAGTGTATGGCTGAATTCGCACCGCACAGCCGATCCCATGTAATGAAGGAGCAGCGCGCTACGATATTACATGCGATCGCCGCAGCCGCGTCAGTGTGAACCGGCACTTAGGCCAATTTGTATTCTGCTACATATTTTTGGTCAAAAAAAAATCACAATATGCGTATTTTGATTGGTTTGCGCAAAAGTTATCGCGTCTACTAACTAGAGGAAAGATTTATGTTGTTTTTATTTATTTATTTGTTTACTAGTAATGGCGGCGATCAGCGATTTTTAGCTGGACTGCGACATTGCGGCGGACAGATCGGACCCCTAACTGACATTTTTGACACTTGGGGGGGGGGGGGGGGGCGGTGACATTACTACAGTAATCAGTGCTAAAAATGTGCACTGTTACTGTAATAATGACACTGGCAGGGAAGGGGTTAACCCTATGGGTGATCCAGGGGCTACATGTAAGCCTAGGGGAGATATTCTAACTTTGGGGGGGCGTGGCTTGTGAAATGATCTTAGAGACCTGTGTTCCTATATAGAAGGATCACAGGCACTCTGTGAGCATTCCAGAGAGAAGAACGGTCAGCTGTGTTTACAACAGCCGACTGTCCTTCTCTCTCAGTGGCCGGTGGCAATCGGATCAGCCTGCCCCGTGCACCGGAGTCCCCGCTGCCGAGTGGGAGTGGGAGTGTACGTCGGTTCGCGCAAGAGGTCGTTTCGGAAGAAGTTAAATAAAAGCAAATAGAGCTCTATGTTGGTGAAGGAGCACAGGGACCACCATAGGGATTGCTGGCACTTGTAGTCCACTTATCACAGGACTGAATATAAGAATTGGCCACCGAAGTGGACATTTTGCACTTTTTGTAGATTCATTTATCACTATGTGTGGCCAACATTTATGCACTGAATGTATTGTGTATTTATCTATAATTTAATTTGAGTCATCATTTAAAGCAGGGATCCTCAAACTACGGCCCGCCAGGTGTTGCAGAACTACACATCCCATGAGGCATTCTAAAACTCTGACATTCACAGACATGACTAGGCATGATGGGAATTGTAGTTACTATACAACTCTCGCCCAGCTTGCTGTCAGCATGGACGCTGCACAATGTGATTCCCACCTACAATGATATGAATATTTTTTCTCTATTGGACATCTAGCTTTGAACCATAAATGATATTTGGTAGCTACAGGCATACCCCACGTTTAAGTACACAATGGAACCAGAGCATGTACAGTATGTAAAACAAAAATGTACTTAAAGTGAAGCAATACCCTTTTTCACTTCTCAATGTATATAAATACACTAACTCTAAGGGAAATCCTGGTCAGCTTGACATGGCACTGCTTCCAAACCATAAGTGACAGGGACACCAAACTTGGGAAGCACGTTAAGGGGACCCAGGACTATGACATGGTAGATTACCTAGGCAAGCTGGCCGACCACAAAATAGGATATGTTGTAGTCCTGGGTCCCCTCTCGGTGCTCCTTAAGTTTAGTGTCTCTGTCGCTTATGGTTTGGGAGCAGTGCCAAGTCAAGCTGACCAAGGTTTCCCATAGGCACCAATGTTAGACAGGGAGCAGTGCCATACCCAACTGACCAAGATTTCCCATTGATGCCAATGTTAGAGACAGGGAGTAGTGCCTTACCAAACTGACCAAGATTTCCCATAGACGCCAATGTTAGACAGCGAGCAGTGCCTTACCAAGCTGACCAAGATTTCCCATAGACGCCAATGTTAGACAGGGAGCGGTGCCTTACCAAACTGACCAAGATTTCCCATAGACGCCAATGTTAGACAGGGAGCGGTGCCTTACCAATCTGACCAAGATTTCCCATAGACGCCAATGTTAGACAGCGAGCAGTGCCTTACCAAGCTAACCAAGATTTCCCATAGACGCCAATGTTAGACAGGGAGCGGTGCCTTACCAAACTGACCAAGATTTCCCATAGATGCCAATGTTAGACATGGAGCAGTGCCTTACCAATCTGACCAAGATTTCCCATAGGCGCCAATGTTAGACAGTGAGCAGTGCCTTACCAAGCTGACCAAGATTTCCCATAGATGCCAATGTTAGACAGGGAGCAGTGCCTTACCAAGCTGACCAAGATTTCCCATTGACGCCAATGTTAGAGACAGGGAGCAGTGCCTTACCAATCTGACCAAGATTTCCCATAGACGCCAATGTTAGACAGGGAGCGGTGCCTTACCAATCTGACCATTATTTCCCATAGATGCCAATGTTAGACAGGGAGCGGTGCCTTACCAAGCTGACCAAGATTTCCCACTGACGCCAATGTTAGAGACAGGGAGCAGTGCCTTACCAATCTGACCAAGATTTCCCATAGACGCCAATGTTAGACAAGGAGCAGTGCCTTACCAATCTGACCAAGATTTCCCATAGACGCCAATGTTAGACAGGGAGCAGTGCCTTACCAATCTGACCAAGATTTCCCATAGACGCCAATGTTAGACAGGGAGCGGTGCCTTACCAATCTGACCAAGATTTCCCATAGACGCCAATGTTAGACAGCAAGCAGTGCCTTACCAAGCTGACCAAGATTTCCCATAGACACCAATGTTAGACAGGGAGCAGTGCCTTACCAAGTTGACCAAGATTTCCCATAGATGCCAATGTTAGACAGCAAGCGGTGCCTTACCAATCTGACCAAGATTTCCCATAGAAGCCAATGTTAAAAATTGGCAGCAGTGCTATGTCAGGCTGACCAAGATTTCCTATAAATGGTAATGTTCAAAACCAGGAGTAGTGCTATGCCAAGCTGTCAAACCTGTATCCGCACTCCAGAGTGTATGTAAAGTGAGTGTACGTAAAACGGGGTATGCCTGTATATGTTTTATTAATCCCTGTGGGTTTTGCACTTTAGGTTGAATTGCACTTACCTTTGTTTGGGGGGCCTGTGAGCTCCCCTTTTTCCTGCGCATACTTTTGAGTACACCAATTATAGGCTCTGTGGCATGGCTGATGAATTATAGTTTGGTATTTTTAATTAAGGGTGTATATATACTTTTTGAGAAAGCCTGCTACACATCTGGATCCTGAGAAAGCCCTAAGTGTGGATGAAACGCGTCGATCCATTGCATTGTAGGATGTGCTGTAATACACCTTTTTAGATATTGTATTCTCATATGTTGTTTTTACTATCTTGTCTTTAATAACATTTATGTTTTTATAAATTGTATTTTTTCTAATGCTAGTTTTTGGGCACATTAAAATCCCCATTCTCCTCGTCTACAGGGTCCTGCCTGTGAGACTTGATTTATTTTCGGCATTCACTTTATAGGGGATTTTGCCGGTACTCTTTTTTGGATAGATAATTACTCTCCACCCAATTTCCATAGTTCCTGTACAACTGGAGAGCCATAGTTTGGAGACCCCTGCTTAAAAGGGACAGCGCTCCCATATATTTGTAGAATTATTCAGTTGTGATTTATCCTGGCATTGTAGAGAGTACAGCAATTTTATGTTTACTTGTTTGTTTAAACCCCTCAATGCCAGTGCCTCTCGGCCCTTTAAGAGGTTTCTGATGCTGAGAGGCAAGGCAGGGTTTATCCACTTGCCCCACCAAAAGATTTACCCCCCTTTAATGATAAGGCCATTTTTTGTGATTCGGCACTGCAATGCTGCATTATTTTAACTGACAATTGCGCGGTCGTGCGACGCTGTACCCAAATAAAATTGATGTCCTTTTTTTCCCACAAATAGAACTTTCCTGTGGTGGTATTTGATCACCTCTGCAATTTTATATTGTTTGCGCTATAAATAATTTATGCTTTCTGCTATAAAACATATCTAATTACCAAAAATAACAAAAAACAAAAAAAAAATACAGTTTGGCCAAAATTCATGAAGAAATTAGATTTCTCTAATTTTTTTTCAAATTTTTTTCAAATTTTCAAAATTTTCTTATTGGATATGCTTTATAGCAGAAAGAAAAAAATATATATATTTTTTTTAAAATGTTGTTACCAGTTAACTGCTTGCCGACCGCCGCAAGTAGACTTACTGCGGCGGTCAGCCCCTGCCAGGCAGAGTGACGTTAATTAACGTCACTAGCCTGGGAGGGTCTGGGGAGCGAGCGCGCGCCCGCGGAGGCACGCTCCCGCTCCCGCGCGGTCACGGACCCCCCCCCCCCCGCGCGTGTGACCAGCGGACCCGATGTCCGCCGGTCACTCGGCGATCGTCGTGGGAGAGGGAGAAAGTCAGGCGGCTTGTGTAAACAAGCCACCTGTCATTCTCCTCGCTGTAAAGACACTGATCACACGGATCTACTATGTAGATCCGTTGATCAGTGTCCTTACAGCTTAAGCCACAGCCAATCACAGTAGAAAGCACGCCCCTAGGGACACACACATCCCCTCCCTCCCAAATAAAGTTAACCCTTTCACTACCAGTGTATTTTTACAGTAACATTGCATATGTATAGCACTGGTTACTGTAGAAATGTCACTGGTAACCCCAAAAGTGTCAAAAATGTCAGTCAAGGGTCCGATCTGTCCGCCACAATGTCGCAGTACCGCAAAAAAAATCGCAGATCGCCGTCATTACGCGTTAAAAAAAAAAACAACAAAAATGACAAAAATCTTTCCCTTTGTTAGTAAATGCGATAACTTTTGCGCAAACCAATAAAAATACGCTTTTTGCGATTTTTTTTACCAAACATATGTAGGATAAAACAAATTGGCCGAAAATGTTAAAACATTTTGATTTTTACATTTTTTGGGGGGGGGAATTTCATATAAAAAAATGTGAAAAATATTGCTATTTTTGCAAAATTGTCGCTCTTTTTTTGTTTATAGCGCGTGATCAAAAAATCGCACAGGTGATCAAATACCACCAAAAGAAAGCTCTGTTTGTGGGAAAAAAAGGACGCCAAATTCGTTTAGGTACAGCGTCGCACGACCGCGCAATTGTCCGTTAAAGTCACGCAGTGCCGAATCGCAAAATGCCCCCTGGTCTTTTAGCAGGAAAATCCTCCG
Source organism: Pelophylax lessonae (assembly GCF_965119305.1). Lineage (NCBI taxonomy): Eukaryota > Metazoa > Chordata > Amphibia > Anura > Ranidae > Pelophylax > Pelophylax lessonae. The sequence continues at coordinate 20,574,480 of NC_138779.1, read as the reverse complement.
GGGCTTAAGTGGTTAAAGTAGCGCAATGCTACATAGCAAAAATAGCTTGCTCAACACGTCTGAAACAAAAAAAAAACAATAATTTATACTTTCTGCTATAAAACATATCTAATTACCAAAAAAAGAACAAAATACAAAAAACAAAAAATACAGTTTGGCCTAAATTGATGAAGAAATTAGATTTCTCAAAATTTGTTTTACATTTTTTTTCAAATTTTCAAATTTTCCTTATTGGATATGCTTTATAGCAGAAAGAAAAAAAATATTTTTTTTAAAAAAAACGTTGTTACCAGTTAAAGTACCGCAATGCTACATAGCAAAAAATAGCTTGGTCAACACGTCTGAAACAAAAAAACAATAATTTATACTTTCTGCTATAAAACATATCTAATTACCAAAAAAAAAGAACAAAAAACAAAAAAAAAATACAGTTTGGCCTAATTTGATGAAGAAATTAGATTTCTCAAATTTTTTTTCACATTTTTTTCAAATTTTCTTATGCTTTATAGCAGAAAGTAAAAAAAAAAATGTTTTTTGTTTTTTCAAAACTTTGTTACCAGTTAAAGTAGCTACATAGCAAAAAATGGCCTGGTCATAGGGGGGGGGGGGGTTTAAACTTTCCGGAGCTGAAGTGGTTAACAATAACAAAAATAATACCAGAAAGAAATATAAAATACATGATTGTTTGCGCTATAAACAAAAAAAAACACGTCTAAAACAAAGAAAAAAAAACAATTTATACTTTCTGCTATAAAACATTTCTAATTATCAAAAAATAAAAATAAAAAAATACAGTTTGGCCTAAATTGATGAAGAAATTAGATTTCTCTAGTTTTTTTTTTTTTTTTTCAATTTTTTTTTTCAAATTTTCAAATTTTTATTATTGGATAGCAGAAAATAAAAAAATATTGTTTTTAAAAAAAAAAAAAAAAAAAAAACGTTGTTACCAGTTAAAGTAGCGCAATGCTACATAGCAAAAAATGGCCTGGTCATAGGGGAGGGGGGGGGGGTTGGTTAAACTTTCCGGAGCTGAAGAGGATAACAATAACAGAAATAATACCAGAAAGAAATATAAAATACATGATTGTTTGTGCTATGAACACATAAAAAAACAACACAACAATAATTTATACTTTCTGCTATAAAACATTTCTAATTACCAAAAAAATAAAAATAAAAAAATACAGTTTGGCCTAAATTGATGAAGAAATTAGATTTCTCTATTTTTTTTTTTCTATTTTTTTTTTCAAATTTTCAAATTTTTATTATTGGATAGCAGAAAGTAAAAAAATATTGTTTTTTTAAAAAAAAAAAAAAAAATGTTGTTACCAGTTAAAGTAGCGCAATGCTACATAGCAAAAAATGGCCTGGTCATAAGGGGGGGTTGATTAAACTTTCCGGAGCTGAAGTGGATAGCAATAACAAAAAATAATACCAGAAAGAAATATAAAATACATGATTGCACTATTATTTTGTGCCACCCAGCTAAGGATGCTCACCGTGAGCCAGTGTTAATTTTGTCGACTAAAACCGACTAAAACGTTTTCGTCGACTAACACAATTCAGATGACTAAAATACGACTAAAACTAAAATGGCATTTTAGTCAAAAGACTATAACTAAAACTAAATCGAAATTTGCTGCCAAAAATTAACACTGGTGCATGCTCAAAGCATAAATAATAACATATTAGATTTTTCACTCCAGGACCAGCAGTAGTATATAATGAGTTTGGAAATTGTAGAGAAATGCTTAAATAATGCATTACAAATTACAATTGAACTACACCCATTTGATTATAGATGACTAACATGAGTTTTAGTCGACTAAAATGTTGGGCGTTTTAGTCGACTAAAATATACTGGAGTTTTAGTCGACTAAATACGACTAAAACTAAAACACTTGCAGAAGACTAAAATACGACTAAAACTAAAATGCCGTTTTAGTCCTAAGACTAAGACTAAAACTAAATTGAAATTTGCTGCCAAAATTAACACTGCCGTGAGCAAGGATTGAGATCTGCACCCATACCGAACCACGCGTCATTGGATCCCTAATGGGAGGGCACCAGAAGAGGGAGGGGGAGGGGCTAGGAGAACAACATTATTATATATTGTCATCCAGCCCCTCCCATTTCATCTCCTGCCTGTCGAATGATTACAAAACAATGCGGCGTGATCCCGGGGAAACCTTTGCGTTTCCAAAATTGACGGGAGAGGCCGGCGTTTATAATTTTTATGTCGTGCCTTTCCGTTTCCGCCCGGTAACATTGTACTTTTCAGTTACGATTATTTAACTGCGTAAGAAGGTCTGGAATCGAATAAGTGAGAGTTCAATGACTACCGTCATTTCATAACATATCACCCCGAATGGGTTCCATATGTGGCCGCCATAAAACAGCCCGGCTTTATCTGTGTTAGTTTTGCAGCGCTCTCCTAAGCAATATACATGTCAGCGTTTGCATGCTTGTTTTTTTCAGAAGCCACATATGTAGACATGAAAAATAAGACTTCATAATTTATTTTTCTATAAAGCGAGGAGGAATTCCCATGCCGCCGACGGCTTCCAATTGGCAACGTCACAAACTCCGGCACTGAGATCTCTTCAGCGGGGTTTGTAAATCTCCTGAACCTCGCTGCTGGGAAAATGTACAAAGTGAAAACACTCCGCGCGTTCCGGACATGGCGGCCGCTGTGTCCCGTTAACTACTTCTGGACCGGGAGGTTTTACCCCCCTTAAGGACCAGGCCATTTTTTTTTTTTTTTTTTTGCGATTCGACACTGCGCTACTTTAATTAACCACTTAAGCCCCGGAAGATTTTACCCCCTTCCTGACCAGGGGGTATTTTGCGATTTTTTACTGTGTGACTTTAACGGACAATTGCGCGGTCGTGCGACGCTGTACCCAAACGAATTTGGCGTCCTTTTTTTCCCACAAACAGAGCTTTCTTTTGGTGGTATTTGATCACCTGTGTGATTTTTTGATCATGCGCTATAAACAAAAAGAGAGCGAAAATTTTGCAAAAATAACAATATTTTTCAAATTTTTTTATATGAAATTCCCCCCCAAAAAATGTAAAAATCAAAATTTTTTAACATTTTAGGCCAATTTGTTTTCTGCTACATATGTTTGGTTAAAAAAGAAATCGCAAAAAGCGTATTTTGATTGGTTTGCGCAAAAGTTATTGCGTTTACTAAGGGAAAGATTTTTGTCATTTTTATTGTTTTTTTTTTTTAACTAGTAATGGCAGCGATCTGCGATTTTTTGCGGGGCTGCGACATTGCGGCAGACAGATCGGACCCTTGACTGACATTTTTTACACTTTTGGGGGTACCAGTGACATTACTTCAGTAATCAGTGCTATACATATGTACTGTTACTGTAAAAATGACACTGGCAGGGAAGGGGTTAACTTTATTGGAGAGGGAGGGGCTAAGTGTGTCCCTAGGGGCGTGCTTCTAACTGTAAAGGGGTGTGGCTGTTTGTGTAACAACAGAGATATAAGATCCTGCATAGCAAGACCGTATGATCTGTGCTTTTACACAGGGGAGAATGACAGACGACTTTGTTTACATTAGCCGCCTGCCTTTCTCCCTCTCCACCCGACGATCGCAAGTGACAGTCACAGGCGCCGGCTTCTTAGGGTACGAGCGGGGGCGGGAGCATGCCTCCGGCGGCGTGCGCTCGCCCCCTATTGGCTCCTAGGCTAGTGACGTACCGGTACGTCACTTTGCCTGGGAGGGGCTGATCGCCGCCCGACTTTATAGTCGGGCGGCGGTCGGCAAGTGGTTAATGACCAGGCCATTTTTTATTTTTTTTGCGATTCGACACTGCGCTACTTTAATTAAATAGTGTAAATACAGCTAACAAATAACCAAATAGGATAAAAATAGCAGCCAGCAAAACAACTGACATCAATTTGTTACAATATAGACACAATACAAAGTGCCGCGCTAATTCCCGGCTCACACTTCTGCGATGCGGGAATGCTGCGAATATGCAGCGTGTTCCCGCATCGCATCCGCTCCCCTGGTAGTTCACACTGCCATATGCGATACGCAGGGGGTGTCAATTAAAAGTTATCGACACCCCCAGTTGAGATCGAATATCGCAGTGCGATCTGCAAGTGTGAACCACCATGCAATCCGATTCTGCTGCGGATAAAAAAAAAGGGTCATGTGCGAGTTTAGTGCAATTGCAGTTCGAATTCAGCCATACAAACTGTATGGCTGAAATTTGCACCACACAGAGATTGCATGTGATTTTAGGAGCAGTGCGCTCCGAATTACATGCGATCTCTGTGATCGCACTAATGTGAACCGGCACTTAACCACTTAAGCCCCGGAGGATTTGGCTGCTAAAAGACCAGGGGTTTTTTTGCGATTTTTTTACTGCGTGACTTTAACGGACAATTGCGCGGTCGTGCGACGCTGTACCTAAACTAATTTGACGTCCTTTTTTTCCCACAAACAGAGCTTTCTTTTGGTGGTATTTGATCGCCTGTGCGATTTTTTGATCATGCGCTATAAACAAAAAAATAGCGTAAATTTTGCAAAAAATAACAATATTTTTCACATTTTTTTATATGAAATTCCCCAAAAAAATGTAAAAATCAAAATTTTTTAACATTTTCTGCCAATTTGTTTTATGCTACATATGTTTGGTAAAAAAAATCGCAAAAAGCGTATTTTGATTGGTTTGCGCAAAAGTTATCGCGTTTACTAACAAAGGGAAAGATTTTTGTCATTTTTGGTGTTTTTTTTTTTTAACGCGTAATGGCGGCGATCTGCGATTTTTTTTCGGTACTGCGACATTGCGGCGGACAGATCGGACCCTTGACTGACATTTTTGACACTTTTGGGGGTACCAGTGACATTACTGCAGTAATCAGTGCTATATATATGCACTGTTACTGCAAAAATGACACTGGCAGGGAAGGGGTTAACTTTATTGGACAGGGAGGGGTTAAGTGTGTCCCTAGGGACGTGCTTCTAACTGTAAAGGGGTGTGGCTGTGTGTGTAACTACAGAGATATAAGATCCTGCATAGCAGGACCGTATGATCTGTGCTTTTACACAGGGGAGAATGATTAATGACCAGGCCATTTTTTATTTTTTTTGCGATTCGACACTGCGCTACTTTAATTAATTTATGGCTGAAATTTGCACCACACAGAGATCGCATGTAAATTAGGAGCAGTGCGCTCCGAATTACATGCGATCTCTGTGATCGCACTAATGTGAACCGGCACTTAATGATAATAACAAATACATTGCCGCCAATATATTGAAAGTAAAATTTGTGTAAACCTTCTTCTTAAGGCAACGTTCACATGTCAGCGTAGCGATCGCGGGCAGAATCACCGCGATTCCGCCCGCGATCCAGAAATCATTGCAAATCGCGGGACGCCTGCGCGTTGCCCGTGATTTGCAATAGCACCCCAAACGCTGTGCCGCGATTTCCGCCTGCCGAATCGCGGTAACATCGCGAAAGAAAAAAAAATTGCAGGACGCATGACGCCCCAAAGAAACTCTTGATTTTTTTTGTGCGATGTTACCGCGATTCAGCAGGTGGAAATCGCTGCAACATTGCACAGCGTTTGGGGTGCTATTGCAAATCACGGGCAACGCACAGGCGTCCCGCGATTTGCAATGATTTCTGGATCGCGGGCGGAATCGCGGTGATTCTGCCCACGATTGCTACGCTGACATGTGAACGTAGCCTTAGAGGTAATAAAGAATGCAAAAATGTCCATAAAGTGAAAAAAAAGATGAAATTGGAAACAGTGAAAACTGCGCTGCTTTAACCACTTCTGGACCGGAAGGCTTTCCCCCTTAATGACCAGGCCATTTTTTTTGCGATTCGGCACTGCGTTAATTTAACGGACAATTGCGCGGTCGTGCGACGCTGTACCCAAATAAAATTGATGTCCTTTCTTTCCCACAAATAGAGCTTTCTTTTGGGGGTATTTGATTACCTCTGCGATTTTTACTTTTTGCACTGTAAACAAAAAAAAAAGAGCGACAATTCTGAAAAAAAAAAACAATATTTTTCACATTCTGCTATATGACATTCCCAATAAAAAAAATGTAAAAATCTAATTTTTTTCATCATTTTAGGCAAATTTGTATTCTGCCACATATTTTTGATAAAAAAAAAAAAAAATCCCAATAAGCGTATTTTGATTGGTTTGCACAAAAGTTATCGTGTCTACAAACTACGGGAAAGATTTATGTCACTTTTATTTTATTTTACTAGTAATGGCGGCGATCTGCGATTTTTAGCGGGACTGCGACATTGCGGCAGACAGATCGGACCCCTAACTGACATTTTTGACACTTTTGAGGGGACCAGTGACATTACTACAGTAATCAGTGCTAAAAATATGCACTGTCACTGTACTAATGGCACTGGAAGGGAAGGGGTTAACCAGGGGTGATCAAAGGGTTAGGTGTGAGCCTAGGGGGTGTTTTCAAACTGTATGGGGGAGGGATTTGTGGAATCAACACAGAGACTTGTGATCCTAAATAGAGGGATCACAAGCGCTCTGTGTTCATTCCAGAGAGAACAACGGTCTGCTTTGTTTACAAAGGCTGACTGTCTTTCTCTCTCCACGGGGAGCGATCATGGGTGCCCGGTGGCAATTGCGGCTGACGGCCCCATGGATCAGGTTCCCCGCCACCTAATGGGGATATATGCACTGTTACTGTAATAATGACATTGGCAGGGAAGGGGTTAACCTAGTGGATGATCAAAGGGTTAAGTGTGAGCCTAGGGGGTGTTTTCTAACTGTATGGGGAGGGACTTGTGGAATCAACACAGAGATCTGTGATCCTAAATAGGAGGAACACAGGAGCTGTTTACAACAGCAGACCGTCATTCTCTCTCCGCGGGGAGCAATCGCAGCCGCCGGTCCCGTGGATCGGGTTTCCCGCTTCCTATTGGGGGCGGCAGGCGCCATACATCGAATCGCGCAGTTAAGCCAGCTTGCCACAGTGTATATGCGGTGGGCGTTCGGCAATTGGTTAAAGGGACTCTAGACTATAGTCAGCAACAAAGTTTCCTTTTTTTTTTTTTTTATATACACTATATTGTCAAAAGTATTGGGACGCCTGCCTTTACACGCACATGGAACTAGACTGAGCGTCGGTTCACACATATGCGATGGCAGACATCGCATGTGATTCAGAGCGCTCTGCAAGTCACATGCGATGTCTGTGCGTTGTGAAATCAGCCATACAGATTGTGTGGCTGAATTTGCATCGCATTCGGACCAAAGTCAACAGGACCCTTTTTGGGTCCGCAGCAGAATCCCACCTGTGCGATCCGATTCATGTCCGAACTGACAGTTCGCGCTTTGATATGTGTTGAGGGAGGGGTCTTTTGTTGCTGGCTGTTGGGTATCTATTGTTGCTGGAGGGCACCTACTGTATTTGTTGCTGGGGAGGTCTACTGTTGCTGGTGGGGAATCGATAGTGGGGTCAAATCGATGTCCGTTTTCGACTGCATTGACGGGAAACTTCAAAGGGTGCAGGGAGGAAAACTTTTCTCAATCAATGAATTTTCAGGCAGCGTCTGTGGTTGTTGCTCAGAAATTACATTCATTTTAAAATTGAATGTTGAAAGGAAAAGACAATTTTCGAACGACATTTGTCCATTCATCGAAAGTTTAAAGAATGTTCATACGAATGTTCATCGAACAATCTCATCCAAAAATCTATACATGTATAGCCAGCATAAGGCTCGTACACACTATGAGAAAATCGGGCGAGAATTGTCGTCCGAAGAACTTTCATACAATTTTCGTATAGTGTGTACACAACTTTCGACAGCCAATTCGTACGAAAATTCCGAAAGGACAGACTCCAAAATGTTTCTCGTACGGGAACAGAACGAACGATTTTCGTTTAATGTAAACTGTTTGTGTACGATTTTCGTACAAGAAAAATCAGAAAAGAAAGACTGTGCATGATCAGAAACAATAAACAAAAAAAAAGCCTTTGTCGTACGAAAATTTTTGGTACAAATTTTCTTTCATTGGTTCCGATTTGCTGGGAAACAACGAGGAAAATCAGACGATTGTTCGCCTGATTTTCTTATAGTTTGTACCCCACTTTGCTTATCACCACAAAATTATACTTAGTTCTGTATTGTCTAAAAGGGGAGGTCCTGGGAAGTGGGTAGGGTGTGGAACCAAGGTATGTTGCTCAGAGGTGGGTAGGGGGGTGGAACCAAGTAATGTTGCTCAGAGGTGGGTAGATGGTGGAACCAAGGGATTTTGCTCAGAGGTGGGTAGGGAGTGTAACCAAGGGATGTTGCTCAGAGGTGGGTAAGGGGTGGAACCAAGGGATGTTGCTCAGAGGTGGGTAGGTGGGGGAACCAAGGGATTTTGCTCAGAGGTGGGTAGGGAGTGTAACCAAGGGATGTTGCTCAGAGGTGGGTAAGGGGTGGAACCAAGGGATGTTGCTCAGCGGTGGGTAGGGGGTGCAACCAAGGAATGTTGCTCAGAGGTGGGTAGATGGTGGAACCAAGGGATTTTGCTCAGAGGTGGGTAGGGAGTGTAACCAAGGGATGTTGCTCAGAGGTGGGTAAGGGGTGGAACCTAGGGATGTTGCTCAGCGGTGGGTAGGGGGTGCAACCAAGGAATGTTGCTCAGAGGTGGGTAGGGGGTGGAACCAAGGGATGTTGCTCAGAGGTGGGTAGAGGGTAGAACCAAGGAATGTTTCTCGGAGGTGGGTAGGGGGTAGAACCAAGGGATGTTGCTCAGAGGTGGGTAGGGGGTGGAACCAAGGGATGTTGCTCAGAGGTGGGTAAGGGGTGGAACCAAGTAATGTTGCTCAGAGGTGGGTAGATGGTGGAACCAAGGGATTTTGCTCAGAAGTGGGTAGGGGGTGTAACCAAGGGATGTTGCTCAGAGGTGGGTAGGGGGTGGAACCAAGGGATGTTGCTCAGAGGTGGGTAGGTGGGGGAACCAAGGGATGTTGCTCAGAGGTGGGTAGGGGATGGAACCAAGGGATGTTGCTCAGAGGTGGGTAGGGGGTGGAACCAAGGGATGTTGCTCAGAGGTGGGTAGGTGGTGGAACCAAAGGATGTGGCTCAGAGGTGGGTAGGGGGTAGAACCAAGGGATGTTGCTCAGAGGTGGGTAGGGGGTGATACCAAGGGATGTTACTCAGAGGTGGGTAAAGGGTGGAACCAAGTAATGTTGCTCAGAGGTGGGTAGATGGTAGAACCAAGGGATTTTGCTCAGAGGTGGGTAGGGGGTGTAACCAAGGGATGTTGCTCAGAGGTGGGTAGGTTGGGGAACCAGGGGATGTTGCTCAGAGGTGGGTAGGGGGGTGCAACCAAGGGATGTTGCTCAGAGGTGGGTAGGGGGTGGAACCAAGGGATGTTGCTCAGAGGTGGGTAGGGGTGGAACCAAGGGATGTTGCTCAGAGGTGGGTAGGGGGTGAAACCAAGGGATGTTGCTCAGAGGTGGGTAGGGGGTAGAACCAAGGGATGTTGCTCAGAGGTGGGTAGGGAGTGGAACCAAGGGATGTTACTCAGAGGTGGATAGGGGGGGTGGAACCAAAGGATGTTGCTCAGAGGTGGGTAGGGGGTGGAACCAAGGGATGTTGCTCAGAGGTGGATAGGGGGTGGAACCAAAGGATGTTGCTCAGAGGTGGGTAGGGGGTGGAACCAAGGGATGTTGCTCAGAGATGGGTAGGTGCACTTGTGCACAGTCATGTTGGAACAGGAAGGGGCCATCCCCAATTGTCCAAAATGTCTTGGTATGCTGGCACCTTAAAAGTTTCCTTCACTGGAACTAAAGGGCCAAACCCAATCCCTTAAAAACAACCCCACACCATAATCCCCTCTCCACCAAATGATTTGGACCAGTGCACAAAGCAAGGTCCATAAAGACATGGGCGAGGGAGTTTGTGGTGGAGGAACTTGACTGGCCTGCACAGAGTCCTGACCTCAACCCGATAAGACACCTTTGAGATGAATTAGAGTGGAGACTGCGAGACAGGCCTTCTTGTCCAACATCAGTGCCTGACCTCACAAATGTGCTTCTGGAAGAATGGTCAAACATTCCCATAAACCTTGTGGACAGCCTTCCCAGAAGAGTTGAAGCTGTTATAGCTGCAAAGGGTGGGCCAACTCAATATTGAACCCTACAGGCTAAGACTGGGATGCCATTAAAGTTCATGTGTGTGTAAAGGCCGGCGTCCCAATACTTTTGACAATATAGTGTCAAAATGATGCTTGATACATGGCTGAGTCTTTCTTGTTTTATTGGACAGGAAATACGTCATAACTGTGTAGTTCCACTAGGAAGACCTAGTCACCCCAAGTCACCTCAGGTGAGTGTTGTCATCCCAGGTCACCTCAGGTGAGTGTTGTCACCGCAGGTCACCTCAGGTGAGTGTTGTCAGCCCAGGTCACCTCGGGTGAGTGTTGTCACTCCAGGTCACCTCGGGTGAGTGTTGTCATCCCAGGACACCTCAGGTGAGTGTTGTCACCCCAGGACACAATGTGTGCTGCTTCAGGTAAAAATAAAGTGAAAAGACCTAAAAAAGAAAACAAATGCAGTCACCACATCTACGGATCGGTAAGCTGCATATATTATGATTTTAGTTCTTGGAATTAGATACACTTTAAGTATGGACACTAAGGGGTCTCTTTATAAAGCATTCGTTGGACAAACGTCACCCTCATTCGTGCAGGCTGGACACATTTTCTCCATATTTTCTGTAATTGATTGATACATTGCTATGATAGTCAGCTCCATCTAGTGGCCAAAATGTGGTATATTTTGTTATCGCTGTATTTCAGAAAACTTTAAGGCATTTTGGACACTAGATGGAGCTGAAGATATTAGGAATTGATCCTCAGGTCCATCTAGTGGCCATAATGTGGTATTTTCCTGAACAACTGTTTCTTAAGAATGAATAACATTCGACTTGTAGAGGAGATAGAAGGAGAACATTCTGTTTTGCCCCAGTTCACAATTTTTATTTTATTTTTGTTTTAGTAATACACCTCACTTTTGGGGTTTTTCTTCTCTGACATGTTTGCTTTAAATGAGCCAAAAGGCTAATCTGAACCAACCATCTCTATAAATACAGCATAATGTATTGGTATTACCTGGTGTGGGAATAGGAAAGTCATCTAGGCACATACAACCTCCATGTTGCATTAGTCCTGTGCTTTGTTACAGGATATTTAAAACTCCATACAGGATAGGAAAACACAACCCAGCTGTGCAATTAAACCGCGGTGAAGCCGGGGCGATTATTGCCCCGCGCTCCTCGAGCAACGATCCCACCGCTAGGAACCCGAAGAAAACGATACGAATACCGCCGGACAAAACATGCATATGGAAAGAGGAAAATTTAATGGCAAGTTTATAGCAGGTAAATCAGGGGTAATGTTGATTTCATTTCATCGATTTAACCGTACCGGATTTATACGTTCGCCAATTATTCCCGGCGTGATTTAAAATCGCCACCAATTAAACCACACAACATTATGTTTTTTTTTAAATCTAGTTAACCACTTAAGCCCCGGAGCATTTGGCTGCTCAAAGACCAGGCCCTTTTTTGTGATTCGGCACTGCGTGATTTTAATGGACAATTGCGCGGTCGTGCGACGCTGTACCCAAATAAAATTGACGTCCTTTTTTTCCCACAAACAGAGCTTTATTTTGGTGGTATTTGATCACCTGTGCAATTTTTATTTTTTGCGCTATAAACAAAAAAATTTGCGACAATTTTGAAAAAATAACAATATTTTTTACATTTTTGTATATAAAATTCTCCAAAAAAAAATTAAAAATTAAAATGTTTTAACATTTTAGCCAATTTGTTTTCTGCTACATATTTTTGGTTAAAAAAAAATCGCAATAAGCGTATTTTGATTGGTTTGCGCAAAAGTTATTGGGTTTACTAACTACGGGAATGATTTATGTCATTTTTATTGTTTTTTTTTTAACGAGTAATGGCGGCGATCTGCGATTTTTTTTGCGGGACTGTGACATTGCAGCGGACAGATCGGACCCCTAACTGACATTTTTGACACTTTTGGGGGAACCAGTGACATTACTGCAGTAATCAGTGCTAAAAGTATGCACTGTTACTGTAAAAATGACACTGGCAGGGAAGGGGCTTAACTTTATTGGTGATCAAAGAGTTAAGTGTGTCCCTAGGGGTGTGATTCTAACTGTCAGGGGGCGTGGCTTATTAGATCATCACAGAGACATACGATCCTATATAGCAGGATTGCATAGCCTCTGTGATGATCTAAGGGAGAATGACAGGCGGCTGTGTTTACATCAGCCGTCTGTCTTTCTCCCACTCCTGAGGGAGATCACGAGTGGCCAGCAGACATCAGAGCCGCCGGTCACACGCGTGGGGAAGGCAGGGAACGAGCGGGGGTGGGAGCGTGGGCGAGTGACGTACCGGTACGTCACTTTGCCTGTAGGGGGCTGACTGCCGCAGTATATAGTCGTGCGGCAGTTGGCAAGTGGTTAAAGGAGATGCAATCCCCATCACTAAAATCTCATAGAAGATTTATCATGTTATTGTCATTTTCTTATATTTAAACCTGCAAAAAATAATCCCTGGTGATCCCGCCTTATTCGGGTGCTTCCTGGTAATGGGTGACAACGCTCTGCCACTGACTTCTAACTGCTCTGCTGTGTTGTCACCATCAGGTTTTGTTTTTGTTTTTTTCTCTTTTCCAGATTTTTGGTATTATGTATTGATGTATTAATTTTTGGTAGTATCAGTTTCTGTCTGAAGCATTGTATGTGATGTATACTGATATGTATTGTTGTCTATTTCAGATACTATGATATTTTGAAAATCTGTCTGATATGTATACAATGTTTGGATCCCGAAGAAGCTTTTTCAGTGAAACGCGTTGATCCATCAGCAGATTACATTATTTATACTTTGTATCGATTTTAATGGATTGTATGTATATTCTAATAAAATATTTATTTTTCTTTTATATTATATGTGAATACATAGGTTTCTAATATTTAAGAGGCACATTCAAATCGCCACTGTCCAGGTCTGATAGATACATTTTCTTTTTGATTTTTCCTTCCCCCATTCACATTTCTATAGGTTATAGGGTGACAACACTCTCTCCTGTCTTCTAACTGTTCTCCTGCGTTGTCACCATCAGGAAACACACTTTGATTAATACCATGTAGTCATTGTTGGAGTACATTCTCCTTCTTGACTTCTTCAGGCACTTCCTGTTATATGGTGACAATGCACCATCCCTGCTTCCCAATTGTTTTCCTGTGTTGTCACCCTGTCACATGCTCTCCCAATGCAGGCCGCAGGGTCTTGTACTGAAGCACCTTTCACCGGTATGGACCACTTTTGTCACCATCAGGAAACTTGCTTTGATTAATACCATGTAGTCATTGTTGGAGTACATTGTCCTTCCTGACTTCTTCAGGAACTTCCTGTTAAAGGGTGACAACATTCTCTTTTTTGTCTTCCAACTGTTTTCCTGCGTTGTCACCATCAGGAAACTTGCTTTTATTAATACCATGTAGTCATTGTTGGAGTACATTGTCCTTCCTGACTTCTTCAGGAACTTCCTGTTAAAGGGTGACAACACTCTCCCCTGTCTTCCAACTGTTGTCACCATTAGCAAACCCACTTTGCATAATACCATGGTGTCATTGTTGGAGGGTGTTCTTCTTACTGACTCCTTCAGGAACTTCCTGTTATAGGGTGACACCATCCCATCCCTATTTCCCAATTGTTATCCTTTGTTGTCACTCTGTCAAATGCTCTCCCAATGCAGGCCGCAAGGTCTTGTGCTGAAGCAGCTTACACAGGCGTTGACCATTGTTGTCACTATCATAAACCGACCTTAATACCACACAGTCATTCTTGGAGTGCATTCTTCTTATTGACTTCTTCAGGCACTTCCTGTTATAGGGTGACAACACTCTCTCTTGTCTTCCAACTGTTCTCCTGCATTGTCACCATCAGGAAACCCACTTTGATTAATAACCATGTAGTCATTGTTGGAGTACATTCTCCTTCTTGACTTCTTCAGGCACTTCCTGTTATATGGTGACAATGCACCATCCCTGCTTCCCAATTGTTTTCCTGTGTTGTCACCCTGTCACATGCTCTCCCAATGCAGGCCGCAGGGTCTTGTACTGAAGCACCTTTCACCGGTATGGACCACTGTTGTCACCATCAGGAAACTTGCTTTGATTAATACCATGTAGTCATTGTTGGAGTACATTGTCCTTCCTGACTTCTTCAGGCACTTCCTGTTATAGGGTGACAACATTCTCTTTTGTCTTCCAACTGTTTTCCTGCGTTGTCACCATCAGGAAACTTGCTTTGATTAATACCATGTAGTCATTGTTGGAGTACATTGTCCTTCCTGACTTCTTCAGGAACTTCCTGTTAAAGGGTGACAACACTCGCCCCTGTCTTCCAACTGTTGTCACCATTAGCAAACCCACTTTGCATAATACCATGGTGTCATTGTTGGAGGGTGTTCTTCTTACTGACTCCTTCAGGAACTTCCTGTTATAGGGTGACACCATCCCATCCCTATTTCCCAATTGTTATCCTGTGTTGTCACTCTGTCAAATGCTCTCCCAATGCAGGCCGCAAGGTCTTGTGCTGAAGCAGCTTACACAGGCGTTGACCATTGTTGTCACTATCATAAACCGACCTTAATACCACACAGTCATTCTTGGAGTGCATTCTTCTTATTGACTTCTTCAGGCACTTCCTGTTATAGGGTGACAACACTCTCTCTTGTCTTCCAACTGTTCTCCTGCATTGTCACCATCAGGAAACCCACTTTGATTAATAACCATGTAGTCATTGTTGGAGTACATTCTCCTTCTTGACTTCTTCAGGCACTTCCTGTTATATGGTGACAATGCACCATCCCTGCTTCCCAATTTTTTTCCTGTGTTGTCACCCTGTCACATGCTCTCCCAATGCAGGCCGCAGGGTCTTGTACTGAAGCACCTTTCACCGGTATGGACCACTGTTGTCACCATCAGGAAACTTGCTTTGATTAATACCATGTAGTCATTGTTGGAGTACATTGTCCTTCCTGACTTCTTCAGGCACTTCCTGTTATAGGGTGACAACATTCTCTTTTGTCTTCCAACTGTTTTCCTGCGTTGTCACCATCAGGAAACTTGCTTTGATTAATACCATGTAGTCATTGTTGGAGTACATTGTCCTTCCTGACTTCTTCAGGAACTTCCTGTTAAAGGGTGACAACACTCGCCCCTGTCTTCCAACTGTTGTCACCATTAGCAAACCCACTTTGCATAATACCATGGTGTCATTGTTGGAGGGTGTTCTTCTTACTAACTCCTTCAGGAACTTCCTGTTATAGGGTGACACCATCCCATCCCTATTTCCCAGTTGTTATCCTGTGTTGTCACTCTGTCAAATGCTCTCCCAATGCAGGCCGCAAGGTCTTGTGCTGAAGCAGCTTACACAGGCGTTGACCATTGTTGTCACTATCATAAACCGACCTTAATACCACACAGTCATTCTTGGAGTGCATTCTTCTTACTGACTTCTTCAGGCACTTCCTGTTATAGGGTGACAACACTCTCTCTTGTCTTCCAACTGTTCTCCTGCGTTGTCACCATCAGGAAACCCACTTTGATTAATACCATGTAGTCATTGTTGGAGTAGGTTCTCCTTCCTGACTTATTCACGAACTTCCTTTTATAGGGTGACAATGCTCTGCCCCTGTCTTCCAACTGTTGATCTACATTGTCACCATCAGGAAACACACTTTGATTAATAACATGTAGTCACTGTCGGAGTACATTCTCCTTCCTGACTTCTTCAGGCACCATCCCTGTTTCCCAATTGTCCTCCTGTGTTGTCACTCTGTCACATGCTCTCCCAATGCAGGCCGAAAGGTCTTGTGCTGAAGCACCGTACACAGGCATTGACCATTGTTGTCACCTTCATAAACCCACTTTAATAATACCATGCAGTCGTTCTTGGAGCACGTTCTTATTGACTTCTTCAGGCACTTCCTGTTATAGGGTGACAACATTCTCTCTTGTATTCCAACTGTTCTCCTGCCTTGTCACCATCAGGAAACCCACTTTAATTAATACCATGTAGTCATTGTTGGAGTACATTATCCTTCTTGGCTTCTTCAGCAACTTCCTGTTATAGGGTGACAATGTCTCCCAACTGTTCTCCTGCGTTTACACCCGGTCATATGGGCTTTCAATGGAGACCGACACCCCTGCTTTGTCCCCCTCCCCTGCAGCTCTTCCGGCTTCTCCTCCTTTTTCTTTCTTCAGCCCCACTGCAGAGGAATTGGTATCTATGTCACCACCCCCCTGCTGTGCCCCCCTCCCCTGCAACTCCATAGAACCCACCATGTTATCCAATAAGGATTTAAATTCACCTTAAAAACCTATTGAGGAAGGAAATGTGTTTTTTTTTTTTTCAAAGGGAACCTGTCATGGGGAAACATGCAAGTGTCTCTCGCTGACCTATTGAAAATGCTAAACCGCCTGGCTGTTCGATTGCTCCAATGGCTTCAAAACATTCTCTGATCTGGAAGAAGTATACAGATAGGGAATTTTGAGGGTTTTTTTTTCTGATGTGAAAATAAAACATGCTTGTTCCAAGTCTGTAACTAAGAAGTATGTCTTCTGCTTCCAGCATCTCATTTGGAACCTTTAGCTGACTTGTGAGTAACCAGGGGAGGCTCCTCTCTCTCCCTTTATACTTTTCTCCCCCCCCCCCCCTTTTTTTGCATTTAATACTAGACTACAAATATACTTTATTGCAGGTACAAGCTTATTTACCCTGCATCAGCTCTCCTGATGAGTGGAAAGAACCCACGAAACGCGTAGAGACCTTTTCGATGCTACGCAATTACCACTATCTGATGTATTACTTGTTCATACAACCATTATTCATCAATGCATCTTGACAGCGAAGTCTAGGTCAATTCATAATACCCACAACACGATGGTATGGCGATATGTCTTAGTGTATATATATGTACTATGTGCGATTAATGAGCAATACTATTTATTCAGCGAATGCGAACTTCCGCAAATGCTTGCGAACGGGCGAACCGGGTGAACTGCCATAGACTTCAATAGGCAGGCGAATTTTAAAACCCACAGGGACTCTTTCTGGCCACAATAGTGATGGAAAAGTTGTTTCAAGGAGACAAACACCTGGACTGTGGCATGCCGGAGGGCGATCCATGGCAAAACTCCCATGGAAAATTACGTAGTTGACGCAGAGTCGGGTTTTAATCCATAAAGGGCATAAATCACCTAACATTCCTAAATTGTTTGGAATAACGTGCTTTAAAACATCCAGTGTGTGAATACGATCAGGTATGATGTTGTATCGATCAGGTAGTGTAAGGGTTACGCCCGCTTCACAGTGACAGACCAAACTCTCCGTTTAACGCACGCAGTGGGCACAGTACAGTCTGTGGACCTGACACTCACTGGCAGGCAACTGCAATTATATTACAGAGGAAAAATTGTATTACTTTTTTATCTGCAAGGTGCTGTGCCACCCTATATGAGTGGTGGGCAGTGGGCACAGTGCAGTCTGTGGGCCTGACACTCACTGGCAGGCAAATGCAATTATATTACAGAGGAAAAAATTAAATGAATGTCTTTATCTGCAAGGTGCTGTGCCACCGTATATGAGTGGTGGGCAGTGGGCACAGTACAGTCTGTGGACCTGACACTCACTGGCAGGCAACTGCAATTATATTACAGAGGAAAAATTAAATTAATTTTTTTATCTGCAAGGTGCTGTGCCACCGTATATGAGTGGTGGGCACTGGCAGTGGGCACAGTGCAGTCTGTGGACCTGACACTCACTGGCAGGCAACTGCAATTATATTACAGAGGAAAAATTAAATGAATTTTTTTATCTGCAAGGTGCTGTGCCACCCTATATGAGTGGTGGGCACTGGCAGTGGGCACAGTGCAGTCTGTGGGCCTGACACTCACTGGCAGGCAACTGCAATTATATTACAGAGGAAAAATTAAATGAATTTCTTTATCTGCAAGGTGCTGTGCCACCGTATATGAGTGGTGGGCAGTGGGCACAGTGCAGTCTGTGGGCCTGACACTCACTGGCAGGCAACTGCAGTTATATTACAGAGGAAAAATTAAATGAATTTTTTTATCTGCAAGGTGCTGTGCCACCCTATATGAGTGGTGTGCACACAGTACAGTCTGTATATATATATAAAAACATAAATAAAAGCAGACTGATATACCAGCCCTAAAAAGGGCTTTTTGGGGTGCTGTCAGGATGCTGTCCTTACAGCAGGAGTGGACACAGAATACTGGCCTAGCTAATGATTTCCCTATTAATTCAGCAGCAGCAGCCCTCTCCCTGCTCTAACTAACTCTGCAGCTTCAGAATGAATCTAAGATGGATGTTGTCCTTGCTTTTTTATAGGAGGTGGGAGGGTGTGGGAGGGAGGTATGCTGATTGGCTGGAACGTGTCTGCTGACTGTGAGGTACAGGGTCAAAGTTTGCTCAATGATGATGTATAGAGGGCGGACCGAACATCGCATATGTTCACCCGCCACGGCGAACGCGAACAAGCGATGTTCGCCGGCGAATAGTTCGGGACATCTCTATTTATTCATTATATTTTGAAACGACTCAATATGTGTATATGCACCAATAAACATTTTATACATTGATTTTTTACATCACTTTATAGCTGTGTGCTTCATTCAAAGTCCCAAACCTCCCTCCTCTTTTTTTTTTTTAAGAAGTATTTTGATCGCCCTAAGGCCCTGGGAAAAAAAAGTCACTGGCTCCTGATTGGCTGGACCTGCCTTAAATGTGTCACCTGACCTCATACCTCCCATGGATGGATTTCCATTGACATGGAAACGAGGGACACCTATTAGCAAAAGTAAGTAGGCATAGGACACACCCCCCTGTCACGCCCCCTTAAAGGAGAATTATACAAAAAAAAAGATTAGTTAATAAACCAAGTGCTTTATTTTTTACCACTTCTATTCCTTTATATTGGCTTTTGACATTTAGAAATGCAGCAATTTAGAAATCAGATGAAAGGTTTAGCACTGGGAAACACTTTTTTGAAAGATTAAAAAGTGCATTTTATATACAACTATATAGATCAGGCCAAAATGAGGGACAAATGAGGAGGAAAGAGAGGCAGAAAGACCTTGTTCCAAATCAGGGACAGTCCCTCAAAATCAGGGACAGTCCCTCAAAATCAGGGACAGTTGGGAGCTATGCCTGACCTTTCTTTTGTCAAGATTTGCTTCTGAAATGTTCAGCAGGTGATCCTGCCAGTAACATCCTTCCTGTCTTAGGAATCCTAAAAAAAGTGCAGCTAACATGCACAAAGACCACGGGTAAATGACCGTCCTGAACACGATTTATCTGCTTTAAAAAAAAAAAACATCAGTAAGATAACATAGAGCAGAGTTCAGGGGCTGCCGAAAAGGGCTGCCGAAAAAAAATGCCCAATGGCTCCTAAACATGAGAGACAGGAAATGACACCATAACCATAAAGTTCCACTAGAAAGAATGTTACATTATGCAGACGATGAACACTACCACCTAGTGGTTGAACTAATATTCACATTATATCACAGTATCCTGTCTGCAGAAGTCTTGGGAAAGCCCAACCAACCTGGACGAAAACCGCGGGCACACTGCGCTGCGGCCAACCTTAGGGTGACAACATTCAGTGTACTGCATCTATGAAAGAGCAGTGTTGTCACCCTAGGAGAGAAAGAGTGTTGAGTCCACACAACACCTGCCACAGCCCTATCTGTACAACATTGGGAAGGATTTCTGTAGATCACAGAAGATACAGTGCCTTAAAAAAGTTTTCATACCCCTTGAAATTTTCCACATTTTGTCGTGTTACAACCAAAAACGTAAATATATTTTATTGGGATTTTATGTGATAGACCAACACAAAGTGGCACATCATTGTGAAGTGGAAGGAAAATGATAAATGGTTTTCAAACTTCTTTAAAAATAAATACCGTATTTATCGGCGTATAACACGCGCCGGCGTATAACACGCACCCCAATATTTGGAAAGAAATTTCAGGAAAAAAACTTAAAATTTAAAATAAACAGCTTTGAACTCAGAACATTTTTTTTTTTTTTTTAAATCAAATGACATCTCACCAGTGCCCATGAATGCATCCTCATCAGAAGTGTCCAACAATGCATCCTCATCAGCAGTGTCCATATATGCAGCCTCACCAGCAGTGTCCATAAATGCAGCCCACCAGCAGTGTCCATATATGAAGCCCACCAGCAGTGTCCATATATGCAACCTCGCAAGCGCCATTGGAACTGACCATATTTGTTTTAAAAAAGGCCGGGAAGCAGCACCGAGAGCAGAAGGGGCGGGCCGGGCCGAGGAGAAGGAAGGATGAGCTGTCATAAGAGCAGAAGGGGGCGGGCCAGGCCGAGGAGAAGGAAGAACGAGCGAGCGCAGTCATCGGAAGTCCCGCCTCCTCTGCCGAGACATGTGACGTCTGTCATAGGCGGGACTTCCGATGACCGCACTCGCTCGTTCTCCCTTCTCCTTGTCCCGGCCCACCCCTTCTGCTCTCGGCAATGCTTCCTGGCCATTTTTTTTTTTTTAATATCGGCGTATAACACGCACTGCTGCTTTTCCTCCATTTTTAGGAGGAAAAAGTGCGTGTTATACGCCGATAAATACGGTATGTGAAAAGTGTGGTTGCATTTGTATACACCCCCCTGAGTCAATACTTTGTAGAACTGCCTTTCCCTGCAATTACAGCTGCAAGTCTTTTTGGGGATGTCTCTACCAGCTTTGCACATCTAGAGAGGGACATTTTTGCCCATTCTTCTTTGCAAAATATCTCAAGCTCTGTCAGATTGGATGGAGAGAGTCTGTGAACAGCAATTTTCAAGTCTTGCCACAGATTCTCAATTGGATTTAGGTCTGGACTGTGACTTGGCCATTCTTACACATGAATATGCTTTGATGTCAACCATTCCATTGTAGCTCTGGCTGGATGTTTCGGGTCGTTGTCCTGCTGGAAGGTGATCCTCCGCCCCAGTCTCAAGTCTTTTGAAGACTCTAACAGGTTTTCTTCTAAGATTGCCCTGGATTTGGCTCCATCCATCTTCCCATCAACTCTGACCAGCTTCCCTGTCCCTACTGAGGAAAAGCATCCCCACAACATGATGCTGCCACCACCATGTTTCACGGTGGGGATAGTGTGTTCAGGGTGATTTGCAGTGTTAGTTTTCCACCACACATAGCGTTTTGCTTTGAGGCTAAAAAAGTCACATTTTGGTCTCATCTGACCAGAGCACCTTCTTCCACATGATTGCTGTGTCCCCCACATGGCTTCTCACAAACTGCAAACGGGACTTCTTATGGCTTTCTTTCAGCAATGGCTTTCTTCTTGCCACTCTTCCATAAAGGGCAGATTTGTGGAGTGCACGACTAATAGTTGTCCTGTGGACAGATTCTCCCACCTGAGCTGTGGATCTCTGCAGCTCCTCAAGAGTTACCATGGGTCTCTTGGCTGCTTCTCTGATGAATGCTCTCCTTGCCTGGTCAGTTTAGATGGGCGGCCATGTCTTGGTACGGTTGCAGTTGTGCCATACTCTTTCCATTTTTGGATCACGGATAGAATATGGATTGATGATGGATTTGTGAGATGTTCAAAGATGTCCATTGATGATGGATTTGTGAGATGTTCAAAGCTTGGGATATTTTTTTTATAACCTAACCCTGCTTTAAACTTCTCCACAACTTTATCCCTGACCTGTCTGGTGTTTTCCTTGGCCTTCATGATGCTGTTTGTTCACTAACAAACCTACGAGGGCTTCACAGAACAGCTGTATTTATACTGAGATTAAATTACACACAGGTGGACTCTATTTTTACTAGGTGACTTCTGAAGGCAATTGGTTCCACTAGACTTTAGTTAGGGGTATCAGCGTAAAGGGGGGTGAATACAAATGCACACCACACTTTTCACATATTTATTTGTAAAAAATGTTGAAAACCATTTATTATTTTTCTTCCACCTCACAATTATGGGCCACTTTGTGTTGGTCTATCACATAAAATCCCAATAAAATACATTTTTGTTTTTGGTTGTAACATTAAAAAATGTGGAAAATGTAATACTTTTTCAAGGCACCGTAATAGCAGTAGAGTGGCTAGTTAGTGGCTCCGGTTGCTTTTACAAGAGACCCGACCGTCGGCTCTAAAAAAACGGTACTTGGGTGATGCCTGCAGCTGCATATCATCCCTGGAAAACCACTTGAAGTCAAATGACGTACAGGTACACGATTTGGTGGCAAGTGGTTAATATCTGGGATAATGAAAATATTCTTCTCTAAAAGCATAAATGTCATCAGTTGTTCATGTTCGAGTCCCGATAAAATGATGGAAATTGTGGATGACAGCGATGGTATCTCCCCTCTCTCCTC
The DNA here is from genome assembly GCF_965119305.1 of Pelophylax lessonae. NCBI lineage: Eukaryota > Metazoa > Chordata > Amphibia > Anura > Ranidae > Pelophylax > Pelophylax lessonae. The sequence continues at coordinate 20,551,981 of NC_138779.1, read as the reverse complement.
CTCCCGGTGATACGTTGGTAGCGAAGTTCATTGTGCGGCTGGATGGGACGGCTCCTGGTGAGTCACTCGCAAATTAGATTTTTGGAGGAAATTGGGAAGAGATACGAGAATGTTCTTGGAAACAGATGCCGGGACAGAGATTGCTACAGACGTAGGAAAATGGCATGGACTAAAGTATTGTGTTACCCCTCCGAGGACGCACACTGGTATGGAATGCATCATGAGGCATGACAGTTCAAACATCTGGGAGCCGAACTAAAACCTATCCTCCGAAAGGAGAGCGATGCCAAAGCTCGCTGTTCCTGAAGCCTAGTTGCCAATATTTGAGAAGTGCTGCGCAGGCAAAATAGAAAATAGGCTCTCGGGACGTTGTAATGCGTTAATATTACAGTGGTATTTTGGCTTCGCAGTGATCTCACCGACCTTGGAGAGCTGAGAGCTTGGGTTCAGATCTGGAAGGGAACCGGTCTGCACGGCATTTGTATAGTCTTTTACAGTGCTTTTTTTCTTCTCAAAGAATAGATGCAAGTTTCACCCCCTGCCCACCCCTGAGGAGCATTCCGTGGTTCCACCCCTGCCCACCTCCGAGGACCGTTCCTTGGTTCCACCCCCTGCCCACCTTTGAGAAGCGTTCCCTGGTGCCACCCCCAGCCCACCTCCGAGGACTGTTACCTGGTTCCACCCCCTGCCAACCTCCGAGGACCATTCCCTGGTCCCACCCCTGCCTACCTCTGAGGACCATTCCCTGGTTTCACCCCTTGCCTATCTCTGAGGATCATTCCCTGCTTCCGCCCCTTGCCTACCTCTCAAGGATCATCCCCTGTTCCACCCCTTGCCCACCTCTGAGGACAATTCCCTGGTTCCACCAACTGCCTACCTCTGAGTATCATTCCCTGGTTCCACCCACTGCCCACCTTCGAGAAGCTTCCCTGGTGCCACCCCCAGCCCACCTTGGAGGACTATTACCTGGTTCCACCCCCTGCCTACCTCTGAGGACCATTCCCTGGTTCCACCCCCTGCCTACCTCTGAGGACCATTCCCTGGTTCCACCCCCTGCCTACCTCTGAGGATCATTCCCTGGTTCCACCCCTTGCCCGCCTCCAAGGACCATTCCCTGGTTCCACCCCCTGCCTACCTCTAAGGACCGTTCCCTGGTTCCACCCCCCAGCCCACCTCCAAGGAATATTACATGGTTCCACCCACAGCCCACCTCCAAGGACTATTGCCTGGTTTCACTCCCTGCCTACCTTTGAGGACAAAGTGTTTGTGATTGGCCAAAGCATGCACCTGACCTGTATGCTTTGGCCAATCACAGCACAATGTCCTGTCAGAGCCATGATTGGCAAAAGGCAGGGTGCCTTTAGCCAATCATGGATCAGGGGCTAAGTCCACGCCCCACACTATATAAGGCTGCCATGTAAAGTGTGTGACAATGTGAGGTTAGGCAGGTAGTTAGTGGATAGTGTGTTGAGTAAGTTTGGTGCAGTCAGTGTAGTGTACAGGCATAATCCACATTTAAAAGATATAGCTATGTTGTAGTCCTGGGTCCCCTCTCGGTGCTCCACAAGTTTTGTGTCCCTGTCACTTATAGTTTGTGAGCAGTGCCATGCCAAGCTGACCAAGATTTCCCATAGACGCCAATGTTAAAGACAGGGAGCAGTGCCATTCCAAGCTGACCAAGATTTCCCATAGATGCCAATGAGCGTGAAAAGCTACAAATTGGTCTAGGCAGGAAGGGGGTGAAAGCGCCCTGTATTTAAGTGGCAGAATTAAAAGAAAAAAATGGCATGGGGTCCCCCCTAAAATCTATAACAGGCCCTTTGAGTCTTGTGTTGCTTTCTTTTAAGGGGGTCTTTCTAATTAACGGAGCCTAACCCTCAGAAGGGTTGCTAGTTCCGGCTATGAAGCTCATGCTGGGCTACCTTATTAGAAAGCCCACCATCATCTGAATATCAAATGTTGAAAATGAACTCCTATTTGTTAAATAAAGTATTTTTAAAAATAATTTAAATACAAAATTGCAAAAAAAAATTGAATTAAAATGAAGCTGAATAAAATCTGGTGTTGCATTTTTTTTTTTTTTTAAAGTTGTCCTTTCATTATAACAGAGCCTAACCATCTAAAGGGTTGATAGTTCCAGCTATGAAGCTAATGCTGGGCTACCTTATTAGAAAGCCCAGCATCATCTGAATATCAAATGTTGAAAACGAACTCCTATTTGTTAAATAAATATTTTTAGAAATAACTTAAATACAAAATTGCAAAAAAAAAAAAAAAATTGAATTAAAATGAAGCTGAATAAAATCTTGTGTTGCTTTTTTTTTTTTAAAGATGTCATTTTATTATAACAGAGCCTAACCATCTAAAGGGTTGATAGTTCCAGCTATGAAGCTAATGCTGGGCTACCTTATTAGAAAGCCCAGCATCATCTGAATATCAAATGTTGAAAATGAACTCTTATTTGTTAAATAAAGCATTTTTAAAAATAATTTAAATACAAAATTGCAAAAAAAAAAAAAGGTATTGAAACAAAACAATACTGAATGAAATCTAGAGCATTTAATTCTGGGCTACTTTTTTTTTTTTTTTTTTTTTAGAAAGCCCAGCATCATCTGAAAACTAAGTTGATAGTTCCAGCTATGTAGCTAATGTTGGGCTACCTTATTAGAAAGCCCAGCATCATCTTAATATCAAATGTTGAAAATTAACTCTTATTTGTTAAATAAAGTATTTTTAGAAATAATGTAAATGAAAAATTGCAAAAAAAAAAAAAAGTATTGAAATAAAATAATACTGAATGAAATCTAGAGCATTTAATGCTAGACTACTTTTTTTTTTTATTTAATTTTTTTTTTAGAAAGCCCAGCATCATCTGAAAACTAAGTTGATAGTTCCAACTATGAAGCTAATGCTGGGCTACCTTATTAGAAAGCCCAGAATCATCTGAATATCGAATGTTGAAAATTAACTCCTATCTGTTAAATAAAGTATTTTTAGAAATAATTTAAATGAAAAATTGCAAAAAAAAAAAAAGTATTGAAATAAAATAATTATTATTTTTTTTTTTTTTTTAGAAAGCCCAGCATCATCTGAAAACTAAGTGTTAACGTTAAACTTTTATTTGATAAGTAAAGAATTAAAAAAAATTATTAAAATACAAGACTACAAAAAATTGAATAAAAAAAAAAAATGAATAAAATCTGGTGTTGCTTTCTTTTAAGGGTGTCTTTATAATATAACAGAGCCTAACCGTCTAAAGGGTTGATAATCCCAGCTATATATCACAGGGCTATACCTGAGGTGGGTGACGGAGACAGGCTGGAAAGCACAGATGATGTGAGATTTAGCGGTGCCATAAGTGTAAATATCATGAACAGAGAGGGATCATTCCACACCTCCAATCACTAAAACGTGAGAGCGGATTAGACATCCAGCAGCCTTGAATTCTGATATTTTTCCCTTCCTTTTCCCTTTCGTCTGTAACAGAAGAATCGGTCTGTTCAACTCCTATAAACTCCTCACTCCTTGGGAACAGAAAAAAAAAATAATAAAAAAAAATATATATATATATATTTTTTCTTTTTATTATTTATATATATATATATATATATATATATATATAAATATAACTTGTCAATATAATGGACAATAATTATTTATTTAAAACAGAGTTTACCAGAAGTTTTCCTTTAAATAGGCAACATAAATCTCTTGTATTCTCATCAGGCACAAAGAAAGTCCAGAATCCCTTCGGTACATAAATCTTTATAAAAGCTGTCAGCTTGTACTTAGTCCCTGGAACATTACAACTCCCCAGAAAAAAAAAAAAAAAAAAGGAAAGGCAAAAAAAGTTTAATAACTTTTTTTTTTTTTACATTTTGTCATCATCATCTCATCCACACAATACTAACATGACATGATAATTGATAAGGCTAGTCCATATGTTCTCTATAACTGTGACAGCTTTGAAATAAAGGTATAATAATTTTAATTTTACTGTCTAATTTTTTTTTTTTTGACTAATGTTTTAAACCATTGATTTATTTGCACAATTTTTTTCAAATATTTTTAATGCAGGGAGCATCTATGACACATGGTTCCCAAAGCATTCTTGCCATTGTAAAAGGAAAATCTGGCACTGCCTGCATGCTTTGTGGAAGCGTGTGTATAACTGACAGTGATCTGGACAGCTTTAGAGCCCTCAGATCACATGACTTGTGGGTGTTGCACCACCTACAACCTCCCCTACCCCCTGGTGCTGCCCCCAGGTGGTTCCCGGGCTCTCCTGCTCCTCTAGGGTCCACAACAAATCATAACAGGTTGGTAAGTGGGAGGAGCTGAGAGATTATCTGTTCTCCAATGACCTCTGTTGACTGTGAACCAGGAAGAGCTCAGCTCTGAGCACTTCGGAGTTCACAGCTGATCCAGCAAAGTCCTGCACTTGGTCAGCTGGAGCAGAGGGCAGGGGTGGGGGGGGGGGTAGGGGTCTCTATAAAAATACCTGTCATCTGCCCAATGATATCACATGGGGGCTTGTAAGCCCCCTTGTAAAAGAAAAAAGTTATATGTAAAAAAAATAAAAAAAAGAGTATGTGAAAAAAATGTTAATATAATAAAATATAAAAATAAAATAAAAACAAAAGCAAATCAAAAAAATAAAATGTAAAAAAGTTTTCCTTTTTTTATGATTAAAAGATTATGTGAAAAAAATTAAATATAATAAAATATAAAAATAAAATAAAAACAAAAGCAAATAAAAATATAATGTAAAAAAAGTTTTCCTTTTTTTCTTATTTTTTTCTTTTTTTTTTCTTTTTTTTTTTATGGCACCCCTGTCACCCCACGCGCACACATTTGAACAGAAACATAGTTGCAGGGTGTGCATGTGTATTTAAAAAAACATTTTGCAGCATATATTTGGTGTTTCTTCACACTTTGGAGTGAGAGAAAAAATTCTAAGTCCCTCATTTACAGTTAAGGCTAAACTGATGATTACCTGTAAATTCATTTAGAGTAGTGAGTTTTAATAATTCAGGTTGCAGTAATATTTTTTGCCATTTCATGGGCACATGCAGTTTTAGGGTCTGACACTTTTGGTATCTACAGTATATGTTCTGGAGAATTTAAATAATGTAGATTTTTTTAAATGAGTGCAACAAATAAAGAAGAAAATTGCTGGTTAATAAATTAAGATTAGATTGAAGGTTCTCTTCAATTATCCAATCATGTCAAAATCAGATTCCTGTTTATTTATTTAATCTGCACTTACTAGGTTTTTAAAGAAAACACAGCTACAATTTATAAGGCGGATATTTTCTTTTAGAAAATATCAGAATTCTGAATTACATTGTTATAATTCTTAGAATATTATTTAAAATTCTTTTTTTGTGTTATAGTCTACAATCTGTGTAATTTAATCTCTCTGCTGTTTAGATTTATTTGGCAAATTAGCCAACAGAAAACTTATTGAATTTTTGACACATAGATTTTTTTGTTGCCCAATTAAATAAAAATAAGAAGAAGAAGAAGAAGAATTAGCCACCCAAAAACTTTTTTTTTTTTTTAATTTATTGACAAATAAATTTTTTGTTGCTTGATTAAATAAAAATAATAATATAAATAATTAGCCACCAGAAAAAGTTTTTTTTTACTTTCCTGACACATACTTTTTTTGCTGACTGATAAAATAATAATAATAACATCAATCCTCAAGAAACGTATATATATATATATATATATATATATATATATATATACACAGAGAAAAGTCCACAGGGATTGCTGCACAAATATTTTTTCTTTTATAGGAGAAACATCCAGAAAGTACATACCAGTACAATTGCAGAGTATTTCATCCAGTAACAGTTTCTGGCTATAAGGTTAACGCCCTTCTTCATACAGAAATACATCTATATGTATGTATATATATATATATATATATATATATATATATACAGTGCCTTGCGAAAGTATTCGGCCCACTTGAACTTTTCGACCTTTTGCCACATTTCAGGCTTCAAACATAAAGATATAAAACTGCCACTTTTTTGTGAAGAATCAACAACAAGTGGGACACAATCATGAAGTGGAACGAAATTTATTGGATATTTCAAACTTTTTTAACAAATAAAAAACTGAAAAATTGGGCGTGCAAAATTATTCAGCCCCCTTAAGTTAATACTTTGTAGCGCCACCTTCTGCTGCGATTACAGCTGTAAGTCGCTTGGGGTATGTCTCTATCAGTTTTGCACATCGAGAGACTGAAATTTTTGCCCATTCCTCCTTGCAAAACAGCTCGAGCTCAGTGAGGTTGGATGGAGAGCGTTTGTGAACAGCAGTTTTCAGTTCTTTCCACAGATTCTCGATTGGATTCAGGTCTGGACTTTGACTTGGCCATTCTAACACCTGGATATGTTTATTTGTGAACCATTCCATTGTAGATTTTGCTTTATGTTTTGGATCATTGTCTTGTTGGAAGACAAATCTCCATCCCAGTCTCAGGTCTTTTGCAGACTCCATCAGGTTTTCTTCCAGAATGGTCCTGTATTTGGCTCCATCCATCTTCCCATCAATTTTAACCATCTTCCCTGTCCCTGCTGAAGAAAATCAGGCCCAAACCATGATGCTGCCACCACCATGTTTGACAGTGGGGATGGTGTGTTCAGGGTGATGAGCTGTGTTGCTTTTACGCCAAACATTACGTTTTGCATTGTTGCCAAAAAGTTTGATTTTGGTTTCATCTGACCAGAGCTCCTTCTTCCACATGTTTGGTGTCTCCCAGGTTGCTTGTGGCAAACTTTAAACGACACTTTTTATGGATATCTTTAAGAAATGGCTTTCTTCTTGCCACTCTTCCATAAAGGCCAGATTTGTGCAGTATACGGCTGATTGTTGTCCTATGGACAGAGTCTCCCACCTCAGCTGTAGATCTCTGCAGTTCATCCAGAGTGATCATGGGCCTCTTGGCTGCATCTCTGATCAGTCTTCTCCTTGTATGAGCTGAAAGTTTAGAGGGACGGCCAGGTCTTCGTAGATTTGCAGTGGTCTGATACTCCTTCCATTTCAATATTATCGCTTGCACAGCGCTCCTTGGGATGTTTAAAGCTTGGGAAATCTTTTTGTATCCAAATCCGGCTTTAAACTTCTCCACAACAGTATCTCGGACCTGCCCGGTGTGTTCCTTGTTCTTCATGATGCTCTCTGCGCTTTAAACGGACCTCTGAGACTATCACAGTGCAGGTGCATTTATACGGAGACTTGATTACACACAGGTGGATTCTATTTATCATCATTAGTCATTTAGGTCAACATTGGATCATTCAGAGATCCTCACTGAACTTCTGGAGAGAGTTTGCTGCAGTGAAAGTAAAGGGGCTGAATAATTTTGCACGCCCAATTTTTCAGTTTTTTATTTGTTAACAAAGTTTGAAATATCCAATAAATTTTGTTCCATTTCAACTGTGTCCCACTTGTTGATTCCTCACAAAAAATTACAGTTTTATATCTTTATGTTTGAAGTCTGAGATGTGGCAAAAGGTCGCAAAGTTCAAGGGGGCCAAATACTTTCGCAAGGCACTGTATATATATATATATGTGTGTGTGTGTGTGTACATGTATATATTGACACATACTTTTTTTGCTGCCTGATTAAAAAAAAATAATAAGAATAAGAATCAGCCAATAGAAAGCTTTTTGATTTATTGACACATACCTTTTTGATGCCTGATTAAAAATAATGACAATTAGCCAACAGAAAACTTTTATTTATTTATTAACAAATACATTTTTTGTTGCATCATTAAATAAAATAACAATAATATTTATTAGCCACCAGAAAGTTTTTTTGATTTATTGACACATACCTTTTTGCTGCTTGTTTAAAAAAAATGAACATATAAAAATTATGATAATAATAATATTAATAACAATAAAAATTGCCCATCAGAAAACTTTTTTTAATTTATTGACACGTACATTTTTTGTTGCCTGAATAAATACAATAATATTAATAATAATATTTAGCCACCAGAAAGCTTTTTGATTTATGGACACATACCTTTTTGCCGCCTGATTAAAAAAGAAATAATAATAATAATAATAATAACAATTAGCCACCAGGAAACTTTTTTTTATTTATTGACACACATTTTTTGTTGCCTGATTAAAAAAAAAAAATATTAATACTATTTAGCCACCAGAAAGCTTTTTGATTTATTGACACATACCTTTTTGCTGCCTGATTAAAAAAACAAAACAAAAAAAAACATAAATAAATAATTATAATAATTAGCCACCAGGAAACTTTTTTTTTCTTTATTTATTGACACATACCTTATTTGCTGCCTGAATAAAAAAAGTCTTAATAATAATAATACACAAGCAACTTTTTTTTTTTTTTTTATTAACACATACATTTTTTGTTGCATTAAAAAAATCAAATAATAACAGTTCTAATTAGCCCCTAGAATTTTTTTTTTTTTTTTTGATGTATTGGCACAAACCCTTTTTAAAAAAATAAATAAATAAATAAATAAATAATAATACTAGTAAAAACAATAATATAAATAATAACAATTAGCCACAAAAGAAAATTTTATTTATTGACACACATTTTTTGTTGTCTGATTAATTAAATAATAATAATAATTATCCACCATTTTATTTTTTTATTGGCACACCTTCTTGCTGCCTGACTAAAATAATATTAATAGTAATAATAATAATAACAATTAGCCACCAGAAAATGTTTTATTATATATATTGACACGTGCTTTTTTCCAGCATGATTAAAAAAAATATATAAATATAATAATAATAATAATAATAATAATAATAATAATAAAAACTCGAATAGTTTAAGTCAGAAAAAAAAATATTCAGTTTCAGTTCAGCTACAGTATATCCATTGCCTCTATATACCTTGGTATCCTTTGATGAGTATCTTATATAAAATAAAGCACACACTACAATACATATGTAGTGAAGAATCCATGCACAATCATGAAAAAGCAGCTAGCAATAAAATAGAGTCAACACCTTTCTATAAAACAAGTAAAAAAATATGTAAAAAGATATGTAAAAAATATATAAAAAATATATGTAAAAGATATATATAACAAGTAAAAAATATAAAAAATATGTAAAAAATATATAAAAAATATATGTAAAAGATATATATAACAAGTAAAAAATATGTAAAACATATATAAAAAAATATAAAAAAAATATATGTAAAAGATATATATAACAAGTAAAAAATATAAAAAATATGTAAAAAATATAAAAAATATGTAAAAAATATATAAAACAAGTAAAAAATATAAAAAATTGCAGCGCTGGTAATTTTTTATATTTTTTAAACACTGCAATACACCTAGGGACTACGTGCAATTTCACCTGAAGCTAAAAAATATTTATTTATACCTGTGGCCTTTGGTGGATATGTTTATTGCAGACAATGCACTCAGCATTGGTGCTTAATAACTGCTACAAGAAAGTCAGTTACATGGAAAAGCACCTGAAGAGTATGTTGCTTTTATAAAGAAAAAGGTTGCTGAGTTAAAAAAGTTTACCAAATTACTTTAAAGGTTTCTCAGTTAGAACTTACAAAAAAAAAAAAATTGAGAATCAATATTCTTTCTTTTAAATATCACACATTGCAAATTAATATTTTGTATTCTACTTTCAAGCCAGCAGGGGGAGCTTTAGGCTTCTTTTCACATGCCCGCACTGCATTGGTTAACGGCTCATTTTGTCTAGGGGTGAGCACAAAGCGTACACTCACCTGATCCTTCCATCCTCCAGAAAACAAGGCTCCCCCCCCCCCCCCACATCCAGCAGTGGACTGTTCCGGGTCTATTAAGCCTGCTCTGGGCATGATGGCATCAGGGACAGTCCACTATTCATGGGGGGTGCCAGACCGGTCTTGTACTTGGAGGATTGGAGGATTAGGTATGTCTGTCTCCCCTCTCCCCTCTTGCCTACACAAAAATGAGCAGGTAACCCATGCAATGTGGGCACAGCTCCACTGCCTGATGACAGAGATCAATAGCTCTAGGTGATTATTACACACATAACTGAAGGACAAGTACCAAATACAACCTGACACAGAAAATTCCCTGCTTGCTTTGGCTGGAGTTGGCCATCTACTTCACATTGCCTTTGCTACAGCAGTGGAAAATCCTCCATTCTGTTACCTTTTAATACTCAAGAACTTTTACATACAGAGTGTGGGAACAACCTCGGCCACTCAGCGACAGTTTCCCTGAGTTCTCATTCTATTCTCTGATGGATTTGTGTCATTGTGTGTGGCTAAATGATCCAATTATTGTGCATTGTGATCTGTACAGCGTTCTTTCCTCCGCTGCACAATTCTACTTCCTTCCACAGCCTGCATGTGCCAATAGGATCGCAAATTCACAGGGAAACTGACCGACAATAAAACACACAAAAAAAAAAAGCTAAAATAAAATCATTTACAAAAAAAATAAACACACACAAATTAAAAAAAAAAAAAAAAACATATCTACTTTATATAGACCCAAAATAAATAGTAATTAAATACATTTTTTTTAAAAAAATTGATTTTTTAAATTTAAATTTTGTCTATCTATCTATCTATCTATCTATCTATCTATCTATCTATCTATCTATCTATCTATCTATCTATCTATCTATCTATCTATCTATCTATCTATCTATCTATCTATCTATCTATCTATCTATGAAAAACACAAAACTGCAGAGAAATGTTGTCTGTCCGGATCTGTCCGGATCTGTGCGGGTCTGTCCGGATTTGTCCGGATCTGTCTCGATCTGTCCAGATCTGTCCGGATTTGTCCGGATCTGTCCGGTTGGGGAGATTTCCTCCCACTTGTCTATCAGTTTCCCTTTGAATTAGTGAACAGGAAGTGAGAGGAAATCCCTCCAAAGTGTGGGAAACTCAAAACGCTGAATATCCTAGCAGACCTCGGGTAGCGGTGCCAATGACTGCCAGCAGTGGCGGCCGGTGCGTTGGGAGCACAGAGGCGCCGACCCCCCCCCCCCCCCCGTCCATGCGTCCGGCCCCCTAATCTGCATGCGGGGCGCCAGACGCATGGGGCTCAACGTTTTTTTTTTTTTTTAGTCACCTGATTAGAGCCGGAGGCTCTAATAGGCTTAAGCAAAGGGTGGACCCGGGGCACAGGGCAGTGCGCCCCGAGCCCACCCATTGTGTGACAATAGCGAATGAAAATTTGCTATTGTCACACGGATCCTCCTCCTGGCCAATCAGGAAGCGGGTCCGAGACGCGCTTCCTGATTGGTCGAAAGGCAAACCCCATGCCATTGGCGGAGGAGCGGAGGAGGAGGCGGGAGGACTCGAGGAGACGCCGGGGGACTGAGGAGAAGCCACCACCGATGCAGGTAAGTGCACTGGTCTCGGGGGGGGGGTCACTCTGGTCACTCTGCATTGAAGGGGGCACACTGATCTCTGCATTGAAGGGGGCACACTGATCTCTCTGCATTGAAGGGGGCACACTGATCTCTGCATTGAAGGGGGCACACTGATCTCTCTGCATTGAAGGGGGCACACTGATCTCTGCATTGAAGGGGGCACACTGATCTCTGCATTGAAGGGGGGCAAGCTGGTCTCTGCATTGAAAGGGGGCACGCTGGTCTCTGCATTGAAGGGGGCACACTGATCTCTGCATTGCAAGGGGTGCCCCCTTGCAATGCAGAGATCAGTGTGCCCCCTTCAATGCAGAGTGACCAGCGTGCCCCCTTTCAATGCAGAGACCAGCTTGCCCCCCTTCAATGCAGAGATCAGTGTGCCCCCTTCAATGCAGAGCTGGTCATTCTACATTGAAGGGGAGCACGCTGGTCTCTGCATTGAAAGGGGGCACGCTGGTCTCTGCATTGAAAGGGGGCACGCTGGTCTCTGCATTGAAAGGGGGCACGCTGGTCATTCTGCATTGAAAGGGGGTACGCTGGTCTCTCTGCATTGAAAGGGGGCATGCTGGTCATTCTGCATTGAAAGGGGGTACGCTGGTCTCTCTGCATTGAAAGGGGGCACGCTGGTCACTGTGCATTGAAAGGGGACACGCTGGTCATTTTGCATTGAAAGGGGGCACGCTGGTCTCTCTGCATTGAAAGGGGGCACGCTGGTCTCTCTGCATTGAAAGGGGGGCACACTGGTCTCTCTGCATTGAAAGGGGGGCACGCTGGTCACTCTGCATTAAAAGGGGGCACGCTGGTCACTCTGCATTGAAAGGGGCACGCTGTGGTCACTCTGCATTGAAAGGGGCACGCTGGTCTCTCTGCATTGAAAAGGGGCACACTATACCTTAATTACAGAAGGCCCCTTTCACACTTTTGTGACCTCAAAGTCACGCAATTTTTTACAGTGTTTTTTGCCGCAAAGCAATGCCTATTACATTTTTCTATTTGCGCCCCCCCAAAAAAAAGATAATTTATAAAGCTCATTAATTGTCCTCCATGGCAGCCAGCTGAGCCTGCAGAATGGTGATCCCAGCCATAGAGGAAGGGTTGCTGCTCTTTATTGGTTGAGGAAGGAGGAGAACGGCGCAGTGACTGGAAGAGGCTGAGCAGGGACCAGCAAAATGTCACATCCAGCCCCTGGACCTGAGCTATTGATTGCAGCATATGTGAGCAGTACACATTTCCTACTAGGCCTATTGATCGGCCACATGGCGGTACATCAGGGCGGTCGGCGGAGGGATGTGATGTTCTTTTATTTGCTGGGAGCCCAGCGCCAACAATTCTCCTGCAGAGCTGACACTCTGTGCCTTGCGCCACTCCACAGGAAGGGGTGGAGGGGTCAATGGCAGGGCTCAGGAGAGTTCCTCCATAGAACATTCTCACCTGCTTGTATAATGTATGCAGAGAACATACATGTGTTAACCCACTACAATACCCTGATTCCCCCCCCCAATTTCTTATGTATCCTCCTCCCCCCCCCCTCTCCCTCCTTCACTTTGATTTTTCTTCTCACCATCTCTCTTCCTTCCCTACCTATCATTCTGCATCTGTCTTCTCCTCTCCCTCACTTCTTCTTTGTTACACTCTTACCCATTCTCTCTTTCTCCACTCCCCCCCCCCATCTCTCTATTCTACTATCCCCCTCTCTCTCTCTTCCCTCCCCACTTTCTCCTTTCTCTCTCTCCTTTTCTCCCTCTCTCTCCTCTTCTCCCCCCACTTCTCCCTCTCTCCCCTCTTTTTATCCCTCCTCTCTCTCTTCTCTATCTCTCACTCTCTCCCTCACTCTCTCCTTTCATCTCCTTCCTCTCCTGCTCCCCTTATATACTCTTCTCTCTCCTTTCTCTCTCTCCCTCTCTATACCCTATTCTCCCCCTCCCCTTCCTCTGTCTCTCCTTCTCTTCTCTAGCTCTCTTGATCCCTCTTCTCTCTTTCTTCCCCCCCCTTCTTTCTCACTGTCTCCTCTTCTCTCTCCTCTCTCTCCCTCCCTCTCCTGTTCTCTCTCTCTTCTCTTCTCTTTTCTCCCTCTTCTCTCTCATCTTCTCTCTTCTCTTCTCCCTCTTCTCTCTTTCATCTTCTCTCCCCTCTTCTCCCTCTTCTCTCTCTCATCTTCTCTCCCCTCTTCTCTCTCTCATCTTCTCTCACCTCTTCTCCCTCTCTCCTTTTCTCTCCCCTCCTCTCTCTTCTCCGTCCTCTCTCTCTCTCTTACCCTCTCATCTCTTTCCTCCCCTGCTCCCCTCTTCTTTCTACTCTTCTCTGTCCTTTCTCTCTCCCTATCTATCCCCTCTTCTCCCCCTCCTCCTCCCTCTATCCCTCCCTCTCCTTCTCTTCTCTTGCTCCCTCCCCTCTTCTCTCTCTCCTCGCTCTCTCCTCCCTTTACCTCTCTCTTTCTCTCTCATCTTCTCTCCCCTCTTCTCCCTCTCTCCTTTTCTCTCCCCTCATCTCTCTCTTCTCCGTTCTCTCTCTCTCACCCTCTCCTCTCATCTCTTTCCACCCCTGCTCCCCTCTTCTTTCCACTCTTCTAAGTTCTTTCTCTCTCCCTCTCTCTCCCCTCTTCTCTCCCCTCCCCCTCCCTCTATCTCTCCCTCTCCTCTTCTCTTGCTCTCTCCCTTCCTCTCTCTCTCTCCTCACTCTCTCTTCTCTCCTCCCTCTCTCTTTTCTCCTCCCCCTCTTCCTTCATCTCTCTCCTTCCTCCCCCCCTCTCTCTTCTCACTATCTCCCTCCCCTCTCTCTTCTCTCACTCTCCCTCCTCTCTCACCTCTCCTATTTCCTCCTCTCTCTCTCTCTTCTTTCCTCTTTCCCCTCTCTCTCTCTCCTCACCTCTCTTTCTTTCTGTTTCCCTCTTTCTCCCCCTCTCACCACCCATCTCTCCCTCTCTTCTCTCCTCCTCCCTCCTCTCTCTTCTCGTCTTCTCGCTCCTCTATCTCTCCCTCTCTTCTCTCTCCTCTCTGCTTTCTACTCTTCCCTCCCCTCTTCTCTCTCCTCTCTGCTTTCTACTCTTCCCTCCCCTCTTCTCTCTCCTCTTTCTCCCTCTTTTTCCTGTTCTCTCTCTCTCTCTCTCTCTCTCTCTCTCTCCCTTCTCCCCCCCCCTTTTCCCTCTTCTCCTTCTCTCTCCCCATTTCTCTCCCCTCGTCTCTCTACTCTCCTACTCTCTGTCCTCTCTCATCCCCCACCCTCTCACTCTTTTCTCTCCTGTTCCCATCTTCTCTCTCCTTTCTCCCTCCCTCTCTATCCCTCTCCTCTCTCTTTTCTTGATCTCTCCCCTCTTCTCTCTACTTCCTCTCTCTCCTCCCTCTCTCCTCTCCCTCTCCCCTCTTCTCTCTCCTCTCCTCCCTTTTTCTCCTCTCTCTTTTCTCTCCATCTCTGTCCACTATCTCTTCTTTACTCCCTCTCTCCTCTCGTTCTCCCCTTTTCTCTCTCCTCCCTCTCTCTCCTCCCTTTTTCTCCTCTCTCTTTTCTCTCTTTTTACGTCCACTATCTCGTCTCTTCTCCTCCCTCTTCTCTCTCCCTCTCTCTTTTCTCTTTCCTCAATTCCTCTCACCTCTCTTTCTTTCTCTTCCTTTTTCTCTCCCCCTCTCACCACCAATCTCTCCCTCGCTCTCTTTCTCTCTCTTCTCTCCTCCTCTCTCTCCCTCTCTTCTCCTCCTCCCTCCTCTCTCCCTCTTCTCTCTCCTCCTCCCTTTTCTCTCTCCCTCTCTTATCTCCTCCTCCCTCTTCTCTCTACCTCCTCTCTCTCCTCCTGCCTTTTCTCTCTTCCTCTCCTTCTTCCTCCTCTCTCTCCCTCCCTTCTCTCCTCCTCCCTCCTCTCTCTCCCTCTCTTCTCTCCTCCTCCCTCCTCTCTCTTCCTCTTCTCTCTCCTCCTCCCTCTTCTCTCCCCCTCTCTTCTCCCTCCCTCCCTCCTCTCTCTCCCTCCCGTCTCTCCTCCTCCCTCCTCTCTCTCCCTTTCTTCTCTCCTCCTCCCTCCTCTCTCTCCCTCTCGTCTCTCCTCCTCCCTCTTCTCTCTCTCTCTCTTCTTTCCTCTTTCCTCTCTTCCTCTCCTCACCTTTCTTTCTTCCTCTTTCCCTCTGTCTCCCCCTCTCACCGCCAATCTCTCCCTCTCTTCTCTCCTCTTCCCCCCTCTCCTTCTTCCTCTCTCCCTTATTCTCTCTCCTTTCTCTCTTTTTATTTCTTCTTCTGTTTCATTCTTTAAAGTTGGAATAAACTCTTAGCTGATGCAGGATTTCTTTGCACATACCATATTGATTGATATAAGCACAGTTTTCCCATTGGTCTCCTAGACTCAGAGGACAATGAAGTGTATCTCAGGGATAAAATAGAAATAAATGCAGAACACCTCTGCAACACACAGACATTTCCCACATTATCTCTTCAAAGACTCTGCTAGTACACAACAATTCCTGTCAATCTGCTAGAACTGCCTTCAGCAAATAGGCCCTTCCAGTTGTGAGCTGACAACACGTAGCATGTTTGTGGACTAAATGGTGTCAGCCTTGTCCATTGCCTATTGCTAAACTACTCAATCCAACCCACTCTCCCATATCCACAAAATAATTGTTGACTAAATTTGTGGACTAAATAGTGTCAGCCCTGCCCATTGTCTTTTGCTAAACGACTTAACCCAACCCACTTTCCCATCTCCACAACATATTTGCTGACTAAATGGTGTCAGCCCTGCCCATTGTCTTTTGCTAAACTACTTAACCCAACCCACTCTCCCATCTCCACAACATACAGACTAATCATTCTGTAGACCAGGGAGGGATAATTACTCCTTGAGATAACAGGAGGTGAGCTCTGGACAAAAGGCAGCTCTGAATTTCTGAGACGATCAACAGATTTGTTTTTTATTTTTTTTAAAAGTTTGGACAAATATAACAAAACGGAACCGCGACCCCACAATGCGCTTCTGTGCTTCCATCAGAATACCGCTTCCTTCAGTCTTGAACATAGATATCAGATATTACAGCACCCCATACAAAGCTAGCCGGAACTTAGCTTGTATAGATCTGGACAGTGGCGGTAATTCGGAGGGGGGGTGGCAAACCAATGCACCACCCCCCTCCCCTTCCCCTGACAGACAGACGGAAGGACGGCCGGCCAGCAGGCAGGCAAAACAACACACCATACCCCCCTCCCCTAGACGGCCTGCCTCCTTACCTCCTCTTTCCTCCTGTCCGAGCCGGGGAGTGCTGGATGGCTGATCCGCTGTGCTTCTCTTCCAGTTACGTGTCTCCTTCCTCTTCCTGGCCAGTGGCCAGTAAGATCGCTTCTCCTTTTGCCAATAGGGAAACCCTCTTCCCAATTGGCTGGGAGGAGAATCAGTGTGACAATAGCGAACATTTATTCGCTATTGCCACACAACTGGGTGGGCTCAGGGCGCAGTGCTCTTTTTTGAAGCCTATTAAAGCCTCTGGCTCTAATCATGTGCTTCAAAAAAAAAAAATCCCCTATTGGAATCCATGCATCCAACGCCCTGCATGTAGATTAGGGAGCCCGATGCATGGATAGGGGGGGCAGCGCCCCTGTGCCCCTAATAGGCGGGCCGCCACTGGATCTGGAACATTTATTGAACAAACTCACACACAATATATACCACACAAGAGGACATCCCCCTCCTGATCAGATTACCCCACCAGGTCAGGTGCCTGATTACATTATCCTATGTACAGAAATATAGTTAACCTGAACTAATTATCTAGCCATCTGGACAGAAACAATAGGTGAATGGAAATCCACAGATAGACAATGTTATAATGAACATGTTAATTAACTCAGCACTGCAACAAGGCTAAAACAAAATACATTACACATTATCCTAAGTATAAACACAGAACATTTTATTAAAACAGACAATAGCAGGAGACCACCAGTAACAGACTGTCCATCTCCTACATTGAAGAACCTGGAATCCACATCCAAGCAACGCCCCCAACCATTCAGAAGTCACAGACTTCATGACAACGGTCTACAACAGTCTATGAGGCAAAGCTCATACAATGTTCCATCATTCTGATACAGTGAAATTAATGTATCATAGATTCCTTGAGGGATATTGTGGACAAATATTACTGTCCCATTTGAAGCAGCCAAAACCACATTCTCAGTGTCCACCAAGTAGTTGTCCATGATTTTCTTGGTTGGTCACCCTGTGCCTCTAATAGACACAGGGTGAGCTACACATAAGAGGGGCCTAGGGGGCCGAGAGAGGGATTTCTCAACCTCTTAAAGATAAGCTGGGTTCCACGGGCCCCCCAACCAAAGTGACTCCCAACTTTTAATACCAAATTCAGAGACATCAAACTCCTAACAGCTCATGTACTAAGTAAGGATGGAAAGCGGCCTCAGCCTAGGCTCCTTCCAGGCAATGCACACTGATGCGTTTCACCATGCCCATAGGGCTTAGTCATAGATGTCTATGACTAAGCCCTGTGAGCAAGGTGAAATGCGTCAGCAAGCGGCATGGCCTGGGAGGTGCCCCGTTTGCGGCCGCTTTCCACAGTACGCACCTTTGGACAGCAGCTTTGTCAGTCTGTCAGTCTGTGGGGAGGGCAGTGTTAAATGTACTAGCAGATTTAGATACACTAACAGATTGAAGCCAAACACCAGCTCACACTTTAACATCAATTGTTTTTTTTTGGGGGGGGATAAAGATTTAACATAAATAAATAAAATCTGGCCATTTTAAGCACCCCTGTCAGTGTTAAATGGTTTGTCCCATCCCTGTTACTGCAAGAGCGCTTTTCTGTTGGAAAACAACAGACTTACTGGCTGGATCACCGGATGAAAATAGAAGAAAGCCTAAAAAAGAAAATGAATGTAGACACCACATCTAAGAATTGGTCAACTGCAATATAATAAATGGTTGCTTTTGGGTTTATTACTGCTTTAATGCTAAACTGATGACCTGTAGGGGCTTGTAAAGCATCGCCTATAAAAATATAGGGCACCACAGGCGCATGCAATTTTAAGGTTCGACATGTTGGGTATCTATTTATTCATCGCAACATCATTTTTGATATTTTAATTAAAAAAAACAGGTAATGTATTATGTTTATGAGCCCTAAAATTAACTTTAGTGTATAAAGTGCAATTTTGCATTGCTGAGCTAATATCATGTGACATCAAAAAAAATTACACTACCATTATTTTTCTTTCAGAAAATATGCAATGTTTGGGGGTTTTATACAATCTTCAGGTATAAAATTATTTTTTTTAACCACTTTAATACTGGGAACTTTCACCCCCTTCCTGCCCAGGCCAATTGTCAGCTTTCAGCGCTGTCACACTTACAATGACAATTAAAAAAAAAATTAAAAAAGACAGAAAATTTTGGGAAAAAAAAAAAGTTTTTCTTAGTTTCTGTTATAAAATGTTGTAAAAAAGGCACTGATAAGCTGCACTGATGCGCACTGATGATGCTGCACTGATGGGCACTGATAAGCTGCACTGACGGGCACTGATGAGGCTGCACTGATGGGCACTGATGAAGTGGCACTGATGGGAACTGATGAGGCTGCACTGACGGGCACTGATGAGGCTGCACTGACGGGCACTGATGAGGCTGCACTGATGGGCATTGATGAAGTGGCACTGATGGGAACTGATGAGGCTGCACTGATGAACACTGATAAGCGGCACTGATAGACACTGATGAGGCGACACTGATGGGCACTGATAGACAGCACTGATTGGCACTGATTTTCGGCACTGATGGGCACTGACAGACAGCACTGATGAGGCAACACTGTTGGGCACTGATAACCAGCACTGATGGGCACTAATAGACGCCAGTGATGGGCACTGTTTGGCACTGATAGGGGGCACTGGTGGGCACTGACAGGCATCACTGATGGGCACTGAAAGGCAGCACTGATTGGCATCACTGGTGAGCATAACTGATGGGCACTGACAGGCATTATTGATAGGGAAGATCTCCCCCTTGAAGAAAGCCCCTTATCAGCTCTCCTCCCCTCACGCCCTGTTAGTGTGAGGAGAGGAATGGCGATAACTGGCATTTCTGATTTACACTGTGATTGGACACAGTTGATCACATGGTAAATAGCCTACATCATAGGCTCTTTACCGAGACTGGTGATGCGCCGTGTCTGAAGGACACACTGCACCAGGGATCACTGCAGTGCATGCCCCGGTGGCACTCACGAGCGACCCGTTCTATGATGTCCCGTCGGTACAATAAAGCCCCCACCTGGCCTATAGCAGAAAGGACAGATGAATGATGTTGTTCATATATAGATATAAAATATTAGCACTGACAGCGAAAAATATATTTAAAAAAAAAAAAAAACAAGATCTTGCTGCAGTACTCAGCTTCCGTCCAGAGATTTCCCCTGTAATACTTTTTTCTGCCACTAGATGTCCTCAGTCGGATGGCCATCAACATTCATTCCACTTCCTCTGAGCACAGGTCATCTTGGACCCGCCCTCAGCCTGTGACTGGACAGTGCAAAAAGAAGCAACATAGTAATAAGCTCATCTCTCTGTCACTGTGCTCACTCCTCCTATCAGCATGCTTCTTGTCAGCTTCTTGTCAGCTCATGAACTGATTGGCTCCTTGTGCTGCTTCTTAGTCTCACCCTCCAGCCCTGCTGAAAAGAGATGGCAAGAGGCTCGTGCTTGAGTACTTACGTTGCCTAAATACATTCAAAGCTGTATTAACCATTTCTGTACCGGAAGGATTTTCCCCCTTAATGACCAGGCCATTTTTTGCGATTCGGCACTGCGTTACTTTAACTGACAATTGCGCAGTCGTGTGACGCTGTACCCAAATAAAATTGATGTCCTTTTTTCCCCACAAATAGAGCTTTCTTTTGGTGGTATTTGATCTCCTCTGCGACAAAAAAAGAGCGACAATTCTGAATTCTGAAAAAAAAAAAAAAAAACATTTCCCAAAGAAAAAAACAATTTTTTCCTCATTTTTGGCCAATTTGTATTCTGCTACATATTTTTGGTAAAAAAAAAAAATCGCAATAAGCGTATTTTGATTGGTTTGGGCAAAAGTTATTGAGCCTACAAACTAGGGGAAAGATTTATGTAATTTTTATTTATTTTTTTTTTTTACTAGTAATGGTGGCGATCTGCGATTTTTAGCAGGACTGCGACATTGGGGCGGACAGTTTGGACCCCTAACTGACATTTTTGACACTTTTTTGGGGAGACCAGTGACAATACTACAGTAATCAGTGCTAAAAATATGCACTGTCACTGTAATAATGACACTGGCAGGGAAGGGGTTAACCCGGGGGGTGATCAAAGGGTTAATTGTGAGCCTAGGGGGTGTTTTCTAACTGCATGGGAGAGGGGTTTGTGAAATAAACACAGAGACCTGTGATTCTAAATAGAAGGATCACTTTGATCATTTCAGAGAGAACAACGGTCTGCTGTGTTTACAACAGCAGGCCGTCGTTCTCTCTCAGCGGGGAACGATCAATTGCCGCCCTTGGCCCCTGTGGATTGGCATCCTTGCTGCCTAGTGGGGGCCCCCAGGAGCGCTCCCATGAACCGACGTACCCATACAAAACAATTAAATATACAAGTAGGCACTTTGTACCCACTTTTGATGTACAGAGAGGAAGAGGTGGGGCCTAAATAGGAAGGGGTGGGGTTTAGAGATGACAGGGCGGGTCTGAAACAGGAAGGGGTGTGGCCTTGACAGGAAGGGGTGGGTCATAGTTAAATTAGGGGGTGCACGAGTTTAGTCCGGCCTAGGGCAGCACAAAACCTAAATACACCACTGCAGGGTCCGCCATAGATCCCCATTAGAGCAGGGTCCCCATAGAACCCCTTTAGAGCAGGCCAGGGTCCCCCATAGATCCCCCTTTAGAGCAGGCCAGGCCAGGGTCCCCCATAGATCCCCCTTAAGAGTAGGTTCCCCATAGATTCCCCTCTTGGCGCAGGCCAGGAAATTTCCAGGGGGGGGGGGCACTTGCCCCCCCTTGCTCCCCCTTGTGGTCACCCATGCCTAGAGAAGTGTTTTCGAACTGCATGGGGGAGGGGCTTGTGAAATGATCATAGAGACCTGTGATACTATATAGAAGGATCACAGGCGCTCTGTGATCATTTCAGAGAGAACGGTCAGCTGTGTTTACAACAGCTGACCGTTCTTCTCTCTCAGTGGGGAGCGATCACGGGCGGCAAACACGGCCACAGGTCCCGTGGATCGGCATCCCCGATGCCTAGTGGGGGTGGGAGACGGTGGCGTGAAGGCCTCGCCCCTCCCCCCCCCAGCACCACGCGCGCGACCGACGTACCCCTACGCTGTTTCGCGCAGCCGAGCCAGCCAGTTGTAGTAAATCTGCGGCGGGCGGTCGGCAAGTGGTTAAAGACAACAGAGCTGCAATCATTTGTGTCATTTATAACTGCCTGGACTTCAGCTTTAAACAATAGTAAAAGGTTTCCACCTTACAGTAGCTGAGGTCTGCAATTCCTAAAACCCAACTGAATTTTCACTTTAAATCATCTAAATTCATTCCAGGTGCATCTATGCAAAATGTCTTCAGAGTCTTATGAGTTGATTTACTAAAGGCAAATAGGCTGTTCAATTTTCAGGGGAATGTTCCTTTAGTTTAGTGAATGAGATGAAGATCTGGTCACCTCCATCATCCAATAGATGGAAGCAGGGCTGCTCTTAGAATTCACAGCCTACCTGACAGGGCCCCCCCTCCACGGCCGAAAGTGATGGAGGACATCAGTCCCTTTCTCTGCAACCTCAGCTGCACAGATGAATGAATAGGAAGCGCTCTGAGGCTTTCTGCTTATTCACAAACTGTGAGAGTATAGCTTGTATAACAGTGTAAATTTCCCCTCAAAATAACTCAACACACAGCCATTAATGTCTAAACTGCTGGCAACAAAAGTGAGTACACCCCTAAGTGACAATGTCCAAATTGGGCACAAAGTGTCACAATTTTGTGCGGCCACCATTATTTTCCAGCGCTGCCTTAACCCTCTTGGGCATGGAGTTCACCAGAGCTTCACAGGTTGCCACTGGAGTTCTCTTCCACTCCTCCATGATGACATCACTGGGCTGGTGGATGTTAGAGACCTTGCGCTCCTCCACCTTCTGTTTGAGGATGACCCACAGATGCTCAATAAGCTTCAGGTCTGGAGACATGCTTGGCCAGTCCATCACCTTTACCCTCAGCTTCTTTAGCAGGGCAGTGGTCATCTTGGAGGTGTGTTTGGGGTCGTTATCATGTTGTAATACTGCCCTGCGGCCCAGTCTCCGAAGGGAGGGGATCATTCTCTGCTTCAGTATGTCACAGTACATGTTGGCATTCATGGTCCCCTCAATGACCTGTAGCTCCCCAGTGCCTGCAGCACTCATGCAGCCCCAGACCATGACACTCCCACCACCATGCTTGACTGTAGGCAAGACACACTTGTTTTTGTACTCCTCACCTGGTTGTCACCACACACGCTTGACACCATCTGAACCAAATAAGTTTATCTTGGTCTCATCAGACCACAGGACATGGTTCCAGTAATCCATGTCCTTAGTCTGCTTGTCTTCAGCAAACTGTTTGCAGGCTTTCTTGTTCATCATCTTTAGAAGAGGCTTCCTTCTGGGATGACAGCCATGCAGACCAATTTGATGCAGTGTGCGGCATATGGTCTGAGCACTGACAGGCTGACCCCCCTCCCCTCCAACCTCTGCAGCAATGCTGGCAGCACTCATATGTCTATTTCCCAAAGACAACCTCTGGATATGACGCTGAGCACGTGCACTCAACTTCTTTGATCAACCATGGCGAGGCCTGTTCTGAGTGGAACCTGTCGTGTTAAATCGCTGTATGGTCTTGGCCACCATGCTGCATCTCAGTTTCAGGGTCTTAGCAATCTTCTTACAGCCTAGGCCATCTTTATGTAGAGCAACAATTCTTTTTTTCAGATCCTCAGAGAGTTCTTTGCCATGAGGTGCCATGTTGAGCTTCCAGTGACCAGTATGAGAGAGTGAGAGCGATAACACCAAATTTAACACACCTGCTCCCCATTCGCACCTGAGACCTTGTAACACTAGCGAGTCACATGACACCAGGGAGGGAAAATGGCTAATTGGGCCCAATTTGGACATTTTCACTTAAGGGTGTACTCACTTTTGTTGCCAGCGGTTTAGACAGTAAATTTACACTGTTATACAAGCTGTACACTCACTACTTTACATTGTAGCAAAGTGTCATTTCTTCAGTGTTGTCACATGAAAAGATAGAATGAAATATTTAGAAATGTGTGAGGGGTGCACTCACTTTTGTGAGCTACTGTATCTGCCTCATGTGGCGTGCCTGGCTTTTATATCACGGTGCAATTGAAAATGTCACTTCTTTATAAATACTGGAAATATCATTCTGAGGGATCTCCTTGAACACCAGCACAATCACACCCTGGTATCAATATAACAATGCCTTCTGATCTGATACACAATGTGAACTGGGCTATGATGAATTGAACACCTAATTACTCCTTGTACACCCCAGAGGTCAGGCCTGCAGTGCACACCCATATGAAAGGCTGATATGTGGAGCAGGCCGGGCGATGATATTATTGCACATGTGATTTATGAAGCAAACAAATGTTTTATAACAAGGGTTGGAGTGTAAGGCACAAGGCTCTGAGCTCAGCCTTTATTGGTGTGAACACAATGAATTAACCCCTTCCTCCCAGCATCACTCCTATTGTATTCCTCCTGTCCCATGAGCCTCAGGGGCAGCACTTTACAGCAGAAGTATAATGACCCCAACCACCCCCCCCCCCCTCTTTCCCTTTCCACCTTTATGCTCCAGCCCCTCTGCTAAATTAAAGATCAGGACCAAGTCAGCTGACACCCCATAATTCCCCCCTATTTAAATGGCTCTCTGCACTGGTTTTAGGTCTGCAGGGAAGAGAAATCCGTTGTGCTCTTAAATAAAGAAAATGTGTTTGAGATGTAGGAATACCTGTTGGTAGTCACTGAGGCTGACTGTGCAGTGAGGAGGAGAATGGGCTGCCAGCTAATTGAATGCAGAACACTGTCTAATACAATGCACAGCCATCACCCTACTGCCCATTACTGAGGTCCTGGCAGAGGAGCCACTGCATGACTGGGATGGGGTGCAAAGAGAAAACAGAGGGGTAAAAAGGGAAAAGAACCCCCCCCCCTTCTAGATTGTAAGCTCTAATGAGCAGGGCCCTCTAAACCCTCCTGCATTGAATTGTATTGTAACTGTATTGTCTTCCCTCATATTTTAAAGCGCTGCGCAAACTGTCGGCGCTATATAAATCCTGTATAATAATAATAATTAAAAAAATGAAAAAGGAGAGGAAATGGGGGAGGGGTGGATAAAGATGGGAGAAGAGAGATAGACAACATGTGAGAGAGGGGACAGAAAGAGGAAAAAAGGGATGAGCAGAGAAATGGAAGGAAAGAAGGATGAATGAAGGGGAAAAATAGAAAGCAATATAGAATTAAAGAGGGATGAATTGGGAAAAGTGGGGGGATGAGAGATGAGATGGAGAAAGAAGAAAGGGATGAGCAGAGAGAAGGAATAAAATAAGGATGAGTGAAGGAGAAAAAATAAGGAAAAAGGAGAGAGCAAGAGAAAAGAAAGAGGAATGAATAGGGAGAGGAAATATAATGAGGGAGTGGGGAGAAATAGGAGAAAGGGCTGAGAGAGAGAGAGTGTGAACAAGAAGAAGAGAAAAGGAGAAAGGCATGAAAGAGAGAGAGAACAAGAGAGAAGGAAAGAGGGATGAATAGAGATGTGAGGGAATAAGAGGAGAAAGAGATGAGCAGAGAGAAGGAAGAAAAGAAGAATGAGTGAAGAAGGAAAAATATAGAAAAAAGAGAGAGAGCAAGAGAATAGGAAAGAGGGGTGAATGGGGAGAGAAGATAGAATGGGGAGGGGGGGGGATAGGAGAAAGGGATGAGAGAGAGAACAAGAAGAACAGAAAAGGAGAAAGGCATTAAAAAGAGAGAGAACAAGAGAGAAGGAAAGAGGGATGACTATAGAGGTGAGGTAATGAAAGGAGAAAGGGATGAGCAGAGAGAAGGAAGAAAAGAAGAATGAGTGAAGAAGGAAAAAGAAATTAAAAAAGAGAGAGAGAGAATAGGAAAGAGGGACTAATGGGGAGAGGGGATAGAGAAAGGGGACAGAAAGAGGAGAAAGGGATGAGAAAGAGAGAGAACGAGAAAGACAGAAATAGAGAAATAGGAGAAAGGCATGAAAAGGAGGGAGAACAAGAGAAAAAGAAAGAGGGATGAAAGAGAGTACAAGAAGAACAGAAAAGGAGAAAGGCATTAAAAAGAGAGAGAACAAGAGAGAAGGAAAGAGGGATAAATAGAGAGGTGAGGGAATGAGAGGAGAAAGGGATGAGAGGAGAGAAGGAAGAAAAGAAGAATGAGTGAAGAAGGAAAAAGATAGAAAAAAGAGAGAGAACAAGAGAATAGGAAAGAGGGGTGAATGGGGAGAGAAGATAGAATGGGGAGGGGGGATAGGAGAAAGGGATGAGATAGAGAACAAGAAGAACAGAAAAGGAGAAAGGCATTAAAAAGAGAGAGAACAAGAGAGAAGGAAAGAGGGATGAATAGAGAGGTGAGGGAATGAGAGGAGAAAGGGATGAGAGGAGAGAAGGAAGAAAAGAAGAATGAGTGAAGAAGGAAAAAGATAGAAAAAAGAGAGAGAGCAAGAGAATAGGAAAGAGGGGTGAATGGGGAGAGAAGATAGAATGGGGAGGGGGGATAGGAGAAAGGGATGAGATAGAGAACAAGAAGAACAGAAAAGGAGAAAGGCATTAAAAAGAGAGAGAACAAGAGAGAAGGAAAGAGGGATGAATAGAGAGGTGAGGGAATGAGAGGAGAAAGGGATGAGAGGAGAGAAGGAAGAAAAGAAGGATGAGTAAAGAAGGAAAAAGAAAGAAAAAAAGAAAGAGAGGGCAAGAGAATAGGAAAGAGGGGTGAATGGGGACAGGAGATAGAGAAATAGGACAGAAAGAGGAGAAAGGGATGAGAAAGAGAGAGAACAAGAGAGACAGAAATAGAGAAATAGGCGAAAGGCATAAAAAGGAGGGAGAACAAGGAAAGAGGAATGATAGGGAGAGGTGGGGGAATGAGAGGAAAAAGGGATGAGCAGAAAGAAGGGAGGAAAAAAGGATAAGTGAAGAATTAAAAAGAGAACAAGAAAGAAGAAAGGATGGATAAAAAGGGAGAGGTGAGTGAAAGAGAGAGGTGACAGAAAGGAGTGAGCAAAGAAATGGAAGGAACAATGAATGAATACAGAAGGATAAAGGAGAGAATGAGAAAATACTATGAATATAGAGAGGAGATAGAATGAGGGAGCAATTACTTTAGAGAGGATAGAGATAGAAGTAGAGCGAAAAAGAGATAAACCTGAGAGAAAAGAGATAGAGACAACTTGTGACAGGGGGACAGAATGAGGAGAGAGAGAGAGAGAGATGAGCAGAAAGAAGAAATGAAAGAATGCTGAGTGAAGGGGGGAAAGATAGTAAGAGAGAATGGAAGAGGGGTGAATAGGGGGAAGAAAGGGAATGAGAAAGAGGACAGAAAGAGGGGAGAGGGATGAGTAGACAGAAGGAAGAAAAGAAGGATGATTGCAGAATGAAAAAGAGAGCAGGAGAATAGGAAAGAGGAGATAGAGTGAGAAAGGGGAAAGGAATGAGAAGACAGAAGGAAGCAAAAGGGATGAGTGAAGAGAAGAATAAAAAAGAGAGAAGGAAAGAGAAATGAATAAGGAGAGATGAGGTACCACGAGATGGGACAAAAGGGGAAGACGGGGATCAGCAGAGAAGAATGAGTGAAGAAGGAAAAATAAGAAAAAAAAGGAAGGAAAGAAAGAAGACTAAAGGAAGGAAAGAAGCATGAGAGAAAGGGGAAAGTAAGAGAGAAGGGAAAGATATCAATAGGGAGAGGAGATAAAATGAGAGAGACATGAATTTATAGAGAATTGAGAGAGAAGAGAGATGCTTTGAATAGTTATTCCCCTCTCTCGTAAATCTATGTTATATACATGTATAATATACAGACCTTGAGAGAGGGGTAATAAGAGAGAGCATGAAAAGAAAAGAATAGGAGAGAGAGAGGGAAAAGGATAGGAGGATAAGCAGAGAATGAGATGAGATATGAGAGGTAGAGAAAAAGATCAACTAAAAATAGGAGAAAGGATGAACAAGGAATGAGCAGAAAAAGGAGAGGGATACAGATGAGATGAGATGAGATGAGATGAGATGAGATGAGATGAGATGAGATGAGATGAGATGAGGAGAGGAATAAGTACAGAGAAAAAGGAAAGAAACACGAGAAAAAAGAAGAGAGGGATGATAGAGAGGAGTAAAGATATTAGTTGAGCAGAGAGTAGGAGGGAGGAATGAGTACAGAGATCTATGAGAATGGGATGAATAAAGAAGAGAGAGAAGGACAGAGGGTTGAAGGAGAAGATAGATTTTTGTGTATTTTATGAAAGCCCAAAATTGTTAGTTTTTTATTTTAAATGTACTAAAATATTTTGTGTATGTTTCATAATATGTCAGTGTTTTTTTATTTATGCAAGAAAATTATTCCTAGGAAGAATGATTTGCTTGTAGGTGTTTGTGTATGTTTAAGTATGTTTATTTTTATAAAAGAAAGAATAATAATGTAGCATTGTTTTAATATTATTATTATTATTATTATTATTATTATTATTATTATTATTATTATTATTAATAATAATAATAATAATATATATATATATATATATATATATATTTTTTTTTTTTTTTTTAAGATCGTGCATGTATTATCTTTTTGCAGCCTCCTGACACTTCATCTCTCTGCCCTGTCCCCCATCCCCTGGTCACACACAGCAGATCTGTTTCCTGCAGATCGTACAATCTGCACCCATCCGGGGAGTGCAGCATGGTGAACACATAGGGCACTGCTCTACCAGTGTAACAGAAATGCCCTTATTATGGCTAGGTGAGGCGAAGAGGTAAAGTAAGTTATTCTGGGCAGACTTGCAAAACAAAATTGTTTGGGAGAACTTGCTAATCTACATCGGAAAAATGGTTCTAGCAGGGATTCCAAAATTTAATTTCAGGCTGGCACCATTTTTAGGAGGAGGGGGGAGGAGGAGGAAGGGTTTTGGCTGCAGAATGATGTTCAGTTCTTCTCTAGACTGAATCTGCCTCTTTTTTTTTTTTTTTTTTTTTTTGTACAGAAGTAAAGTAGAAGCCTCTTCCACGGGAAAACCAATAGATCAGCGGTCCCTAAAAGGTCTCCTAGGGGTATGGCCTATCCATCTGAATCCATTCTCCTGAAACAAAAAAAGGGAAGTGGAAAAAAAAAACCTTCAACAATGTCCCCAATGCCCCCTTCGTCTTTTAAATCCCTTTAATTGAAATCACACTTTTTGGCAAACGTCCAAACAAATTTTTTGCAATTGTGAGCAAAAAAAAAAAACAAAAAAAAAAAAACAAACTGATTAATATCCACCCAGGGCGATGTATATATTAAAACTGCATTCATTCATTTTCTGTGTTTTAATCCGTTTTCACACCAGTGGGATAAAAGGAGAATTTAGCCTGGGTAGAAGTTGTTCCTGGCATTTGATTATTGGCTGGAAAAGGGCTGAATTGCCTTCAGACTGAATTATTTATTAATCAGAGAATCGTGAAAATAATTCGATTTTTGTTTAAAAAAAAATGTGTTAATTTTCCAAGGAGAGGAGATTGGGACTGTAAACTATAAGCGGCCAGAAATGATGTACAGAGGATGGTGCAGGTGTGTGCCCAGATCCAGATCTGTGCTTGGGTCAATGGAATCATAGGAACCCCACCATGATGTCTTTTCTTTATATGTCTCCTGCTGTCTTTCTTTCTTTCTTTCTTTCTTTCTTTCTCACCATCCTTCTTTTTCACCATCCTTCTTTTTCTGTCTTTTCCAGTTTCCTCCCCTCTCTTTTGCTCTCTTTCTCTATTTCGTTCTTCTCCTTTGCTTGTATTTATTTCCCTCTACTAATTATTTATATTATTAAAATTATAAACATCATATCTCTCTCCTTCTTTCTTTCTCCTTCTCTCTCTCTCTTTCTCTCCACCTCACCCCTCCTCCCTCACTAGTTCTTATCTTTATTTTCTCTCCAAACTTATTCTATTGCCTCTCAATTCTACCCCCCCCCCCCCACACACACACACACACACACACACACAATTTAAAATGATTTATTTATTTCTCTTTCTCTCTCCTTTTTTTTTTCAATGTATTTACTTTGTTCTCTCTACTCTCTCCTTAGGACCAATACATTCAGTAATTTTTTTTTGCCAACTTAATTGAGGAGTGTTAATGGTCTGGACGTTGTGTTGGTTGGGGGGGGGGGGAGTTGGACGTTGAAATTAAACTTCTAGGACTATGCCCCCCCCCCCCATTTATTTCTCCCTCTCACTCTTTCTTTTTTTTTTCTTTCTCTCTCTCTCTCTCTCTCTCTCTCTCTCTCTCTCTCTCTCTCTGTCTTCTGTTCTAGCACCTACATCCCCCAAATTATTTTTCTCTTTTTCTCTCTTTCTCTCTTTCTTTCTTTCTTTCTTTCTTTTTTTCTTTCTTTCTTTCTTTCTTTCTTTCTTTCTTTCTTTCTTTCTTTCTTTCTTTCTTTCTTTCTTTCTTTCTTTCTTTCTCTCTCTCCATCTCCTTCTCTCTCTCTTCTCTTCTAGCCCCTACCTTCATTCCCCAATTTATTTGTGTATTTTTCTCTTCTTTCTTTCTTTCTTTCTTTCTTTCTTTCTTTCTTTCTTTCTTTCTTTCTTTCTTTCTTTCTTTCTTTCTTTCTTTCTTTCTTTCTTTCTCTTTCGTTCTTTCTTTCTTTCTATCACTTTCTTTCTTTCTTTCTTTCTTTCTTTCTTTCTTTCTTTCTTTCTTTCTTTCTTTCTTTCTTTCTTTCTTTCTTTCCTCTCTCTCTCTCTCACCCCTACCTTCATCCCCCAATTTGTTTGTGTATTTCCTCTTTTTCTCTCTTCTTTCTTTCTTTCTTTCTTTCTTTCTTTCTTTCTTTCTTTCTTTCTTTCTTTCTTTCTTTCTTTCTTTCTTTCTTTCTTTCCTTCCTTCTTTCTTTCTTTCTTTCTTTCTTTCTTTCTTTCTTTCTTTCATTCTTTCCTTCATATATGTGTATATTTCACTCTCTCTTAAATCTCTCCTGCTCTTTTTTTAACCTTCCTAATCTCTCTCTCTCTCTCTCTCTCTCTCTCTCTCTCTCTCTCTCTCTCTCTCTCTCTCTCTCTCTCTCTCTCTCTCTCTCTCTCTCCCTCCCTCTCTCACTCTGTCCCCTTTTTTCTCTCTTTCTTTTTCTAACCCCTTCCTTGATCCCCAAATGTATTTGTCTATTTTCCTCCGTCTTCCAAATATGTGCCTCCGTCTTCCAAATATGTGCCTCACAGTTTTCTCTTTTTCACATTTTCTCATTCTCTCTCTCCTCTCTCTCTCTCTCTCTCTCTCTCTCTCTCTCTCTCTATATATATATATATATATATATATATATATATATATATATATATATATATATATATATATATCCCTATCTCTTCTCTCTCAAGCAGATATCCCCATCATATCCGTGTTACATCCACAACTGCCCCATAAAATGCCATTCTCTACAATTAGACTGTAAACACCAGGCACCTCCAGTCACCCATCTCTGCAGTTCCTGGCAGCCCTGACCTCTCTATATATGCCAGGAGGTAAACTCTTATATATTCCTAGAGTTTATTTTCCACCACTATTTGTTTGTAGATCCCAGGTAAAAAATTAATTCCTGCACTGGGGCTGTGTCCCAAACTTTCTCCTCTTTCGCCTTTAATGAAGTGTATCGTTAATGTGAGTCTCTGGCCCCCGGGGACAATTGTGCAGTTGGGTCCAGCCAGCCCTGGCTGAACTCCTCATGGCTCTTGGCTGTCTCTGAGCACCTTTTACTGGGATTATATGGGCACCACTCACATTTCCCACAGCCACAGCAGGTCCTGAACTCAATTACTAGCTAATAATTATTCAGCAAACCGGTCTGGAGCATTTAGAAAGCTTTAAAAAAAAAAAAAATCAACATTTTTGTGTGACTCTACTGTGTCTGATATTCATCTTGAGCCAATGCAGCCATTGAAAAGGACAAACACATCAGAACAAAATAAGATGCAATATCACAATAATATACAATGTAACAATGATACAATGATCTCAAAGTTTGTTTGCTTTTCTTATAATTTATGTCTCTTTCCCATGCAGACAGGACTAAATAGTTTTGCATAAGTTTAAAAAAAGAAGGAGAGAAATGTATTGCAGATATGGAGTTAATAATTGATAGAACAGGGAGGTGAGCAGAAGCTTGTTGCCTTCTCATTGAGTTGCCCCAGAACCGCCAATTTCCCTTCCATGTCCCAGCAACACAATGAAATTTGACTGAGAAATGTCATTAATGACTCATTTTAATTCCCGCACTCCTCCAGTCACCTAATAAAGAATAAGACATCGATCTATGTACTATTTTACAAGGGGGAAAAAATACACATTTTGCTTTTTTTTTATTTTATTTTATTTTTATTATAGCATAATGTACATTTAATTTTAACGAAATGTTTTCCTAGGTTAATAAAAATAAATAAATAAAAAACTAAAAGAAAAAGAAAAGGAACAAGAATAAGACGATTGTTTGATTCTATGTATCAAACGCTTTTGGTAAATACAAGGAAACATTCTAAATACAACACGAATTGAAGCATTGCAATCGTTAGGATATAATAAATACAGAACGAGTTTGGGGATAGGAAAGATAGAAAATGAAATTATTTATTGGTAACATTCAGAGAAATTCGTCTAATTTATGACATCTTTCGTTTTCCTTATTTTTGGATAAAGATTTTGGAGGAGGATCTGATAATAGTTGGAGGATC
This sequence comes from Pelophylax lessonae, assembly GCF_965119305.1. Lineage (NCBI taxonomy): Eukaryota > Metazoa > Chordata > Amphibia > Anura > Ranidae > Pelophylax > Pelophylax lessonae. The sequence goes on along the minus strand of NC_138779.1, from coordinate 20,519,590 downwards.
TGATTAAATTATTTTATTTTTGAGCTATGGATACCTTCTTGTAATCGGTGTGGTTGTGCTTTGTAGAGGGGGGGTCTCCTCCTTGTCCTGTACAGTCCCAGACGTGAGCCAGCAGCGCTACAGCCTCAGCAGGCGGCATAGTGTGCGGGGTATCGGGCTGCAGATCGCAGAGACCCCCCCCCCCCCCCAACAGTGGGGTCCTCTGAGAGCCTTCAGTGCTCTCCCCTTTATCGGTGCCAGCACTGCAGATTGCAGGGAACAAAAAAAAAAAAAAAACAGCCATTATATACACACCATTGCATTATGTTATATTTTGTTCTATATTCTTCTTTAATTTGTTTCCATTTTGGTTTCTTTTTAAATACAATAAAGAGAGGAAGGAATAGAGAGAGAGAGAGAGAGAGAGAGAGAGAGAGAGAGAGAGAGAGAGAGAGAGAGAGAGGAGAGAGTGAGAGAAAGAGAGATAGGATATTATTATTTTAATATAATGATTATAATGATATATGATGTTTATAATTTTTTTTATTTAATCTATATCTATATAGCTAACTGTATCTCTCTCTCTCCTTCTCCCCCACTCTCTCTCTCTCTCTCTCTCTCTCTCTCTCTCTCTCTCTCTCTCTCTCTCTCTCTCTCTCTGTCTTTCTCTCAATATATATAATGTTATTATGTTTTCGAGGCTGTGTGTGTGTGTTATGACATGGAATCACATGATATCGATAGAACAATAAGCTTATTTAATTTTGTAACATTGTAACATACAATGTATCATCCATCCAGAGAGAGCCAGGGGAGTGAGGGAGCAAGAAAAAACTGAATACATTGAACCGATTATATCATGCGACAATGTTACACCATGGAAGATCTAGGTGGATGCAGAGAAATGTGCCATATGTTACAAATTGGTATCAGGCAATACATGGCTAGAACAAATAATGTTAAGAATAAATAATGATGAGAATAAATAATGATAAGAATAAATAATGATGAGAATAAATAATGATAAGAATAAATAATGATGAGAATAAATAATGATAAGAATAAATAATGATGATGAGAATATTAATGATTAAAGTGATGATAATATTGATAAAAATAATGATGAGGATGATGATTTTAATAATAACAATATAGTATTATTATTATTATTATTATTATTATTATTATTATTATGAAGAAGAAAATAAGAAGAAGAAGAAGAACAACAACAACAATAACAACAACAACAATAACAACAACTATACAACAACAATAATAATATGAATAATATATATGTGAAAGAATAGTAAGTGTACTTGCCATAGGCAAGAACACTTAATAATGACAATACTAACAATAATATTAGCAATGCTAATGCTATTATTATTGTCATCATCATTATGGTTCATTAGATTATACTAATAGAATTATAATTATGATTCAGTTTGCTCCTATGTACAATCATCTTCTTGTAGACCTCAGCCCCCCCCCCCCCTCCCCCAATCCTGCCACCCCAGTCCAGTATATATAGTGCCTTGTGTCCTCTGTGCTGTAAACTGTCAGTGTGGGTTCTGATCAGGGTAATGCAGAGAAGCAATCATGTTGCCTGTAGTATGGCATGTAAGAGGTTAAACTGTTGCAGACTTTGGGGCCACAATGGGACTCCAGCCGAAGTGATGCAGAGGTCTCCAAACCTTTAGCCTCTGTTGTTCCTCTACATCTGGGGTACCAGACTGACCCCCCCCCCCTCCTAGCCTGGGAGTGGGCTCAGCTCTACCTGTATCACCATTTTACCATTTGCTGTTCACCATACACATATATCCTCTGGCCAAAATAATCCTTCTAATGGCTCCTGTGACCTTTAATTTTCAATTTGAAGTGTTTTATATTTCCTCACTCCTTCATCTTATTTCCAGCTTGTCATTCAGTTATGTAATGAAATAAATTATACTCTGATTTAATAACTGCAATATGAAACATTTGTTTGATAGTCATGGATATGCCCTTTAAGTGATTATAAAGAAATTGATGATTTTTGATTGTGCCTTTAAAGACACAGAGTTGCGGATTTTACGCTGTGACCTATTATTATTTTTGACTTTAGGTGTTTATTTTATAAGGCGATATAAATATTGGGACCTTGTGCAAATAGCCATGCCCCCTCTGTATTTTATACACAATTATTTGCTATGACCTTTGCCATAGCTCATATGACCTGCTCCCAATTGTCACCCGACACAAACCAATCTGCTAGACGTTTAAACCTCTTTTGTTTAGCTGTAATAACACTGACTGCTTACACATTCTTGCTCTGCTCCCTCTGAGCATGCAGCTGATTGGTTGGCCGGTGGCAGCACATACAGGCCATGTTGCACTGCCCCCAGTCACTTGCCAAATTGACGCTTTGCATTACTTTAGCCTAAGTGGTCACAGCTGGCACTCTAATAAAATTTAGCAATGAATGGCGCAAATTGGAGTAATAGGAAATAAATGCAACTTACCCAAATTTTCAGGTGTTGATTGCTGTGTTCTAGACGACAAGATTGCAAGAGGCATCAGAACGACAGCAACACACATTCTTGTGGAATTAAATAATTATCACCATCACCTCTTTTGTTTTACATTTTATTTTATGGGGAGAAAAAACACAGAGCACAAGAAAGTATCAGGTCATCTGCAATGCCCTATGATCAAAAAATTAGATTCTGGCTGTTATGTACTACAATACTCAGTCTGCCAATAACCCCAAACCCCCAGCCCCTAGCAAAATAAGCCATTGCACATTTTTATAATGTACTACTAGTGCCAAGCAAAGAGTTTTCCCATCCAAGGGTAGCACACAGTAGTGCTAGGAAAGTAGTTTTCTCATCCCAGGGTAGCACAGAGTAGTGCCAGGCAATACGTTTTAACATCCCAGGGTAGCACACAATAGTGCCAGGCAATGAGTTTTCCCATCCCAGGGTAGCACACAGCAGTGCTAGGAAAGTAGTTTTCCCATCCCAGGGTAGCACACAGTAGTGGCAGGCAATGAGTTTTCCCATCTCAGGATAGCACACAGTAGTGCCAGGCAATGAGTTTTCCCATCCCAGGGTAGCACACAGTAGTGCCAGGCAATGAGTTTTCCCATCCCAGGGTAGCACACAGCAGTGCTAAGAAGGTAGTTTTCCCATCCCAGGGTAGCACACAGTAGTGACAGGCAATGAGTTTTCCCATCCCAGGATGGTACACAGTAGTGCCAGGCAATGCGTTTTCACATCCCAGGGTGGCACACAGTAGTGCCAGGAAAGTAGGTTTCCCATACCAGGATAGCACATTGTAGTGCCAGGCAATGCTTTTCACATCCCAGGGTAGCACACAGTAGTGCCAGGCAATAAGTTTTCCCATCCCAGGGTAGCACACAGTAGTGCCAGGAAAGTAGTTTTCCCATACCAGGGTATCACATAGTAGTGCCAGGCAATGCGTTCTCACATCCCATAGCACACAGTAGTGCTTGGAAAGTAGTTTTGCCATCCTAGAGTAGCACACAGTAGTGCCAGGAAAGTAGTTTTCCCATACCAGGGTAGCACATTGTAGTGCCAGGCAATGCGTTTTCACATCCCAGGGTAGCACACAGTAGTGCCAGGCAATGCGTTTTTCCCATCCCAGGGTAGCACACAGTAGCGCTAGGGAAGTAGTTTTCCCATACCAGGGTAGCACAAAGTAGTGCCAGGCAATGAGTTTTCCCCATCCCAGGGTAGCACACAGTAGTGCCATGCAAAGCGTTTTCACATCCCAGTGTAGCACACAGTAGTGCTAGGAAAGTAGTTATCCCATCCCAGGGTAGCACACAGTAGTGCTAGGAAAGTAGTTTTCCCATCCCAGCCAATGAGTTTATCCATCCTAGGGTAGCACAAAGTAATGCTAAGAAAGAAGATTGCCAATCCCAGGATAGCACACAGCATCCTGGCATCTTAGGGGTTCAATATGTGCCCTACATAGCAAAATAAGCCACTGAACGTTTATAAAATGTTGTCCTAGTGCCAGGCAATGGGTTTTTCCATCCAAGTGCTGCACACAGTAGTGCCAAGCAATGGGTTTTACCATCCCAGGGCAGCACACAGTAGTGCCAGGCAATGAGTTTTCCCATCCCAGGATAGCACACAGTAGTGCCAGGCAATGAGTTTTCCCATCCCAGGATAGCGCACAGTAGTGCCAGGCAATGAGTTTTCCCATCCCAGGGTAGCGCACAGTAGTGCTAGGAAATAGGTTTACCCATGCCATGGTAGCACACAGTAGTCTGTCATCTTAGGGGTTAAACATGTGCTCTCCATTGCCAAGCAAGCAGCTTGTGCAGAGATTCATGGGGGTAAGGTGGAGGTGCAGCATCAACAAGGGACCATGGGGCAGACAAAAAGCAAACCAAGACCAGCAGGGAACAGTGGGGGCTGAAGGAAAGGTCTGCATCAACAGGGGACCATAGTTTGGGCAGTATCAACAGGGGATCATGGGGACATGAAAAAGGGCCAACACCAATAAGGGACTATGGGGGATAGAGAGAAGGTCAGCATCAACAGGGGACCATGGTTGGGGCAGTATCAACAGGGGATTATGGGGACATGAAAAAAGGCCAACACCAACAAGAGACTATGGGGGTTAGAGAGAAGGCCAGCATCAACATGATGTTATAGGGGCTGAAGGGAAGTTGAGAATCAACAGGGGAGAATGGGACCAACAACTTTAACAGGGAATCATGGTGACAGGAAAGGAGGCCAGCACTGGTAACTGGCAGGGGACCATCCAGGATAGAGGGGAGTCCAGCACCAATGGGAAAGAAGGGGGGCCCAGCACCAACAGGAGACCATGGGGAGATGAAGAGAGGCCAGCACCAGCAAAATACTATGGGGAGAGGAAGAGAGGCCAGCACCAACAGGGGACCATAGGGACAAAAAGGGAGTCCAGCACCAACAGGTGTCCATGTGGGGGCTAGAGTGGAGTCCAGCACCAAGAAGTGACCATGGAAACAGGGAGGGTGACCATGACCAGTACAACAGGGGACAATAGGGACAGTAAGGGAGGCTAGCACCAACAGAAGACTATGGGGGGGGGGGGGGGGTACAACACCAACAGGGGAGCATGATGGCTGAAAAGGAGGTATGCACAAGAAGGCCATCAAAGCTAATGAAACACCCTGCACTGTATGCACTGCCAAGTTCAAAAATATATGGAGAAATAGACTGGTAAAAATTGTAGCAGTGTGACTCCAATAAAATGTTGTATGTTTTACAAGTTCTGTATATCCCAAAGCATTTCATCATGTACTACATGAAGCTACTTTCTAAATCTATCTATCTATCTATCTATCTATCTATCTATCTATCTATCTATCTATCTATCACCAATTTGACCATTTATTTACACAATGCCCTAATATCATCCTAATAACATCATACATGTCAAAATATATAATACACCTAAAGATATTTCTATTTATGTATTGTATCTACATATCTATCTGTCCAACAAGAGAGGGAGAAAACAAACAGAGATCATTTGGATAAAAGTTATTTCAGTACATGCAATGCCACCCAACATAGAGAAAGTGATCCATCTACTGTGAGAAAAACAGAAAGAGAAGGGGGAGGGAGCACAAAAACTATCTATCTATCTATCTATCTATCTATCTATCTATCTATCTATCTATCTATCTATCTATCTATCTATCTATCTATCTATCTATCTATCTATCTATCTATCTATCTATCTATCTATCTATCTATCTATATATCTATCTACCTACCTGTCATTATTGTATCTGACTATACACAAGTCTTTTTAATTGCAATCAAGTTACAATTCTTGCCTATCTATCTATCTATCTATCTATCTATCTATCTATCTATCTATCTATCTATCTATCTATCTATCTATCTATCTATCTATCTATCTATCTATCTATCTTTCTATCTATCTATCTATCTATCTATCTATCTATCTATCTATCTATCTATCTATCTATCTATCTATCTATCTATCTATCTATCTATCTATCTATCTATCTATCTATCTATCTATCTATCTATCTATCTATCTATCTCTATCTATACAATTCATTTTACTGTTTATAGCTATAGACATTATATATATATATACATCACCCCAAGTGGTACCTGGCTCCTCAGTATGTCCATCCAGGGGGTCCCTCTGTCACCCATAGCTGTGATTTTTTCTTAAAGAGGCAGTGCAGGCACTAAGCAGAAAGAGGCTGAGAAAGTGTTGGGGGGTGCTGGTGGGGAGTGAGGGGGGAGATAAGTGATCTGAAGAGGAGGATAGTACAGACGGAAAAAAAAAAAAAAAAACTGATGGTGATGATGATGATGAATACATTGCAAAGTTTCTTAGTCCTGGCGAGGGTGTCAGATTGAGTGCTCTGTGCGCATGTGCAAAGGTGTCCGAACTGACAATGCTTCTGAGATGAAGATAGTGTGTTCCTTGCTTCTGGGCTCAAGGAGGAGAAGAGGAATCCACCAGCCGACAAGATGAGATCCAAGGCGAGGGCGAGGAAACTGGCCAAAAGTAGGTTCCTTTTCTTTCCTTGTGCGGGGCTAGCAGCCCCCCCAGACAGGCAGCACAGCCTCCTCCAGAGCTGATCCCTTCTGGCAGCACACTGCACCTTCTTCCCCCCTCTGCCTAGGCAGGCTTGCAAAAAGGGATATCTGCTTCTATTTTTTCCTGACTTCCAGTAGAAGCTTCCCAGGCAAAGCAGTGAGCTGTGTGTGTGCCCTGTGCCAGTCCCTGTGCCAGTCCCTGTGGAGCACCAGGCAAGCTCCCCCTGCACCATCCCTGGCACCCACAAAAAAAAGCCCAATCCGTGCAAAAACGAAACTTAGCTAAAAGTTGACGAGAGCCATAGGAACTTTTTTTTTTTTTTTTTTCCTCTCTCCTTCCCTTTATTGAAACGTTCCAAGTCTTGTGAAAGAATATTCCTGGCTTTTGATATAGTGGGCGCTAGAGGACTGCCCACGAGTCATCAAAACTGACTGAGCAGTGTGACACAAGCCCAGAGCTCACTGCTGCCCGTGGACTCCTGCCTCCATTTTCATGCATTTTTCTGCTATCATTTGCTGCTAATCGCCAGATCTAGGCTGCAGAATTTGGGCAGGAGGAGGAGGAGGAGGGGGAGAAGGGGGGGGGGGGGGCTGGGGGGTGCAGCAGTTTTTTGTGTGTGTGTGTGTTGCAATTTATGTATTGCTTTGCACCCTTTGAAATTCCTTTATGTGTTGTTTTTGGGTTTTGTTTTGCGCTCTTGCAACGTTGTGCAGTGTAGTTTGTAGGTGCATTGTGTTGGAGATTTTATTTTATTTTATTTTTTTGCATTTTTGTTATTAGGCATTGGGATGTCATAGAGCTGTAGACTGTCAGCCCAGCTGTTTTGTAGAGTGTGACAATAAGGGCACAGATCAGGGCTGTCAAGTGTGTTTGTGGCTTTGTGCAAAACAGCTGGACTGTCCTGCAATGCTGCCTGGGATCTGTTCTCTATTATTATTATCAATAATATTTATAAAAATGCAATGCTAGTTGGGATCTGTTCTCTATTATTATTATCAATATTATTTATAAAAATGCAATGCTAGTTGGGATCTGTTCTCTATTATTATTATCAATATTATTTATAAAAATGCAATGCTAGTTGGGATCTGTTCTCTATTATTATTATCAATATTATTTATAAAAATGCAATGCTAGTTGGGATCTGTTCTCTATTATTATTATCAATATTATTTATAAAAATGCAATGCTAGTTGGGATCTGTTCTCTATTATTATTATCAATATTATTTATAAAAATGCAATGCTAGTTGGGATCTGCTCTGTATTATTATTATCAATATTATTTATAAAAATGCAATGCTAGTTGGGATCTGCTCTGTATTGTTACTACTATCATTAGTCATCATTTTTTTTAATAATAAAAATACAGTGGTAGTTGGGATCTGCTCTGTATTATTATTATTATTATTACTATTATTATTAATCGTTTTTTTTAAAAAATAAAAATATAGTGCTAGTTAGGATCTGCTCTGTATTATTATTACTATCATTATTATTCTTTTTTTTTAAAAATAATAAACATATAGTTCTAGTTATGATCTGCTCTGTATTATAATCATAATAAAAAATATAGTGCTATTTAGGATCTACATATGTATTATTATTATTAGTGTTTACAATAAAAATGTAATGCTGATTGGGATCTGCTGTGCATTATTACTATTATTATTTCCATTATTGAGTGTTACTCTCACGCATACTTTTATTTTTTTATTATTATTAATTTATTTTTTATTTATTTAATTTTTTTTCCTGTGGGTTGTTTCATCGCGTCTTTTATTCTGTTTTTACAAAAAGCAGTTGTAATTTTTTTCACTGTTTTCTAAATCCGATTTTTTTTCCCCCTGCCATTGCTGGTTATAATGACAAGCCGACACATTGGCAGTGTTGAGAGGGAGTTCTCGATGTGAAGTAGGTAGACCAGGGCGAGCTAAGCAAAGGTGCTTCTCCTGAGTACTAAGGCAATTCTCATTTTAATTGCACGCTCTGATGTTCTGTGTTAATAAATAAGCAAGGTGTTACAATGTACTTGTGTTTGCCGGGTATTAAAATACATTTTTTTTTATAAGCCAAGCATTTATTTTTTTTTAAAGCCATATACTTTTATTGGATGTCCGAGAATACGTTTATAAAATAGGTATTGAAATGTAATTTATTAAAGCAAGTATTAAAATGTACATTTATGCACCAAGTATTGGAGTAGGCTTTTATAAAATAGGTATTAAAATGTACTTTTATGCACCAGGTAAAGGAGTAGGCTTTTATAAAATAGGTATTAAAATATTCTTTTATGCAACAGGAGTAGGAGTAGGCTTTTATAAGATAAGTATTAAAATATAATTTTATGCACCAGGTATTGGAGTAGGCTTTTATAAAATAGGTATTAAAATATACATTTATGCACCAGGTATAGGAGTAGGCTTTTATAAAATAGGTATTAAAATATACTTTTATGCACCAGGGATTGGAGTAGGCTTTTATAAAATAGTTATTAAAATATACTTTCATGCACCAGGGATTGGAGTAGGCTTTGCTAAGTAAAGGTATTTAAATGTACTTTTATGCACCAGGTATTAGAGTAGGCTTTTATAATATAGGTATTAAAATGTACTTTTATGCACCAGGTATTGGAGTAGGCTTTTATAAAATAGGTGTTGAAACCTAATTTATTAAGGCAAGTATTAAATGTACTTTTATGAACCAAGTATTGGAGTAGGCTTTTATAAGTAAAGGTATTTAAATGTACTTTTATGCACCAGGTATTAGAGTAGGCTTTTATAAGCCAGATATTAACTCGCACTTTATTAAAGCAATTATTAGAAATGTATTTTTAAGAGCCAGGTGTTGAAGTAGGCTTTTATAAACCAGGTTTTAAACTGCATTTTTTTAAACCCAGGTGTAAGTGTAGGCTTCTATAAGCCAGGTATGAACACGTGCTTTTAGGAGTCATTTATTAAAATGTCTTTCTTTTTTAAACCAGGCATTAAAATGCACCTTTATAAAACATGTGTTAGAGTATCATTTTATAACACAGGGATTAAAATGTACTTTTGCAAGCCAAGTATTATTATTATTTTTTTTT